>NC_077233.1:86164180-86511680 GCF_027887165.1 Monodelphis domestica
TCAAGAGTAGAGGCAAGAGGCAGCTAGGGAGCTCAGTGGTTTGATAGCCAGGCCTAGAGATGAAAATTCCTGGGTTCAAATCTGGTCTCAGACATTCCCTAGCTGTGTGACCCTGGGCAAGTCACTTAAACCCCATTGTCTAGCCTTTACCACTCTTCTGCCTTAGAACCAATACCCAGTATTGATTCTAAAATGGAAATTAAGAGTTAAAAAAAGATTACAGACAGACAAATATCTTGATTTTCAAGGAAGAAGATAGATTGTTTAAAATCTAGGCTAGTGAGATTTACATCTTGGCAAAGTTCAGAAGGGAAAAGAAGAGAGAGATAGAAAGGAAGAAAAGAAGAGATGGGGAAAGAAGAAAGGAAGGAAGGAAGGAAGGAAGGAAGGAAGGAAGGAAGGAAGGAAGGAAGGAAGGAAGGAAGGAAAGAGGGAGAGAAGGAAGAAGGGAGGGAAGGAAGGAAGGAAGGAGGGAGGGAGTAATAGAAGAAATGAAAGGAAGATAGAAAAAGATAAAAAAGATATGGCTTATAAAGGAAAAAGTGATCAATAAGAGGTAACACAGGCCTATCAAGAAAGGACATGATAGAGTAATCTTGGTTTTTTTTTTATTTATAGGGTCAATAGGCTAGTAGATAAGTATATACTTGAAATTAAGCACTCTTTGAATTACTTGGCCCTGAAAATAGAGATAAATGGATCAATGTTAAGGGGAAGAGATTTAGAATAGAATATCTAAGATGCCTGTCCCTGGTCCTCTGCTGATCAACCTTTTTAACAATTATTTGGATGAAAGCATAGATGACATACTTTGTAGAGGACACAAGTTGAGACAGGTGACTAATGATCTGAGTGAAACTTAGGATTTAGAGAAAACTTGATTGGCCTTAATGATCGACCAAATCCAAAAAAATGAAATTTAGAAGGAGATAAATATAAAGTTCAAAAATTTAGAGTTGAAAGAGATCTTAGAGACAATTTGGTCCAAACCCTTCATTTTGCATGTGAGTTAAGGATATGTCTACAGCTGGATTTGGACACAGCTATTCCTGACTCAACACACTACTAACTCTACCATCTTATTCTGCTTGGTCCCAGAGGGCATAATCAGAAATGATGGATTCCATCTTTGTAGAGAATACCTTAATCTTGAAATAAGGAGGAAAGAACATCCTAAAAATCCTGCCTCAATAAGTAATGAGTCATTGGGGGGTCTCCATGTGGCTTAGGGGGTTTGTATTCAGATATGGGGGATTCTAGAGAACTTTTGAACTCTTTTGCAACTCTTAGATTCTGAGACCATCTGAGGAAGAGAGAAGACCAAAATCTTATTGCTCCCCAATTACTGGAGTAGGTCATCTGCCTGGTCAAGAATGTTCCAGGTTCATTGTGAAGATATAAATGTCCCTAACAGTTCCCTTGACCCAGCTCCCTTCCTGCTCCACAATAAATTACAAAATTTTCACATTTGTGTTGTTCTCTCCTTCCTATGGCATTTTCTATAGAATGATCACACACCTGGACCAACTTTCGACCAGACATGGACCCACTGACATCTATGACAAAGACCACATTCTTGGGCACTACAGGGAGGTTTTGGGGAGCAAAGAAGTGCACAAAGTAGCCATTGACAACCTGAAAAACAAAAACAGAGCACAGTTAGTTGCCAAATCTCATTGTTCTACAACATCTTTGGCATCAATTCCCTTCTCATTACTTACATAGTTACCATCCTAATTTAGGTCTTTATCACCTCTCACCTGCCTATTGTAATAGTCTGTTAATTAGTATCACTTACTCAAGTATCTCCTCTCTCTAAATCTATGCCAAAGTTATTTCCTAAAAAGCAGACTCTCCCCTACTCTAAATTCCAGGGCTCCTATTGCCTGTAGGAACAAACTTTTCTTTGGCATTTTAAAGTCTTTCACATGCTACCTTAGGACACTGTTTCCAGGCTTATTATATATGACTTCCCTTCACACTCTATGGTTTAGTCAAACTAACATTTTAAGTGTCCCACACATACACACACTATCCTCCATCTCCCATCTACCATTCCTAGAATGTTCTTCCTCCACACTTCTGCCTTTTAGATTTCCTTCAAATCTCAGATCAAGAGCTACCTTTTAAAATGATAACTTGCTTGATTTCTCTTACTGTTCATGCCTTCACTTCCATCTGCCTTCCCAAAACCCTTATATTTATGTTTTATATATTTATCTATTTGCATGTTTTCTCCTCCAAATCAATGTAAGCTATAAGGCAGGGACTTCTATTTCTACCCTTGCCTTTGTGTCTCTAGTGACTAGTTCAGTGCTTGGCAGGCACTTAATAAAATTGTGTTGATTTATTGATTGGCTATCTCTTTCATTCCCTCTAGGGGAATGAACCCAGTGTAAACAGTTTGCCTTAGAAAATATTATTATTCATGGAAGATTCAGCTACCTGGGTGCCTTCATCAGTGAGTGAGGAAAGCTACAATTGGGAGGTAAAAAAGTTGGCCAAACTCGAAACCTAACTCTATGGTTCCATCCATAATGGAGCTTTCCTGATCATCCTACTTATGGGCACAGAACCACACTCAGTTTTCCACCTTGTAAGTGATTCTTTAACAGGCTATATGAATTCAGTCTGAATTTACCTGAACATTCCCAGGCTGTTCTCTGTTCACATCATACGTTATTATGAAGTCCCCATTCAAGAGAGAAGTGGAGCAAGTTGGACATGAGCGTTGCTGATCAAAAGTTGGCTTGAAGGATACATGGCCCTGAAGAGGAAGGAAGTCAAATCTGTCAGGTGATGCCAAATGTTAGAAAGATACCAGTCCCAGAACTCGGGAGCTGGTGCCAATGATTTTGTATTCAGACTGCATGATGATGGTACAAGGATACAAGTTCCAAGGGGGTTCACTTTGGTTCAATAGAAGAAGAAATGCCCTAACACTGAGAATTATCCCATTTCCTCTGGAGTAAAAAAAAAAAAGCAAGGCATGGCAACTTGCTGAGAAAATCATAGAGTAGATTCCTACATCATGGAAGAATTGAGATAGATGCTTTCCGGGTCTGATATTCTGGAATCCCAGAATTCTAGTCAGTTGATAGATGTAATGGAAAAAAAGGAAAAAAACAGGATCAGCAGTTAGAAGATGAGTTTTGGACCCATTTCTTTCATCCATTCTTTGCATGACCTTACAAAGGTTACTTGAGACCTTCTTATTTAACCTTGCCCTTTGCAGATCATGCCTATAATTTATGCTGTGAAAAAAGTTTCTGAGTTCTCATTCCCCGAACTGAAATTCCCTTTATCTTCATGGTAACACAGATACAGTGATAGATGGATGTGCCGTGTACTCTTCATGCACTTAATGTTCTATAGTACCTTTTTTCCTGAGAAGGATGTTGTGAGGACATTCATCAGGTCATTGGTGATAAATGAAACATCAGCATTCAGCTCTTTGATCCCTTGGGGCTCATAGATGTCTGCCACAATCTACAATGCCAGGAAAGGAGAGGAGGTGGTGAGAAACGAGGCCAAATGAGTGTGGTTCCAGAAACAATGAGAAAGACTTGGATACTCTCCAAAAGATCTACCTTGCAGACTGATTATTGCCTAAAATTCTGCAATTAGAATCTCATACTTCTTCCTTGAAGTCAAAGACAGCATAAGATAATGAAAAGAGCACTTGACAAGGAGAAAAGAAACCTGGGTTCAAATTCCAGTTCTGACACTAACTAGCTATGTGACTATGAGCACTAAATGTCTCTCTGCCTCAGTTTTCTCCTCTGCAAAATGAGGTTTAGAATCACCATATTACAGAGTATGTGAAAGTGCTAGATTGATAGTTATCTGTATAAGTATACATGTGTGTGGATACGTATGTCTGTATGCATCTAGGTACATACATATATTAAAATATCCCTGGATTTTGAAATTTATAATTCAAATTCTAGCTCTACTACTTGCTAGCTGTGTGGCCACACCTCTGGGCTTCAGTTTCTCACCTGGGAAATGGGAATTTGGGACTATGTGATCTTTCAGGCACCTTCTGGCTTCTAATCTTATGATGCATCTAGCTTTGATTCCTGTTAGCCTGTGAATACACCTGGGAAGCACTGACACCTTAGTATAAATGAGTATTGGTCCTTTCCTAAGAATAAGCTTTAAAAAAAAAGCCTTACCATCTACCTGAGAACCAACACTGTGTATATATGTTCTGGATCTCAGTCTGGAAGACTTATCTCTGGTACTCACCTGGTCCCTTTGGCTCTTCATTAGAAATAAGAGTTCTCTGCCCATGAACTTGAGTTGTGCCTGGCTCCAATTGAATGCATCCTTCTGGGGTTGCCCAGGTCCCATGCCCAATGTCTACCAGCAGAAATGCCCCTGTCCTTGGTCCCTCTATGGCCTCTGGGCATCAGCTCTGCCCTCCCTGCCCTTGCTTTCCTTTGAAATTACATCTCCACACCGGATACTTGCCTCAAAGTTATTGACCAGCTGCTTGGGCTGAACCTTGATGTACATCTCATATTTTCCCTTGTGCAGCTTCAACAGTTCCTCATAGGTCAACTCAAAGGTGACTTCGCTGCCCGCAGCCACATTCACAGAGACAGTGAATTTCTCCAGCTTTCTTCCTGAGGCTCTGGATAAAAGCAAGAGACAAGGACAAGGCATGCTGGTGCCAACCTTGAAAGATATATGTGTATCTCCCTCACCCCTTGCCCCAGTTGGCAGGAATGAGAGTTGTTTAATATGGGGAAGAGCAGACTTATTGGGGGCATGATTACTGTTCCCTGGTCCCCCTACTTGGGCCCAGAGAGTAAAGAATTAGAAAAAATGGGTGGAAGTTACAGAGATATAGATTTGGGCTCAAAATGAGGAAGAGCTACTCAATGATCAAAACTGTCCAGTGATAGAATGGAATGGACTGCTGTGGACAATGATGAGTTTCCAATACAGGAAGTTTTCAGATTAGAAGAGCAATGGATTTGGAGTTCAGGGACCTGAATTTAAATCCTGACTTTACCTCTACTTCATTTTCAACCCTAGGAATATATATTTCTTTTCTCTGTTTCTTTATCTATAAAATGGAGGAGATAGATTAGATTGTCTTTAAAGTTCATTTTAAGTTTAAATTCTGATCCTATGATTCTAAGCAGAGGTTAAATGACTCTCTGTTGGGAAAATTTTAGAGGAGATTCTTATATGGAATAAGAGACTAGACTAGATGATCTTTGCTATCCCTTCTAGCTCTGAGACTATATGATTCTCTAATCCTGGAACTCTAGAAAGATCCAGCATCATCCTTTCTTGTTCCTCTGGGGAAGCTCCTATCTTCAGAGCCCCACAATTCTAGGTTCCCAAACTCTTAAATGCCCTGAGACCCAGGATGCCTTCTGAGAGGAGACCGAAGCCCAGGACTGAATTGAAAGCTTAGAGGCAGAGAAACTGGAGAGTCAAAAATGTCCTATTAGGATGCAATTGACTTAGTTCTCTATGATGGTAGAGGAATAAGGTGGCATGGATAATCCTAAATGGTGGACAAATGTTGTACTTAAATAAGATTTTCTCTGATATTCTGAGGATTAATAACACATCAGATTCAATAGTTCTCCCATACTCGAGCAGTGGACTAGGAGGTAGGATCCTTTGGTTATAATCCTGATTCTGTTACTATCTTGTTGTGTGTACTTGGGCCAGTCCCCTCCTAGGACCTGGGTTTTCTCCTCTAGAAAATGAAGATGTCATAAATCACCAAAATTAGAATTGAGAAAAGATAATTCATAACAAGTGTGTAGGGAATCAAAAAACTAATAGACCACCATACATAGCTCTTTGCTGATAAATTTGAATTGTGGAAAAAATCAGAAATAATTCAACTTAATAGCCAAGCATATAATAAACCTAAAAACATTAATTAGCTAGAAAAGAATTCCCCATTAGATAAGAATTATTAGGAAACTTGGAAAGCAATCCAGTCAAAATTAGATTTATTGTGCCATCTTATACCATATGCACAATAAATTCTAATTGATATATTGCTTGAATGGAAAAGGAAGCGATATAAAAACCATATAATACAACAAATTCAGTATCTCAGTCCCAGAAGACTAGCAGATATTATAAAATATGGAACTAATCAATGTTAGAAGAGTATGGAAAAGAAAATCCTAATGCATTGTTTGTGGGAAATGTGGGTAATGTAAAAACAATGGCTATCAATAAAAATTTCCTTTAAAAACGAATTCAAGAACCTAAAAATATAAAATATTTAAACTGATGAAACAAGAAGATAATCTAAATAGACCAATCTGAATAAAATTGTCATTTAAAATTGCTCTGAGAGACGGGAGGTCCTGGGTTCAAATTTGACAGCAGACACCTCCCAGCTGTGTGACCCTGGACAAGTCACTTGACCCCCATTGCCTAGCCCTTACCACTCTTCTGCCTTGGAGCCAATATTGGCTCCAAGACGGAAAGTAAGGCTTTTTTAAAAATTGCTCTGAAAAGAAAGATACCAATTCCAGACTACCAAAGCTAAAAGGAATCAATAATTCCTATGCTATATAGACCATTTCAAAATCCAGGGAAAGATAGTGTTCATCTTCTCTGTGACAACTATGGTGCTGATTCCTTGAACCAAAAAAAAGAGAAAGCCAAGAAAGAAAAGAAGAAATTAAAGTCATGAATGGACATTGATGTAAAAATACTAAATAAAACACAAGTAGAATATAGCTGCACATCAAAGAAATCATCTACCACAACGAAAGAGAAACTGGCAAATGCAATAAAATAATGGTTTAGTACCAGGAAAATTATCAATACAATAAATGTAATCAATAGTAGAAAATAAAGATTTATTACTAAATCTAGAATCTTAATATATTTTAAGTCAAAATATAGGAACAGAAAAAGTTTTCCATAATATTATTTTTTTAAACCCTTACCTTCTGTTTTGGAATCAATACTGTGTATTGGTTCCAAGGCAGAAGAGTGGTAAGGGCTAGGCAATGAGAGTTAAATGACTTGCCCTGGGTCACACAGCTGGGAAGTGTCTGAGGTCAGATTTGAACCCAGGACCTTCCATTTCTAAGCCTGGTTCTCAATCCATTGAGCCCCCTATTATTTTTTAAAACACATATTTGCAAGTATTATACACAAGGGAGAATTCTAGAAATATTCAGACTAAAAGGCTGTATTTGACAATGATATCCACATTACCACTACTATTTAACATAGTTTTTGAAATCTTAGTAAGGCATGAAAAACAAATACAAAGCTAAGTAGTAGCAATGAAGATAGAAAACTATCTCAGTTTGTAGATAACATGATTTTATACCAAGAAAACCAAAGGTATAAAAATGGAAGAAGTAAGTGAAATTAATAAATATAACACCAAGAATAAAGATAAATTCATAGCAAGATAAAGATAATAAGGACAAAAGGTTTGAGATATTTGGCCATTAAGTTGCCAAGGCATACAAGAGACAATTTCATACAAAGCTATTCAAAGACAACTTTTGAAATGATTTTGACAGAAATCAAAGGAGAACTGAACAATGAGGGATGTCATCTACTCACAGTTAGAATTATCAGTACTAATATTCTCCAAACTAACTTATAGAAAAATACAACACCAATCAAAAAACTTATAGATTATTTGATAGAATTCAATAAAGTTACACAACCCATATAGAAAAAGACAGAGAATATTAAGAATTATGAAAAAACAACTAGGTAAGGGAGGAATGACATTACCTGATCTCCAAATGTACTATGAGGCAATAATTACAAAAACTAACTGCTACAGGAAAAAGAATAAAGAAATAGATTAATGAAATAGAGAATCAAGAAAGAGAATCCAAAGTATATCAAAGACTAATATTTTGATAAACCCATACTCTAAAGGCATTAAAGAATGGAATTAATTTTCTTTCTGTCTTTTTTTAATTTTAATTTTAATTTCAGACCTGGATTCTTTCTCTCCTCCCACCCATTAAGAAGTCAAGAAATGCAAAACCTATTACCAATATGGAATCATGTAAAACAAATTTTTGCATTAGCCATGTTCCAGAAAATGAAAAAGAAAAAAAAAAACTTCAATCTGCACTCTGAATCCATCAGTGGAATAATTTTTTCAATAAAAATATCTAGGAAAACTCAACAGCTATAAGGCAAAAAAAGCCATATCTAACACCTTATGCCACAATAAATTAATCAAATTAATATCTGTCTTAAAAATAGTTTTTTAAAATTATTTTAAAATAGTTTTAAAATAAAACTATTTAAAAGTAGTTTTAAAAATAGAAGAGAAGAAATAATATATTTTAAATTATAGAGTAGCATTTGTGTCACTCAAACAAGTAGAAGAAATCATTAAAAATAAAATGGATATGATTATTCTAAGAACAGATTTTACCCAACAAACAATATCTTTAAAATAAAAGAAATATATTGAGGAAATATTTGCAGGAAATATGTTAGATTCTGACATTCAGAAGCTATAAGGAGCTGATAAATATCCATAAGATTAAATATACACACTGTCCAATAGTGATGGTTAGAGAACATGCACTTTTGGTTTTTAAGAAATTAACACAAATTTCTAATAACCATATGGAAAGATACCCAAATTCACTAATAATTATGAAAGTGCTACTCACAAAACAAAAATGGTCAATGAAGTAGAGAGGTACAGAAAAATTTCATTTTCCCCCATTTTATTATGTTTTAAGGATCTTTCTAGTAAAGGAAGGAGGGGTCACTGGACTAAAAAGTTTGACTAGTTTTATAGTTCTTAGTGTATTATCTATCTTGCTGCCTAAATTGTTTGAATAGATCTACAGTCCTATCAACCAACCAAATGGTTCATCAAGGTTAGATTAGTATGGGTACTCCCTCCATCATTGCAGATAGCAGAATGCCAGTAATTTAGTATAGATAAATCCCAGATTATTTGAGGTTAAATGGCTTGCCCACGGGTTTCACAGCTTTTAAGTGGCAAGATTTGTACCCACATTTTCCTTATTTCAAGCCCACCAAGCTACTATGTGCAGCTTGTCTACTTCCTAAGTCAAATCAAGTCCACATTTATTCTGCATTAAAATCCTTCATCTCAAAGATCTCATAGTCTAATGGGGGAGACAACACGTAAACCACTGTGTACCAACAAGACACATACACAAAGCAGTCTGTCTATCCTGTATTATGTATGTAGGTATGTATGTATATCAGAAACCAAGAAGGTCAGATAAGGAAAGAGAATGCCTCCTTGGGAGATGCATTTTTTAAAGCAAATTTATTTATTTAGAATAATTGTCCATGTTTCCATGATTCGTGTTCTTTCCCTCCCCTCCTCCCACCCCTCTCCCATAGCTGACTTGAAATTCCACTGGGTTTTACATGTCATTGATCAAGACCTATTTCCATATTATTAGTATTTGCACTGGGATGATCTTTGAGAGTCTACATGGGGATGCATTTTGACAAAGGGTGAAGGGTGACCTGAGCCAGCCTAGGCTAGAAGGTCTAGAAAGAACCCAACCCAATACTGTTCAGCTCTCATCACAGCAGACTCCAGAACTCCTGGGTACCAGATTCCCCTCCCAGCCCAGCCTCCACTTACTTAACCAAGCCAGCAGTCTTGCCCTGGGACACAGCTTTCTCATACTGCTTTTTGGCAACTTCTTTTTCCTTCACGTTTCCAGGATAGGTGACACCATCAATCGTCCTATTGGGAAAGAAATGCACAGCAGTCAAGAACCACCCTTGTCCTCCAGTGTCCAGGGCCCCAAGTCCCTGATGTTCCCCGATATCTCTTCTTAGAAGAGGGTGTTATCTTTCTTTTGGTGTAGTAGAGGAGGAAGGGAAGACAAAGCATATTTGGGACTAATCAATATGTTTTCTCTTCTTTCATCAGTTCATAAAAGAGTCCTTCGGTTCTCTGTCAACTCTGCTTTTTTCTTTTTTTAAACTTGACTGACTCCATCCCCCTGCCCCCAAAGGATCCCCAGGCCATCACTTTTAGTTGTATTGAAGTAAAAGATTCTTTCCATTTCCTGTCATACCCTCTAAGAAGCTAGTAGTGATTAATGAGATAATAGAGGTAAGAACTATTCAGAATATTTTAAGTGGTATCCAAATGACTTATAGAATTTCTAATGTTTCCCAGCCTCCCACCATGGTTCCCCAAAGAAAGATGTGTCCTGCTTTTTTGCTTCTATAGGACGAAACTAAGAAGGAGCAAAGTCAAGTACCCAGAAATGTGATGCCTTAGTCAACAAATTAACCAGTCTTGCAGCAGTCCCATTTCCAGTCTGGCAAGAAGGCTCCAGAGCCAAATATTTAGACCATGAAAAATCCAGGTCCCAAAGGCTTTGACTGTATGCTGGGGGCTAGTTATAAAACAAGGTCCCCATATAGATAGTCGGGCCAGTCTCCAATACAGCAGTAGTCCGACAAAACAATGATGTCCTTATCCATTCTTTCCTCCTTCCTTCCAGGCTCAAAAATGAGAGGGCTCCATGCCACCACTCACTGATATCCCTGATCCTATGCCTTCCTGTCTCCTCTAGGAACTTGCTCCATCAATCATCCCTCTATCATTTTTATTCTCTTGCTTTCCAAACCTTTCTCTTTCTACACTCAGCTTATAAACATGATCTCCATCCCAAACAATAACCTCCCCCTAAAAATCTCCCTTAGGTCCTGCCTTCATCTTATCTTTCTTTTTCCTTCCTTGCTTTTAGGCAGTGTTTTTTCTGTCCTGCCCTTTCATCCCCTTACCACACACACTTTTCCCTCAATCAATTACTCAGTTAAATAGTCCTGCTCGGTGCTCATTTTCCTTGACCACTCTACATCTTTTGACATTATTAACCATGCCCTCTTTCTTTTTTCTTTCTTTTTTTTAAGCCCTTACCCTCCATCTTAGAATCAATAATGTTTATTGGTTCTAAGACAGAAGACTGATAAGGACTCAGCATTGGGGGTTAAGTGACTTAGCTAGGAATTGTTGGAGGCCAGATTTGACCTCCCATCTCTAGGCTTGGCTATCTATCCACTGAGCCCCATATTACTTCTTGATATCCTCTCCTCTCTAGGCTTCCATAACACTCCTCTCTCCTGGTTCCTCTCCCACCTGCCTGACAACTCCTGCCTCTCTTGTGTTGGGTCATCAGCCATCTCATACCCCTGAGTGTGGGTGTCTCGATTCCATTTCCCTCAGGGCTCCAATTTTGGTCTTCATCATGACCCATTGTTGCAACCACTTCTGTGTGTGTGTGTGTGCCACATGCATTGGGCATCCACTGAGCTCACAGATACAGATTGGAATTGAGAAGAGTAAGGAGAGGCAAGGAATAGAAACTGACTCATCCTGCCCAATCAGAGATGGAAACAAGGGTTTGGGCCTCAGCAAGCCCTTCATTTAAGGTATCAGGTAACACCAGGATCTTGTGTTTAAAGGTTCTCTCTTTTTTCTAAAGGTTATCTTTTGTCTAAGGATTGACCTTACAAGATACGCCAAATAAAAACCCTTTCATTGGGCGAGCAACCAAATGGGAAAGAAAGAAAAAAAAATCTTAGTAAGTGACGTAAAGTGACACTGATGTCCCAAACTCCAGGACAAGGGAGGATTCAGAGCCAGGCCAGGCAGGATGAGTCTGAGCAATCAAAGAGAGCGTGGAGAAAGCTCTTCAAACAGGAAGCAACAACCAATGGGCACCTACAGGGTGAAGTTGGTGATGAAAGCTGTCTTGGGCAACTCCACATCAAAGAAAACTTCTTTGGCGGTATCTGCACGGTTGACAGCCTTTGTGGTGACCACATTATGGGCGAAGCGGGAAGTCACTTTGCAGTTGATCTTGGTGCTGTATACCTCAATGCCATCGACAATCTGCCCAGGGAGAAATGAAGAAAGAGTAGGAACTTTTTATGATTTCACCCTCCCATAGGCTCAGACCTCAGACTATGAAGTTTAGTTGAGAACTTAGGGGCTCAGTAAAAGCAAAACCCCCTCCCTAAAAATCACTCTCAGAACCTCATCTTTCAGGGCCCGGTTCCTTTCCTCTATTATGTCTTCCTAGAATGCCCCCTGCAAGTAGGGCTTTGATACTTAGCATATAACAATAATAATAACACTTTACAGTTTGTAAAACATTTTACAAAAATTATCTCCTTTTATCCTAGATCTTCCCTTGTACTTTGAG
Source organism: Monodelphis domestica (assembly GCF_027887165.1). NCBI lineage: Eukaryota > Metazoa > Chordata > Mammalia > Didelphimorphia > Didelphidae > Monodelphis > Monodelphis domestica. The sequence goes on from NC_077233.1 coordinate 86,176,387, forward strand.
TAAACTCTCCCAGGGTCCGGTTTATCTTTCCAACTAGACCCTGAGGACAGAGATTTTGTCATATCATATCAACTTATCCCCATTGCACTTAGTAGATAAAGAATGAATGAATGAATGAATGAATGAATGAATTACAGCAATTAGTAAATAGTCATAGGCTAATAAAATTTAGAGCTAAAAGGGGTCTTAGAGACCAACTAATCCAAGCCCTTTATTTTACAGATGAAATTAAGACCTAGGAAGGGAAGGGTCTTTCTAAGGCACCCATGGAGACAGTAGTTAATTATTTGAATTTGCACAGGACAAGGCCCTGCTGTGGTTGTTTGGTACACATGATCCATGCCAGTGCCATACGTAAGCCCCTATTGTGTAATGTGTGGCTGTTTCCCATGTGCTGTCCCAGGGTGGAATTCTGCATACTGTACCTGTGGTGATTGAGTAACATTTCCCAAAAGTGATGAAAGCACTTACCGTATCTGGGAGGCTCCGCTTCTGCAAAATAGAAAAAGACAAAAATTTGGTCAAGGAGAGACCAAAGGGTGAAGCTGTTTGTCATGATAAAGGTTCAGAGGGAACATTTTCCTCAAGCCCATCACAGAGCTGGGATGCTGGGAAGTGGCCTGAGAAGCAAGAATTGTCCTTAGCCCAGACCCAGGGCCTCTGATCTAGCCATTTTGGTGCCTTATGTAGAGATGGAGAGGCTCCCTTTGGGTTCAGCTGAGCACAGGGGGAGGAAGTGTGCCTGGGAACACCTCAAAGCCTCTCTGCTACTGGCATAGAAGGACTGGCAGCTACTGAGGAAGGTGGGGGACAATGGGCTGGAGATGTGGACCCCAGAGGAAGAAAGGAATCCTGACCCCAAAATGCTGCTCCCTGAGTAGAGAATGGGTGGAAAGGAGGTGGAGGGCTGGACAGGGGAGAAGATGAGTGTGTAGATTCCCAGTAGGATGACACTCCTTGGACCTTCTACATTGTCACAATACAGGGGAGAGAAAGCAAATTCAATTTGGGAATTGGGACTAGGGAATGTAGAAACTGGGGCAGGGGTTGGGCACCAAAGGGAATAGGGGTATGAATAGAAAATGGGGGAGATCAAACAACATTGGGGTTCTGATCCTCTAATTTTCCCACCCTGGCCTGATAGCCCCAACCTAGGTATAATTCTAATCTCTGAGGGCAGAACCTCGAGGCTGCTCTCTTTCATGCTTTTTCTACCCCTGCTTCCATTCCCTTAAACACCCTGTTCATTCCCTGCAGCTCTTAGGGCTTTCACCTCTATGAGACAACATCTAGAAAGATGTCCCCTCTGGTGCCAACAAATGATCCCAATTTGTGTCCTTATCAGAGGCTTCCCCCTAACTTCCCAGCATCCCCTCATCTCTTATGTTCACAGAAAGCTTTCCTTCAAGATTTCACTTTGATTTCCAAGGGCTCCTCTTTATAAAGATGGTACACCAGGTATGATTATTGCCATTTTGCAGATAGGAAAATCGAAGGTGAAAGAAAAGAAGTCTTGACCAAGCCCAGGAAGGTCAGTAGTGGAGTTGGGATTCGAATCTACATCTGTCACTTTCTAATTCACTAGAATCTGCTAAGTATCTCATGCTAATGAAAGGTCTGGTCAGCTCAGAATGAACCAAGAAAGGGGAGTGAGATTTATTCCCTTGAGTGTCTGGGGTGTGGACGCAACAATTGCAATCTGGGGAGTTGGGAATAAATAGAGTCCCCACCTGCCTGCCTAGCCAAAGGCCCACCAACACCGGAACAGATGTTTGTTTGTTACCAAAACCCAGATCTCAGAAAGCAGAGGTTCTAGACTCACCCTGAGGTTCCTCAGAGGGTTTATCAAAAAGTGAGAGGTCCCCAAGCCAGAGAGCAGGGTCAGGAAGATGCACAACCTGAGAACAAGAGCCATGATGAAGGACTAAGCTGTCACAAGGCAATCGCCTCCTGATATGGGAATCTTCTATTTGCCCAAAGTCAATCAGTAACTTGTTAGGCAGCCAGCCCAGTGAACCCTCCCCAAGGGAGGAAATGGGAAAAGTAGCCACCCCCACATCATAAGAATGGAGCTTTGGGGGGATGATATGGGCTATTGCCAGGTACTAAGTATTGCAACTTGACTCTGTAGTAAAATATTCCTCCCACCCAACATGGATTATGGACGAATCCCAGAACTATAAGTAGGATGCTGAATTTAGAGGGCCCTAAAAGTATTTTCCATCTGTTGGTGTATTTAAAAAAACTCGAGCTTAACATCTAGTTAAAGAGAGTTAGTTAAAACAGGAAGCTGTCACTGATCTACTTCTTCCATTCATCATAGCATCCCAAGGGGTGGTCCTACCCTGAGCCCACCTATTTTCTCCTTACTCCATCTTTGGAGTCTTATCTTGATGAGGCATCCTAGAAGCTCTGCTGGTATCCTGGCTTGAGTTTTTGTGTTGTACAGTTTTCTCCAGGTGTGCTTTTGTACAACCAAAAGTACAGGCATAGCTCATTACACTTCTACTGGAAAGTGCCCATAGAGACTGACATGTAAGACTATAAAAAAGACCAAAAGCCATTAATGACCAAAGGATATGAACAAATAGTTCTCAAAAGAAGAATACAAACTATTAATAACCACAGAAAAAATGTTCTAAATAACTTATAGAGAAATGTCAATAGAAATAACCATGAGGGTTTTTTCCTTCACACTCTGAAAATTGGCAAAGATAACAGAAGAAAGGAATAGTCAGTGTTGAGGGGATTCTGGTAAGAGGATCACACTCATGCATTGTTGGTGGAGCTATGACTCAGTACAACCTTTTTAGAAAGCAATTTGGAATTATTCAAATAAAGGGGCTAAAATGTCTATACCCTTTAACCCAGAGATTCCATTACTAGGTTTTTATTTCAAGGAAACCATTGATAAGAAAAAATGTCCTCATAGAAACCAAAATACTTATAAAACCACTTTTTGTGATGTCAAAAATGGGAACAAAGTAGATTACCCATTAATTGGGAAATGGCTAACCACACTGTCTTACATGAATGTAATCAACTCTGCCATAAGAAATGATGAATAAAGAGATTCATGGAAAGCTCTGAACTGACAGAGAATGAAATAAGGAGAGCTAAGAAAATCATACATACAATGATTAAACAATGTAAATAGAAAGAATAGCCAAACACAAAAAAATCAAAAGTGAATGTTGCAAAACTATGATGAGCAAACATGGCTTGAGAGAAGAACTCCAGCCCACCCTTTTCAAAGTGGGAGTTCGTGTTTGTGGCACATTGCACATATTCTCACTTTTTCAATGTATCAATCACATATGCTAACTTTTTTCTTTAAATTTATGTTATATGGGACTGCTCTTTGGAAAGCATAAGAAAAAAGATAGGGGAGAAAATGTAATATATGCAATAAAAACATTTTTATTATGAATATGAGATTCAATTCAAAGCTGCGGTTTCACCTAACATTGAGCATATTAGTAAAGATGACAAGATTGTAATTGTCAGTGTTGGAGGGGTTGTGGAAAGAGGATCACATGAATGCACTGAGTGAAGTGGTAAATTAGAAAGCAATTTGAAATTGTACAAATAAAGATCCTGGGTTCAAATTTAACCTCAGCCACTTCCTAGCTGAGTGACCTTGAGTAAGTCACTTAACCCTCATTGCCTAACATTTACCATTCTTCTACCTCGGAACCAATACACAGAATTGATGGAAGGTATAGGTTGGTTGGTTGGTTTTTTAAGTTAAAAAAAGAACAAAACTAAAATATGCATATCCTTTAATTCAAAGATTCTACTGTTATACTTCCAAGAAGATAAATGACAAAAAGAAAGATCCTATTTACACCAACATATTTATAGAAGCCCTTTTTGTGGTAGCAAAAGAACTGGAAACAAAGTAGATGTCCATCAATTAGGGAAAGGCTCAATAATTTGTAGTATATAAATGTATTGGAAGATTACTCTGCTATGAGGAACATTGACTAGGATGAACGCAGAGAACCAGGGAAGATTTACATGAACTGAAGCAGAGTGAAATGAGTATAACTAGGAAAATAAGACATATACCACAATGCATGTAATGATACTAAATGCATTGAGTATATAATATGTGTATACATAGCCCCAGTGGCATAAATGGAAACAACAATCAAACAGTGCTGCAAAATTACAATGACCAAATTTGGCCCCCAAAAAGAATATGAAAAGGCATCTCCTCTCTTCCACTTCTGTGGGTGAGGTGCCGTACGTGTGAAACACTGCAAATAACGTCCGGCTTTTTCTACATGGTGCTTAGTCTAGCTGAACTGTTTTCTTTTACTCTTCTTTTCCCTTTGTTATAAGAGATCACAGGAGAAGGGAAATTGGAAATTTTAAAATGACTATATAAGGACTATATGGATTAAAATAGAAATGGAATATGGTAGCTGAAATATTGAGAAAATAAGGAAGAATGACAGGATCACTGTAGGAAAGAGGTTGAGATTTTATTATTTGTAAATATTTATTATGAACTCCTGAATTGAGAATATTGTCACAATAACAAGGTTAATTAATTAATAATTAATAAATTTTGTCATCGCTGTCACTGTTACTACTATAGCTGGCATTCTACCTCATTGCAAAATGCTTCATCAATTTATGAAAACCTCACAACACTCCAGTGAGGTAGGTATTACAGGTTCTGTTATTCCCATTTTCCAGATTAGAAAACTAAGGCTCAGACAGAATAAGTGAATCCCCCAAAGTAACATAGATGGTATCAGTAGCTTTTTGGTTTCTTCACTACCAACAAGCCTGAGAAAAGAGCAATATTAATATCTTTACTGAGAAAAATGGAATCTCAGAGCAGGATGTGACTTGATCATACTACAGTGACTTGCCCAAGGTCACACTTATTAAGCAGAAGAATGCAGGTAGAATCCAAGTCTCCTGACTCTAAAGCCAATGAGTTTTCTATACACTGGACTGGATCCTCACTACATGGTGGATCTCGAGGGGGATAGGTAGATAAAGGGGGAACTCAGATGGAATGATGACATCAGAAGATAGGTATGGGTTGAGTTGAGACCTTTTTTAGAAAAATCCAGTCATAAAGATAGAGTAAGACTTCAGAATGAGGTGGTCCTGGATTGCAGGACTCAGGGAAAAGATGCTAAAAGTATCCAAGACTAAAAATGGAAGCAAGCCAATAGAGAGGCTAGAAAGTTGCCAGAAGAAGCTTTAGTTTTGACCAGAAACCAAGGAGGGTGGATCTGGAGCCTAAAGCAAAGTGGACCCTCCAATCAAAAGGAGACTTAAATTACAGTATAGGAGAAAGAAATTGGGATTGGGAGTTAAAAGAACTGGATCTGAATTTAGTCTTTGCTACTATATGGGGGCAACCAGGTGGCATAGTATATATAGTGCATCAGGTCTGGAATTAGGAAGACTTAAGTTCAAATGTGATCTCAGGCATTTACTAGCTGTGTGACCCTGGACAAGTCACTTAACCATGTTTGCCTCAGTTTCCTCATCTATAAAATGAGCTGGAGAAAGAAGTGACAAACTATTCAAGGATCTCTGCCAAGAAAATCCCAAATGGGGTTAAGAAGAGACAGACATGACTAATTGCATAACCCTAGGCAAGTGCCCTGCCCAGCCTGGGTTTTGGTTTACCCCTCTGTGAGAGGGACAAACTAGATAATCTTTGAAGTACTCTTAGCCCTGTCCTTCTCTAAATCTAAGGACAAAAAATAAGATCAAGACCTCAGTTGGGGGCATCTTTAGTCTGGTTTTGGGGGGAGGACAGGGAGCAGAGTGGAAGAGAGATGCCAGGAGTTGTGTACTGTCTTACAGGAAGGAAAAGGAGTGGTTGTTTTCCTGCAATAAAGGAGGAACAAAAGGCTAATTCCATTCCCTGGATGGGATTCAAGTCCACTTTCCTGTTTTCAATGAGGCATGGAAGCACGGTTATGGTCAGAGCAAAACTGAAGGTGACAGGGAAAGCCCTTAGAAAATCTGGGAGAATGGAGTTCAGTGCATCCAGGCTCCCAGTTCCATGTCCTTTTCTCTCCTAATTGTAGCCCAAGTTCCCAAGGCTGCAATACTTGCTAGTTATATGGCTCTGGACAAATTATAACTTCTTTGAAGCTTAGGTCCCCCATCTGTAAAATGGGGGTACTAACACAAGTATTGTCTATTTCACGGGGTTATTGTGAGGAAAGTGCCTTGGAAACATCTTAGTGCTGTAGAAATGGTGGTCATCATCATCATCATCATCACAGGACATTTCGGATTTGGTCCCTCTCTCCACCATCACAAAAAAATAGAAATGATGTCATCCTACTAGTCACCTTTCTGGCCCTTACAAAGGATTATAAACCCCTTCAGGAATGAGGGAGTGAATGGTAGATGATGAAGCACTTTAAATTTCAAGCGGAATTTATATTTCATTCTAGAAGCAATGTTGAACCACTATTGTCTATTGAGTATGGAGTGTTTTGGTCAGGCTTGTGCTTTAATCACTTTGGCAGCTATGTGGAGGACTGATTGGAGATGAGTGAGATTTGGAGCAGGGATACAGTCATAAGATCTTAGGTTGAAGTCTAGCCCCATCTTCCACTCCATGTAGGAATCTCCTCCACAGATGACCTAATACTGGGCTGCTCAGTCTCTGCTTGAACACTTCTAGTAACAGCAAGCTTACTCTCAGGCTACTCAGACAGTTGCTCAATAGCTCCAATTAATAGTAAGTTCTTCCTGGTGCTGAACTGAAATCATTGCTCATAGTATAGTTCTGTGGAAGCACATAGAATAATTTTTCTCCCATTCCCCCAATGGTTCCACAGCTCTATTAGGGAAAATACTATTATGTCCCTTCTAAGTCTCCTCTTCTTCAGGTAAACAACCCAAATTCCTTAAGTTGACCTTCCTAAGAAATGGTTTCTAGACCTCTAGAAAGGAAGGAAGGAAGGAAGGAAGGAAGGAAGGAAGGAAGGAAGGAAGGAAGGAAGGAAGGAAGGAACGAACGAACGAACGAACGAACGAACGAACGAACGAACGAACGAACGAACGAAGGAAGAAAGGAAGGAAGGAGAAAGAAGAAAAAACTGTCAGCCAGCATTGCTGGTCAGGCAGTATCAGGGGTGTGAAAGTCCAGTCTTCAGGCATTATCAACTGGAGAACTGAGATATGACCCCATAGTGTCCTGATTACCACCTTGTCAGTAATGTAGGTCTATCACCTATTTGTTTCCCGTTTTTGTTTTTACAGATCAGTGTGTCCTGGATATGTTACTATATCTGTCAACAACCTCCTCCTCTCTAATCTCCAATCTTTCCCTCTTACTGTTTCCTTCTCTGCTCTCTCAAACTTGCCCAATCCTACATCCTTTAAAAAAAAAAAAAAGCAGAAAATATTTACCAGACCCTGCTATCCCTTTAAGCTATTATTTTATAGCTCTTCTCCCTTTGTCATTCAATATTCTAGGGGAGAAAAATTATACTTGTTACCTTCACTTTCTTCTCACTCTCTTCTAAAGTCTTTATGTTGTTTTCCCATCTCTTCACTCAATAGAAAATATTTTCTCGAAAGTTACTGAAACCAAGTTAATTACCGAATTTGGTGGGCTTTTCTTAGTCTTGTTTATTCTTTCTGAAGATCATGCTATTTTCTTAGATACTCTTTCTTCTCTGGAATTTCTTGACCCTCATCTCCCTGTGTTTTCTTCCTACCTATATCCTCCTTTTCTATCTTTTTTTGATCATCAACAATATATAAGAAAGGGAATTCCTTCCCACCTCAGTTGACATAATCAAAGGATGCTGCCCATCCTCCACACAGTTGCCAGTGATTGTCATTCCTCTACTTAAACTCAAATGGCTCCTTATTGACTCTAGAATCAAATATTGTCTCCATTTAGCTTTAAAGCCTGATCCCGCTCTATCTTTCCAGTCTAATTACACATTTCTCCACTTCTCACACTCTATAATCCAGCCAAATAGGACTTCTCTCTGTAACATACAGATAGCACTCCATCTCATGTTTCTACATCTTTTCCATTGCTATCTTACATACTTAGAATTGATTGTAACCTCATCTCCACTCCATGGAGTTCCCTCTCTTTCTTTAAGATGAAACTCATGCCCTATATAAAGCCTTCCTTGATTATCTCCTATTGTTAGTGCCCTCCTTTTCTAATTTCTTTGGAACATAATAAGTGCTTAATAGATCCTTGCTGGTCAATTGAATTCAGAAGCACATGGAATATCAGCTCCAAAAGGGACCTTAGGGATCATAAAGTTTGACTTCTTCATTTTAGAGATGGTAAAACTAAAGCCAAAAGATAGTAAGGAACTTTTCCCCAAGGACATGGTAGGTTAGTTAAGAATCTAGAACAAAAGCCCATTCTCCTGATACCCTTTCTACTGCTCTTTTCACCACACCATCTGATATTTCGAAGCCAGCCTCCTTCCAGTCTTAGCCAGATGGTTAGGAAAGACTTTAGGATATGCTGAAGAGCACATGCATTATACATCTGCTCTAAATGACTATAGGCTCCTCTTTCTTATATGTACAGGGCTATTATCTTTATGTTATAAAAATGTTAAAGGAATTTTCTTAATCTCTTCTTCTGTCTCTTTAAGAGGCATGAAAGATTGCAGAAAGATTTCTAAGTAGAACTGCACTGACTGTGATAGAGAGCTGAAGATTCCATTACCTAGGAGAAGGGGGAGATATATAAGGAAGTAACCAGTTGACAGTTGGTCTTTTGTCTCTGGGTCCCTAGAGAGCAGGAGGTCAGTCTGTCTTTGTCTCTGTGACTGGCAGTTTTTTACTACTGACAATTGGGATAGAGAAATGAATTTAAGGAGTTTGTAGGTGGTGGCTGTTTATTAGCATTAGTTAGTTAGGGAATAAATTTCTAGGTAGGCAGTGTAGGTAGTTAGACCTGGTATTACCAGGCAGAAGAACCTGTCCTTATTAGAGTTAGAGTAGGATTTTTTTTTAAAAATTTTAGTTATGATTAGGAATTTAGGTATAGTAATAAGATATTATAGTAATAATCTCACTTTCCTCCTTTCTATTTTCTATCTGTACTTCTCAGATTAAACTAAGAGTTTTATCAAACTGCTCTCCTCACTTTTTTCAAACTCCAACCAAATTAACCCTTAACAAAACATGATCTTTTGAAACATCTTTTGAAGTGTTCTGTTTTGCAAACACAATCTTTAATCATCAACTTTCTTGGCAAGTTCAATATTTGTTTCTGTTGACTAGTGTATGTACACAAAGAGAGAATGGATTTTTATTGAACAAAATACAGTGTTAAAGGGATTAACCCAGGGACTCGCTGATTGATCTGATGAATTTTTGTCTGCAGATGGTAAAGCAACATGAAGAATGTGTTGTTCAACCCTTTTTCAGTCATATCCTTCTCATTGTAACCCCATTTGGGGTTTTCTTGGCAAAGATACTAGAATGCTTTATCATTTACTTCTCCATCTTATTTTGCAGGTGGGGAAACTAAGGCAAACAGGTTTAGTGACTTGCCCAAGGTCACTTGGGCACAGCTGGTAAGTTCTGAGGCTGGTTTTGAACTTAGCAAGATGAGACTTCCTGACTCCAGGTCTGGCACTCTATCCACTGTGTCAACTAGGTTGCCCCATGAAGGGTACAGGCAATCCCATTAGTGCCTTATTGGCTTTGGTTGGTTTGTACTGAGTGGACCTCTTCCCAAGAAAGGACTCTATAGAGTGGACTCTTATTACAGTAGCTAGCTCTCTGTGAATCTCTATAAAAATAAGAGAATAAGAAACTCTTTTCTGTACTCTAGGTTCCTTTTCATATTTTTTTGCCCTTTCCCATTTGTTTTTGATTCCGTGAAATACCAGAATCTAGTCTTTTGGCCAGTGGAGATTTCCTGAGCAGCACCAGCATTAGTGGGTGTCCTGTGGCTAACCCCAAGTTCCAGAACTGTTCTAGAATTCATAACTTCAGAAGTTTCATAGTCTAACTTTCTAAAGGGAGAAGAGGATTTCTTAATCAGGATAAGGATCACTCATATGACACCTACAACTGGAGAGCAAAGACACAATATTCAGGGGAGAGGGACAGGGCAAATTTGTGGACCTTGCCATCTCCTCCCACACACACTAAGTGAATTATTCACTGGGACTCATTCAGCAGTCCCAAAACAGCTTTTAAGTGGTGTGAAATGTTTGAGGAAGGACCTTCCCAGCATCTCTGAATTGAGAATGGCATAAGTCTGGTAAGTAGCGTAAGACTTGGTGGGAGGATTTATCACAACGTCAAAAGGCTGCCTCAAGGGTGTCCCTAGTTCAGTCCCTTCTAAAGGGAACCACTTAGGGCCTTATTGTGTTTTCCACATCTGCCTACGATATCCTTTAGGTCCTTTGAGCATCTTATATATTTTCTCTATCTTTTTCATAGAATCAAGGATTTAGAGTTAGAAGGCCACTGAACCCAATCTCCTTATTTTTCAGATAAGGAAACTGAGACCAGGAGAGGTTAAATGACTTCCCCATGGCCACATAACCACTCACTGCCAGAAGCAGGATTTTAATTCACTTGTTTCCTATTCCAAGTCCAACATTTTATCCAATATGTCATACTGCCTCACTCTGAGTCCTCTGTATTTTCTACATTTTCTGTGGGGTAAAATAAAGGTTGTCTTTTATTCAAATGGCTTTGTTAGCTTGGATGATCATATAAGATCTGGGGACCCTTTTACCTATATTTATGGAAACTAGATATATTCTCTATTTAGAGATTTTCTAGGAGAAAATTCTAGAAGAGGATATAATGAACCAAAAAGAGGAACCATTTCTTTTTTTTTATCATCCTGTCAGATTATAACCAATCCATGAGGGCCTGGAGTCTTTAAGTCATAGGTTTAAATAACACCAAAGTCAAGATGATTTGATTGTTCTCGGATATAAATAATAAATGCACGCATATGGTCAGAAAGATGGAAGACAATGACTTTGTCTCCTTTACTTGGCTATTTTTCTGGCTCAGATTCATTTAGAAACACATTGGGAAAGAAATAGGTCTTCTAGCCCAACTTCTACATAGCTATAGTAGGGTTTCTTTGTAAGAGCACCTTGAAAATGTTTTTTCCCCTAGAGATCCACTTTGGGGAAAGATTTTTGGAATTCATGTTCCCCCGGGGCAGGGAGAATTCAATGATAGAAGAAACAAACAGAAAAAAAATTCAGAGATGATAGGATAAAAGGTGAACTTCTAAAGAAGACTGATTTTTTAAAAATAATCACCAATCCTTAGACAACCAACTTTGGGGGCTCTAAGAAGGCGAGGATGTTTCAGCAGGGTAGGTTCCAGATACCTTGCCTTTAGGACTTCTGGTCATCCTCCTTTCTCTTTATTGCCCCCTGCTTCCCTTCCTTCCAGCTTTGCCACGTCTGAAAATCTACCTTTAAAGCTCCATTATGGGTTCTTGTGTTCTTCAGATGTCAACTAACCACTCCCCATTCCCTAAATGTACACAGCTCTGGAGCAGAACAAAACTACTGTTTAATGAGATATACAAAATGTCAACCATAATTACATAACAGAATTTGAAAGAGATCAGAGAGAAATTTAATTTAGAAAACAGAATGGAGTGAGGTCAGTAGACATGTGTATACACTGAACTGCTGGCCATGGCTCCATCCAGCTCCATCCTTTTCCTCCTTGGGTTACAAATGCTCAGAGCTGGCTCTCATGTGATCAGAACTACAGACTCACAAAGGAGAATATGAGATTTTCCTAAACATTGGAGTTAGAATATGCTGGGGATAACGTAGTCCATGTGGGTGCCATCAATCAGCCCGGCACCATTGTCGTGCACAAACCAGCAGGAGACATCACTGCCCAGCCAGGGGTCCTTTCTATAGTCTTTCTGTGAGCCCCTAAAAGGAGAAATGGATGAGTTATAAAATGCCCAAGAAAGGAGGATCCCCAGTACAATAGGTTTGCCTTCACCCACTCAAGTCTCTGAGTTAGTGGGAGGGAAGAGTAGAGACTCAAAATGCCTAGAATATCTGCCTGCCTCCTTCTTTCCAATATTTATTTTCTTTCAGGTCTCATGAAAACCCACAGGGTCTCCTTTAATTAATGTTACATCACTGCAACTGTGCAGCTAGGTGTAGTCGATAGAGTGCCAGGGCTGATGCCAGGAAGTCTCTTCTTGACTTTAAATCGGACCTTAGACACTTGTGACCCTGGATGAGTCACTTAACCCTGTTTGCTTCAGTTTCCTCATCTGTAAAATGAGTTGGGGAAGCAAATGGCAAACCCTTAGTATCTTTGTCAAGAAAACCCCAAATGGGATCATGAAGAATCAGACATGTCTGGAAAAGGACAGTTTCCACATTCTGTGTGCCTTTGTCCATTACTGTAGTTAATACCATTTTTTGGAAAATTTCTTGTACCTGTTATGGCTTTGACTGATAATTGTAATTCTTTAGTTATTTTATACATGCTAATCTTTTCTCCTCAACTAGATTTTCAAGAGTAGAAATTATTTTTCCCTTCTCTTACTTCCCTTAGTAAAACATCATAAAAAGATAAATGCTAAAATGCACAAACAAGAATAAAAAAAGATTGTACATGAAGCTTAATTTCTGTCAAGGTTCATTTATTTTAAGTTATGTTAACAAGTTAGTAACAAAATTGTCATGTTTGTACCTTTTTCTGAACTTCTTTCCTTCTATGTAATTTTTCATATTTTGTTTCTATTCTTTCCATATTATTTACACAGTTGTAGTTACTATATATAGTGATTTAAGTTCTATTTTCTTCACTTTATATTACATTGTCCATCTTCCTATATTTCTGTGTACTCTAAATTTTTTATTTCCTATGCTATAATATTAATCCTATTTTTATACAATTTGTTTGATCGTTCTTCAAGTGAGGGGTTCATTCTGTGATGTAAAAACAAAGACTAGGGCAGGTAGGTTGCTCAATGGGGAGAGAGGCAGGCCTGGAGACGAAAGGTCCTGGGTTCAAATCTGGCATCAGACACTTCCTAACTATGCGACCCTGGGCAAGTCACTTAAACCCATTTGCTTGGCCCTTACCACTTTTCTACCTTAGAACCAATACCTGTATCAATCCTAAGACAAAAAGTAAGGGTTTTTAAGGAGGGGGAGGCATCAGCACAACATTTAAAACATAACTAATTTTGAAGTTCAAATTTTTCTTAAATTCATTTTTTTTTGCTTATCTTATTTGCTATCGGGCACACAGATATGTAATACTGATATTCTTTCTTATTTGCTATCAGGCACACAGATATGTAATACTGATATTCTTTCAAGTCAATGGTAAGTTAAACATACTACAATTTCCTTATTTTAGTATGGAATCTTCACCATCCAATAGTGGAAATCACAATTTATTTTTGCCTTCACATCCAATGGAATTCTTGTACATTCCATTTCCTTATAGAAGTTCTCTAGAGAATGCACCCAATATCCTTTGTGTCTTCTTTGAGGTCTTTTAACATTCCACAGGTATCACTGGAGAATTTGGACTATCCATCAGTCATCTCTCACTCTAATTATATGATGGGTCCACCTCATTTTCTGATCTTATATTTCCTGAATGGCATCGTTCAGGCCACTTTCATATACAAGCCATTACTGGTGACATGTGGAAGCCTAATGAATTTCCCCACAGATAGCAATTTTCATTATTTTCTGATTATGGTGGTCCATGATTTTAAACCCCATGTCTTCTATAGAATACTGGCATTCAAAGGTATGGAGTTTTGCATCAGAGAATAGATTAGAGTCACTGAAGATGCTGCCCAATTCTCCAAATACAGCCCAATTCCCTCTCTTACTCCTATTAATTTTGGTCCCAGCTCATCCTCCATTGGCAACGCCGGTCCATTAAATGTGAACACTGTCATAGAAGGTGTCCCATAAAACGGTTAAATGAAAGAGGAGTTTTGTCTAGAAGATGATACCTTTCCACTGCTTCTGTTTCAGGATGACATGATGCTGACTATATTGAGACTCAACTACTACAGACATTCTTTTTTAAGTGAAAAATTAAGAGAATAAAAATACTCTTAGAACTTTCACAAACGGAATGTAATTCTTTGCTGCTATATAAATTTATTAAATATATTTATATTTGTGGTAATAATATCCTAAACAGTTGGTTGTGCTAAAAAACACAATGTATTTTCAATTTTCAACAATAAAAATAACAATGATGTTAAGACTGTATTCATTCAGGAATATCTGTTTATTTTCATGTGGTATCCTCAGAAGTTATTGCTTAATTGTTCATATAATGGTCAGAGCAAGTATTCAATAATTTTATAGAATCATAATAGGTTACTTCACAACTTAGAAATCAGTAATTCTTCTTGACTAGAAATAATGGCTGCAGGGATAGCCATGTAGCACAGTGGATAGAATGCCAGGTCTGGAGTCAAAAGAATGTAGGTTCAAATCTTCAAATCTGACTTCAGACTTCCTAACTGTGTGATCCTGGACAAGTCATTTAACCCCAATTACCTAGTTCTTGCTGATCCTTTGTCTTAGAAAGACTACTAAGACAGAAGGTAAGGTTTTTAAAAAAAGGAAGAAAGAGAAAGGAAGGAAGGAAGGAAGGAAGGAAGGAAGGAAGGAAGGAAGGAAGGAAGGAAGGAAGGAAGGAAGGAAGGAAGGAAGGAAGGAAGGAAGGAAGGAAGGAAGGAAGGAAGGAATGAAAAAATGGCTGCAACTACATTAACAACTCAATTTGGGTCTTATTAATGGCCACAGATTTTCTTTATGAAACAAACTTAAAATCCATCTTTGCTATGTGTTAACTAGAGCAGAATTAATATAAAGTACTAAGCATATTTAAATATTATGAATTTAATGATTACTGTACTATGTGAATTTGTGGTTTTTCCACAGAAAAATCCTATCAGCATTAAAAACAACTTTTTCTTAATATTTCTGTTAGTGACTATTAGCTTTGAGTTAATGACTAACTTTAAAGTCAGTCAAGGATTATAAGCATTTGACCTACTGAAGAAGGGAATCATTTCACCTGACTTGAGAATTTTTTTAATGTACTAGAAAGTTTTAAACTTACATTTCCAAAATAGAAATCATGCACTATTGAAAATTACTAAAATCATTTTCAAAGTCAATAGATCTGGTACAACCTTAACATCATTAACAAAAGAACAAAGTCAAGAAGAAATCACAGGTTGCTATATAAGCATTTCAAAGACTTGCAACCATCCTAGATTTCTTTTTTTTTTTAAACTCTTACCTTCCTTCTTAGAATCAATACTGCATAGTGGTTCCAAGGCAGAAAACAGTAAGGGCTAGGCAATAGTGGGTTAAGTGACTTGCCCAGGGTCACACAGCCAGAAACTGTCTGAGGCCAGATTTGTACCTAGAACCTCCTGTCTCTCAATCCACTGAGTCACCTAACTGCCCCCTCTAGATTTCTTTAGGATCTAAAATTGGTCCCCAGAGTGAATATATTACCACCTATTAGCAGAAAATGATATTTTCAGAAAGTAAAATAACTCTCCTCCACAAATTCAACAAATAATGCAATATTCTCTGTTCTTAAGGTTTAAAAATATATCAACTGAATATCCAATTAGAAAAAAAAGCAGATTGTCTCAGGAGAGGAAGAGGCAAAAGGAGAAAGATTGGCCTCTTTTTATGTCATTAAGAATATCTGGGGGGCAGCTAGGGACCTCAGTAGATAGAGATCCAGGACAGGATTGGGTAGGATCTGGGTCTAAATCTGACCTCAGACATTTCCTAGCTGTGTGACCTTGGGCAAGTCATTTGACCACAATTGCATAGCCCTTACCACTCTTCTGCCTTGGAACCAATACTTAGTATTGATTTTAAGATCGAAGGTAAAAGTTAAAATTGAAATTGAAAAAAAAAAGAATACCAGTATTTAATCACATCATGACCAATTTTGAAGATTATGGGAAATTCTGAGACTAACAAAGATGAATTGTAATGACTTGTAGTTCTATGAAATAATGTCCTAAAGTTAAATATTACCTTAAAGTTTTAGTTTTAAGATGAAAAAAGAAGAAATGATTGTTTTAGGTTTTGTGTTGTTAAAAAATGAAGAATTACTATTATTTTTTATAGATTTTTTTTCCTGAACAATCCACTTTAATGTGTAATGATTTCAGTTGTCTAGTACTAAAAATTGAGCTTTTAAAGATGATCTTATAATACTTAGCATTGCCAGTGCGTGTAAAAGAGTTTACTTCAATTTCAACTGAACCCCTGATTAATTCTCATTCTTCTTCTGGAAAAATGATGGTTATGTACGTGTGGTTTTGGAAGTACTTCACAAAGGGAATCTGCACTTGCTTCATCTCCATTATCTAATTCAATCTTTGTAATTACATCCATCTGTAGTTCTCTTACTAAATCTTGCAGCAGAGGACTCTTAGTGCAAGAATACAGCGTCCTTTCTCCTATACTGCATGCATACCCAGGAAGTGAGTAAACAAAGCCTATGAACTTCAAATTATCTCCTTTTGGAGATGTTTACACTCAGGGGAAATGATAACGTGCTGAGTCTTTCAGAATCCTTTTTGGAAAGTCTTTTAGCACTGAGTTTGTCATGTTCATTGTTCTATTCTCGACTGCACATAGTTGAGCTGACTTCTATTCATTTTTTTTCAAAGATCAAAGAGCTTCACCAGCAATGAGGAATATTATTCCTTGTAGTATGGACTACTCAGAGGCCATACCAACATTAGGTTGGACCTAACTAATTTTAATTTACTATAATTCTTCCTCGGCTTGGGGCAAGGAGGTAGGGGAAGACTGAGAGAGCAAGTATTTTCTATAGCCACTCAGTGAAATGCCTTTCTTCCTCATACCAAATAATTCATCTTTAATATTACTACCTCCAAAGTCCATTTTCAGGGGTCCTCTGTCTCCTATGTACTACAGTTTTTGATGAATGTGAGAATATTCTGCAAACGAAAGCAACAAAATTTCATTCGTATCATCACATATTCTGAAAATCTAACTTGTTTGCTATGTAGCATAGCTGCTTGCCTTCTAACAATGGTAGAATGAAAGAATTGTAATCTTTATCTTGAGACTTTGCAGGATAACTAGAAGATCCAATTACAACTATCCAGCACGTAGATATCTTTAGACTGTATTTCCCATTCCTTGTGCTGGCAGAAATATCTCTTTTTCACTTGCTTGAACAGTACACTTATAGGACATGGGGATGAGGCAGTCCTTTGTTCCCAGGCTTTGGTACAGAATGAGCCTTAGCTGTCAGGAAATATCCAGATATTCTTCAATGATATCTATGGCCACTTTAAAAGAGCATGGCCTAACAATTCAGGCAAAAATAATCAAATACATAACAAATGTCTATTGGTCAGACTATGACATGCAATTGGACAAGCAACATTTTGAGCTATGGCTCTTTATGCTTTTTGTTTTAAATTCATATTCTTCTGAAATCATCATTGTGATTCCAGATTTTCTGGCATCAGCTAAAGCTTCATAAATTTTAGCCTATACTTGCAATTTAAATCTAGATGGGACTGTTATGTTAGAATTCAAATGTAATATCTCCACTGTCTTTGAGGAGGAAAAGATATTTGTTTTTAAAATCTTGACATATTTTTTCTAATTTTCTTATATTTCTTATCCTCCAACCAGATGCATTCTTAAATATCCTAAGGATTGTTTTCTTAGTTGGATATCCCTTCAAGCTTCCTTTAAACTTGTTTTCCTTTTACTGCCTCTTGCCATCTTCTGAAAGGATACTGTTCATAATCTTGCATCTTCACTCTCGTCAAGGTCTTACAATTCAATATAATATATTTATTAAGCTCCTAATCCATGCAAAGCACTGTGCTAGACTTTGGGGAGACAAAAAAGAAATACAAAGGAGTTTACACTCTAAATTGGTCTTGTTCTTGGGTTCCATATTTCCTTCCTTGGAATAAGATCAAGTGTTTTCTTGATAAGGAGATTTCTAGCCCTCCTCTTTGTGACAATTGGTCTACAGTTGTTAAACTTCCCTAAGAAATGTAAATAGTCTATGTAGGTAGATATCTGTTCTTTTATCCATTTGCCATTTTTCAGCATCAACAAATTGTTTCAATTGATTGATATATCTATAACTCAGTTTTGTTCTTTCTTCTAGTTTGATAGTGCATTTTTATTATTCTTCCAACAAGCTAGTGATCTGATTATACATAGCTAGCTAATTCAGAAATGACTACCACAGTAGTAATCAGTCATTTATTGCCCATTAAAACATAATCAATTTCCTTTTTATTCTGTTACTTGGAGTTCATCACATGCAGAATCTCCCAAGTCTCTTCTTGTAAAAAATATTCAGTAGACATATGCAATGTTTATGTATAGTCTATAAACCATTAGCTCATTCATTTACTCCTACTGAACCATGTTTTCCAACACATTTTCACTGTCCCACTCCTACCCTCAGCTTTGCATTGAAGTCGTCAGAACTTAAAGTGTATTTGACTTTGGAATTATGGGAGAAAAGTTATCAAAATTTTTTATATAACAATCCCAAGGAGATAAAAGACAAAATCCAAAGTTCCATACATATGAAAATATTCAAAGTAGCACATTTTGTAATAGCAAAAAACTGGAAACAAAGTAGATGCTTCTTGACTGGAAAACATCTGAACAAACTGTGATAAATGGATGTCATGGGACACTGCTGCACAGTCAGAAATGATAAATATAAAGAACTCAGAACAATTTGGAGAAACTTTCAGAACTTAAACAGAATGAAATAGGAAGAATCAAAATAACAAGTCTATACAGACTCCTGGGGATCTCCAAGGCCCTTTCAGGAAATCCATGAGATCAAAACTATTTTCATCATCATCATCATCATCATATGTCATTTGCCTATTTAAAAGCTCTTCTCTTTTCTGTCTGCATATCTGTGAGACCAGATTTCTTTATATTTCTTCAACCAAAAGAACATGTTGCAGTAGATTTAATGTAAAAGCAAATCTGCCTATCCACATGTCTTCTATTAAGCCAAACATTAATTTGCAATTATAAATTGTAAAACTACATTTTGCAAAAACTCTACTTTTTCTTTATTCTCCCATGACTTATTATAGGATTGTAATTCTAGTATTACCTCCTACCCCCTTTCCCTTATTACCTTGCTCTTTTGTCTCTATCATTTTAGTATTTCAACTTAGCTAAAATCCATTTATCCCTTTTTCCCTATATGTCCCATCTCAAATCTATTTGTCACTTGATTATTAACCAAAATAAATACTACTATAATTTTTTATAGAAATTCCCTAGAGTAACATGGAAAAATGTTGACATAGTAATATTGACCTAGCAATTAGTTGTAACCGATGTGATCACATTTGTAAATTACCCAGTAATTTTTGATGATTCATTTCTAATTTTAATTTTAATGTCATAATTGATCTAAAGTTGTTCTATCCCCATAATAAACTCATAAAATTCATGTAGAATTAAAATGTCTATCCTTTGTCTCTTAAATGAATCCTTAGCTTTTCGGAAATTGATTTGAGAATGAAGTCTTATATTTCATATTTTGGAAGATAACATTCAAGTTTCTTCTGTATGTGTACATCTTGTTTTTCTTGATGACTTTAGGGAAAATATTTTGCAAAATGAATTGCTGCTTTCAAATGTGGTCTTTTTATGATGATTTATATAATGTTGTCTCCTTGTCTTTATAAGCTTGAAGCCTGATAAGCTTGAAGCTTGGAATTTCAGGTTGCCTCTTGTTGGTATCCTATGAATTCTTTTGACTTAAAATTTGTATTTTGCAAATATTTATGTGAAATTTTCTTAATATGATTTCCTGAAATCTGGTGATGTCTTTTCTTCACAGTTTTGGAGAAAGCCAATGGTTCTTAAATGTTCTTTCTTCTTACCGTACTGTACAGATGACATTTTTGTCTTCATTGATTCTAAATCCTTTACAATCATTTTATGAGCACATGGAGGGCGGCCTTATTGGCTATTTCATTCATTCTGACTTCAAATGAAATAATTATATTTTTCTTTGAGCCTATTGATTTGCTTACATTTGCAATGAATATTTCTAAATTGTTAAATTTTTTCATCATGATGTCCTGAGATTCTTTGATACAAGGGAAAAGAGACTGGATTTAGATTCACAGAATCTTGATTCAATTCCCAGTCCTGATTCAAAGTTCAGGCCTGTCCTTTCGCTACTGTGTGAACTTGGATAAGTCATTTAACTTCTGTTGGCCTTAATTTCCTCTTATGCAAAATGAGGGATTTGGACTAGATAGAAACTAAGGGCTAAATTTTAAAGATAAAATTATAGATCTAAATCTATGATCTGATGGTTCATTTTCATCTAATCTTATATATTTGCCAATTTCATTTATGCATTAACTCCAATGTCTATAAAATTCTATTTTGTATTTAAAAGATTCTAACTTGTTCTCGGTATTCTGTTGCCAGCATGGCCTTGGGTTTTGTTTTTTCCAGTATATTTTTCTTCTGGAGATTTTGTTTTGAGGTTCTTTTAATTCATGGTATTTTTTCATTGCTTTAAAAGATCATTTTAATGACTTTTTTGAATGCTTTTTCACTTAAAAATCATTTTAAGCATTTCAGGAAGTTTTGCTTCTTTTTGGTATTTCTATTATTATTTTTGAAGGAGAAAGTGAGAAGCTCTTCTCTCCTGTTACCTGTCACTTCTCCACATCCTTAGAAAGTCTCTCAATCCCTAGTCCAGAGCTCTACACACAGAAGACATCCAATAAATGCTTGGTGGTTGGCTGATTTTGAAATACCTTTTTTTTTCTTAGACCATATCAAAGCTACCACATTATAAGACAGTGAGGGATCAGGGAAGGCATGTGCAGAGATGGGGTTTTCTGGTGAAAGTTAGGGTAAAACAAAATTTTGTCACGATCTATGCACTAGACTTAATCTCTCCATGGTCAGTTGTGAGAGAATAATCTATGACCAGCAGAGTATGATTATATTTTATTAACTGGCCAGGGATGCAATGGTAATTTAAGGCCTTCCCTATGTGCCCAGAAAATGATGATAAAGGATTTAGAATCAATATAGATAAAAATGGCATCTGTGCAATGCAGTAAGAAGAAAGAAGATTTAAATTTTAAATCTAGAAGGCATGCTAGAAGGTGAGCAGAGACCTACCAGTAGTAAGATATCATTCTGAAATGGGGACCAGGAAGTAAGTATATATTGTTCAGAAAGACTTCCAGTCCAACAGGAAGAATGCCAGGAGGCTGTGATGGTTAGGTTCAAATCTAGCAAGGGCTAGAGCTAGTGTTGATTAGGAAGAGTAGACCTAACAAGGTAATTTACTAGTCACAGTCATTTAAATAGTTAATTATTTAATTTACATAGTCCCATAATTTTTTCAGCAGTGTGATTTCTTTTACTTTGTTTTCGGCAGATGTTTTGGACTTCACTCTCCCCTTGCAAATAAGCCCTTCCTCACTGTATTCCCATGGTAGAGACAGGAAAGAAGGAGAAACAAAGCAGTACAGAACGTGGTTTAGAGTGGAAGATGGAGCTTTAAGTCTAAACCTGGTTAAATAGAGTGAAGGTCTAGGATTCCCCCAGGCCAGATTGTGCTCAGTGACTTTGGAACCCAAGAAAGCTGTGGTCATATTCTCTACAAGGTTTGCCATCACTAGGGCTTTCCATAGTCTACGATATGTGGGATTAGCTACCTTGACTGGTGGCTTTTCTTGTTAAGGGATGTGACAGCTTGGTCCCCACCAATCTGAGAAGGATGAGGGCTGGGGTTGGGTAAATCTGCCTTTCACACTCTTTTTCCTTTAAAGGAATGAAGAAATCTGGGTCCCAGCCCCTGAACACTCCTGAAAAGAGGTCCGATCGCCACAAAGGAGGCTGTATGACTTTGTCCCAACAATACTGGAGACCCTGGAAGGTGCAAAGGGATTGTTGCCCAAAGGCAACGTTTGCCAGTTTATTTACCTGGTGACCTTCAGCCTATGGTTTTTCACCAACATTGTAGCTTCTGGCTTGTTCGGGTCAGAGCCTGGCCGGACATCAAAAACTTCAAAGTCAAAAGAGTGGAAGAACTGTCCTGCAAATTCCATCAAAGATCACGGTTAACATTTGGGATTTCTGAAGAATGAAAGATTGAGGCATTCAGCACAGGGCCTTGGCACAGAATAGAGACTCAGTGAATGTTTGCTAAATAAGGAAGGGAAAAATCATTAAAAAAAAAACTTTCCTTCTTGATCTAACTCTGTGGACCATCAATTTTAGTCCAGACTAGTGTGGGCCTCTGGTTTTCCACAGGAAGAACCTACTCCAGCAGGGTAACAGACCCATAGGAGGGCTCTCACTACTACACTTCAAATCACCATAGCAAAGGGTAAGCCCTAGTTTTGACTGAGTAAAATAGGGTCACTCTGGCTGACACATGAATGACTAGAAGAAATGTATTCATTTGATGAAATGAGGTCTTGCTATCAATTTAACTTCTTGGTATTTTGTGTTTATTCTATAATAACTTTTTTTTAAAAAAACAATACTTTATTTGGTCATTTCCAAACACCACCCATTGGAGACAAAGATCATCCTCTTTTCATTCCCCCCCCCCCACCTCTCCCATAGCCAACACGCGATTCCACTGGGTATCACATGTGTTCTTGATTCAAACCCATTTCCATGTTGTTGACATTTGCATTAGAGTGTTAATTTAGAGTCTCTCCTCAAATATGTCCCCTCAACCCCTGTAGTCAAGCAGTTGCTTTTCCTCAGTGTTTTTACTATAATAACGTTTTTAAGCTAGCTTATTTTGATGAATTTTGAACATCAAATGGCATCAAAATATACCTTATTATTAATTTGTAGTTCAGTACACCATGTTGAAATAAAATCATGACCAAGACTCCTGAAATAGCCATATCTTATTTTCAATGGATTCTAATGACCCCTGGCCCATGGGGAAAAGTTATAGAGACATGTCGTTGCACTTCCTAGCTGTATGACCCTGGGTGAGTCACTTAACTCTATTTGCCTTGGTTTCCTCATCCGGAAAATGTAATGTAATCTGTAATGTAAAAAATCTGTAAAATGTAAAATATTTTTTAAAAGCTGGAAAAGGAAATTGCAAACTACTTAATATCTTTGCCAAGAATCCCAAATCAAGTCATGAAGAGTCAGACACTACTGAAACATGTAAACAGCAAAAACAACAAAGCAACCCCTGGGCTATGAAAAAAAGTTATGGAGACATTTGGGGTCACAGAATTTTTAAGTCATTTATGCAAAAAAAAAACTTTAGCCATTATCATGGTACATATTACTGGAGAAGCCATGTGAACCATTAATTGTCATTCTTTGGATATCACTGGACCATATGCTACTGACACATCCCCTAATTGTTACTTGTCCCTCACTGACTAGGCTACAGGTTTTGCCCAGAATTAGGAGTTTAGTAAGTAAGATGTTGCATTTCAATATTGAGTATAAAAGACAGAGAGCCCTTCAATGGTCCTCTGTATCTTGATATTAATAACTTGTTAGGGGGCATCTGGGTAGCTCAGTGAATTGAGAGCCAGGCCTAGAGATGGGAGGTCCTAGGTTCAAATCTGGCCTCAGACACTTCCTAACTGTGTGACCCTGGGCAAGTCACTTAATCCCCATTGCCTAGCCCTTACTGATCTTCTGCCTTGGAGCCAATACACAGTATTAATTCCAAGACGGAAGGTAAGGGTTTAATAAATAAATAATAACTTGTTATGGTGTCGGTCATGTCTCAAAATACAGAATTCTATGGTTCTTGGAATTCCAGGAATTGCTATACATTTACCCCAGGGGAAACCTTTCCCATCCACCTCCCAAGAACCACAAAACCAGAACAGCCTAGAATCTTACCCAGCAACCCATGTGTCCTTGGTGACATCTTGTGGCTGTCCACTGTATATATCCCCAGGAAATCTTGGTGGACAGGATGCTTTTTCCACACATGGTGTAAGACAACAACCATTGTGGCTCCATTATCCATGGAAACAACCAATTTTCGAGTTGGAAGGATAGTCACAGTCACCCTATAATGGAAAGAGCCCAAATTTGAAGTCAGAAAATCTGGATTAAACTCCCAGATTTGCCCCCTTGATAACAATATGACCTTAGATAAGTTACTGAACCTTTTTAGTCCCTGGTTTCTACATCTGTGAAATGTAAGATTTGGACCAGGTCATCCCTAAGACACTTCTGTCTTTCATCCTATGATCCTGTGATTCCTACTAGGGTCATGGAAGGACAAATGAATCTCCAAATCTCCAAAATGTTTTTGAGGCTATTAGGTTTCTCCATGAATACATATGTGTATGCATACATGCTTCCTCTCTCTCTCCAATTAGACTGCAAACCCTTTGAAGGCAGAGAATAATCCTTCGATTTTTATTGCTTTCCCTCTTGTGCCTAATATGAATCTATAAAGTGAACCCTTAATGGGCTTTTTTTTTATTGGGGGCAGAGGGAATGAGAATAGTGTGTCCATTGCCCATACAAATCTTATACCCTGTTCTCTCAAGTGAACTAAGGTTACTTTACCCTCCCTGCCTCAGTGTGACTTGGTCCATCCAGGAAAATACAGATCCCTTCATACCAGGGCGAAGAGTGATATTCTGAGGTGTCACCTCCAATGTGAATCCCATCTTCTGGTTCATAATTCCAAGCCTTCCAAAGTAAGTGTTTTTGTTCTTGCCATTGCTATGATTTTTATCACCAATGAGCTGCCCATTGACTATAATCCCTTGGGGAAAAAAAGAAGTTGGGGTACCCAATGAACTTTATGGCCCCTTTCCTACTTCCCCTCCCCAAGCACCATAAAATTATGTGATCCCACCCCTAATCCCAGGCCCACATCAGCTCCAACCTGTGTCTGGGTCTTGGATGAGGCTCAACACCACACCTGGCTCCTCATTGATATTGAAACAGATGGCATCGTCTTTCTCAGGCACCTGGATGATGAAATGTGGGTCTCCATCCACTGTAGGCAAAGATATAACTAGAAATCCTGGTATCCAGTGTAATTTCTTTGGGGAGTAGGCAAGGTTTAGAAGATTATCTGACCTGTTTGAGTGCCATTTTGTCAGAAGGAGAAGTAATCTATCCTCTAGAGAGTAAACCCTATTCCTGACCTCCTCAGCATGACTAAATAACCCCAATTTCCTCAACCCCTACAAAGAGTCAGAACAGGAGAAATGCTGGGAATAATGTGAAAGGATGACCTGTATGAAACAAGTTGGATACTGAAAACAGTTACAAATCTGGGATTCTCTCTGAGACAGACAGGAACTTTTCTTAAACCTCTGTTCAAAGATCTCACTCCCCTCAGCATCTCAGCATCACTATTCCACCGTTCGGTTTCTGTCCAGCAGCATCCAGAATTAAGATGCTTTGAAGATTGTAAGAAAGGCTGACTATGGAAACAAAAACTAAAAGAAGGTAAGCCAGTACAAAAAGAGGGGAGCCAAGGTAAGGCAAGATGAAGCCCATGTGCATTTTGGTAAGGCCGACAGGAATATCTATGGTTTCCTATAATTCTGAAACTTTAGCCTTTCCCCTTTCCTTTGAAATTCTCATTTTTCTCTGGAGCCATCCTCCCCATCAAAAGTTCTTAGAAAAACTTAAAGAGCTATCGATTTTTATGATTTGAGCAAAAAATATATATACATTTTTTCTGAATAATAACTAGCATGTATATAGCTCTTTGAGATTTTATATATGCACATGTATATATGTATACACACACGGTTATTACTCCTTGATCCTTACAACAACACTACAAAGGGGAATGTAATTTTTATGCCCATTTTATATGTAGATCAGAAAATTGGGGCCAGAAAAGGTTTAGTGATTTACTCAAGGTCATAAATAGCTACTAAGAATCTGATGTAGGATCTGAACTCATCTTCCTGACTCTAAATCCAAGCCTTTATTCACTATCCCAAGTAGATGCCGCTAAAGGGGAAAGCTGATCCTAAGAATGAGGCAGCCCAGAAAGGGTAACTCACCTTGTTCTGGGCATCAGGAGAACTGGGCACCAATCCCACTTACTAGCTGGGTGGCCCTGGAAGGAGTCACATTCCCTTGTCTGAGTCTCTGACTTGGCATGTTTCCATGGATTTGACCCAAACCCAAAATTTTGTGGCAATGAAGAGGGGCCTGAAGGAAAAGCCACAGAAGCCTGAAAGAGCCATGAAATGAGCTGCAGAGGAGGAACTGAGCCTTGTGATGGTGGGCTTGCCACAGGTGACTCAGGCACACTGACCTAGAAGGGCTTCTGAACTGCTGCTTCTCCAGGGTGGAAAAGAAAAAAAGAGTAGCTAGAACCCAGGAAGTCTGGGATGTGCTCACATTGCTAAGCAGAGGTCTTCCATGCCTCTCTAGGGACCCCTCTTTGGACTTTTTCCTGATTCAACTGATTTTCCTTGTAACTCATCACAGAATATGAATAGCCTTACCACCCGTCACATGATCTGGAGGACCCTGAGGATGAGGATGAGGACGAGGGCGAGGACGAAGATGAGAAGTTAGAGGATCCTGTTGAGCTGGAAGCACCCATACTGCCCAGGAAAAATCAATCAACCAGTCAATCAGCAAATATGTCCTAAGTACTTACTTACTATGTGCCAGTCACTGTGTGCCAATTGTTGGGGGATGGCAACATGATTTGAAAATTAGTGGTCATACACTGTTGGTGGATCTATGACCTTGTACGGTCATTCTGAAAGACAATTTGGAACTATGGCTCAGAAGTTACTGAACTGTGTAGAACTTTTACCCAGCAATACCACAATGAGATCAGAGAAAGAAGAGAGGAACTCACACGCACAAAAATATTGATAACAACTTTTTGAAGTCACAAAGGACTGAAAGGGAAGGGAATGTCCATCAGTGGAGGAATGGCAAACTAAAATAATGGAATCTATGTAATTGCCATCAATGTATTATTATTGTGCCATAAGAAATGGAATATTATTATGCCATAAGGAATAATAAAGGGGACAGTTTCAGAGTCACTATGAACCAGTGCCGAGAGAAAACCTACCCAATAACAATACTGTAGGAAATAAGTCATTTTTTAACTCAGTGACCTACCACAATCCCAGAGGATCCACCTCCTGGCAGAGAGGAGGCAGATTCAGGGTGCAGAAGGACACATATATTAGAAGGACATGGCCAACAAAGCACTTAATTTTGCAGGACTATGCATATTTGTTATAATTTGGAAAGGAGGGGCTTTCTCCACACAAATATTTGTCAGAGCAGGACAGAAAGACTTCAGGGGAGAACCCTACCTTTGGACAACCCTAGAGGAACTTTCCTCTCTGTTTCCACTCCCAGAGACCTTCTTTGGGGCAAGCTTAGAGACAGTGTGCCTAGGATGCCCTATAGGGAAGTGGAACTCAGTTGATTCTGTGGATCCCTGAAACAATGTCTTTGATATCTGGAAACAAAGAAACTTAAAACTAGAAAAAGGGCCGGCTTTCCTTGACCACTTCTTAGCAATCATGGCAACTGCCTTTTATCCCCATATGTTGTAGAAAGATCCAGGGAGAGAAGGGCTGGGGAGACTCTATGGCAGGTGGTTATTCAGACAGGGAGAACTCAGTACTTACATTTCTGCTTGGACTGATCTGTGGATAAAACAAAGCAGGATGCATGTGTCAACAAAGGCTTCCAGGGAAAACAGCATGCAACTCGCCCTTACCCCTCCCATATGTGAGCCATGAGGCCAAGGACCCTCAATAGTCTGGACCAAGTGCAACCCAGAACCTTGTTGGGGGAAGAGGCCCAGCTGGTCTTTGGGACCTCCTGAAATGGGTAACTGTGTACAAAGTATACAAAACCCCAAGAAGACCAGAGAGGCCGTGGCTACAGAGCCAAGTCTTCAAGGTTGCCAATGCTGCTCCCCTCCAGGACCCTCTACCACAACAAAAGTGGGGTTTATGAATTACTGAGGCACCACAGCATAATGATCAGAGCCCCATCTTGTGCCACAGAAGATCTGTGTCTAGTCCTGATCTTGTCCTTAACACTGTACAATCTTGGACAAATAAATCATTACTCTTCTGGGCCTGTTTCCTTACCTGTAAAATAAGGATAGTAATGCCTAATTCACTTATCTCATAAGGGTATGGTGAGGGTAAAATCATATAATGGACATGAATATGCATGGAGAGGTGTGAAATAGTACATACATACAAGGAATTAATATGATTCTCATCATTATTATTAATGAGGGAGCCCAGAGCCTAGGGGAATGAGGAGTAGAGCTTGCAGAAATACAGGAAGACAATGAATTAGGGAATACCCAAGATCAGGAATTGAGAAGAAGAAAAGAAAACACAAAAGCTCATGGAAACATCCCCACGGATAATTTGTGAAGGTTCAGCACTGGATGCAAACATCTTTGCTGGAATCCTTTGATACAATATCAGAAATTTCAAATAGTTTCAAAGGTAGAGACATCTTCCTCTTAGCAGCAATTGTCTTCAGGAACCCAGGAAGAAGAATGGTACACGCTACCTGAAATTCTGCTGCCTTCAGGTTGGCTATGTGACTATTTGTTGCAGAAATATCCATGCCAAATTTATCAACAAAATCCTCTTGTGAGCACAGAACAAAGGTAAGCATTTAGGTGAATCCTGCCGCTGCCAAGTCATGCCTCAGGAGTTTGGTGAGCTTATTCAGAGGTAATTGATTAGCTATGTTGTATATTTTCAGGATAGTCATCTGAATGTTGTTATAACCATAAGCAATAGCTGGCATCTTCAACAATATCACAGGCATGGATAATGTCAGCTCTGGTCGGAGGGATTTCCATCTCTATCTGGTTCCCATCCCTTATGACTTCTGACTTTAAATACATGCTGGTCAGAAGCTTTGCAAGACTTGTGGGGTTTCACTGATTCCAATTTGCTTGTTAATTAAATCAGCTTTCACCATCGCCTTTCAGTAAGCTAATTCTGGATACATATAGGATTTTCCATTGGGATAAATATCTTCGGAGCTTCAACCATAAACTGCTTCTCACAATATTTGCTGAACATTATGACGAGGACATTATGGACTATTTTTGCCTTAGTAAGATCAGTTCCAGTGCATTCAACAAACAAATCACCATTGATGATTGGAGTCATTGAAAGAACCACATCATTACTATCATAGATAACTGGGAATAGGGGTTTATTTTCAATAATGTGCAAGAAATGTTTCAGGTGGTTGTCAGTCTTGAATAAATGCATCAGTTCACAAGCTGTGTGCTCCTTTGATTTAGTGCCTTGAATTTAATATCTGAAGGCGCTATAAGTGGTGATCCCGAAATAGTGTCCAGATCGTGAATCCCAGTCACAACCAAGGAGCTTTTCCTACAGATGTTCTGATGCAATTTCTCCTGAAGTTCAACGAAGTTATCATAGAAAGCTTTAGAAAACTTGATGTTTCAAAGAACTGCTGCTATGGCATGAGAACAGACTTGGGCAGTCTCTTCTGTGATGATCTCTGGGTCTGTCCTCTGGACAGCCTCTGGGTCTGTCCATTATTTGGTTTTATCCTTTTGTATGTCAGAGCTTCTATCCTCTCTAAAAACCTGAAGCCCTCAAACCAATCCTTTCAGAAAAAGAAGATCATATCTGTTAGCAGGGACATCAATTTTGTAGAGAATGACATCAGAGGCTCCCTCTGCCTTTTCATCTCCTCCTCCTTTACTTATAATCTCCTTTTCAAAAGTAATTTCATCAAGCTCCAAACCAAATTCGAAACACAGTTCATCAAATTCTTCATCAGCATAGGTCTGACCCAGGGCTCAATCTTGCTTGATGCTGACAGTAGGCATGGCTTCTAGTTGCACCCAGACTCTGATTTATATTCTATGCAGGGTCATGAGGGAAAGAAAAGAATCTTCTTAGGGCTGCTGGGTGGCCCAGTGGAAAGAGAGCCAGGCCTGGAGTTGAGAGGACCTGGATTCAAATATGACCTCAGAACTTCCTAGCTATGTGACCCTGGACAAGTCACTTAACCCCCATTACCTAGCCCTTACCATTCTTCTGCCTTGGAACCAGTACACAGTATTGATTCTAAGATGGAAGGTATGGGTGTTAAAGAAAAGAAGAGAAGAGAAGAGAAGAGAAGAGAAGAGAAGAGAAGAGAAGAGAAGAGAAGAGAAGAGAAGAGAAGAGAAGAGAAGAGAAGAGAAGAGAAGAGAAGAGAAGAGAAGAGAAGAGAAGAGAAGAGAAGAGAAGAGAAGAGAAGAGAAGAGAAGAGAAGAGAATCCTCTTGTTCAAAGAGGGCTCATGTATCAGAATGATTATGTTGAAGGGAAGAATAGCCAAAGCTTCATGGTACATCACTTCCCCAGAAAGCAGGTACGCATCAACTGAAGAAAAGCTTTATACAGATCATTCACACACACACACACTCACACTCACACACACACACACACACACACAAAATACCTAAAAGAGTCATGCATTTGGGAGCTTAGGTTCTGGGAGAGAAAAACAAGCATTTAAGACAATAGTTTAAATAAATTTGCTTCTTCTACAAGTGAGCAAGCAGAAAATTCTAGGTGTATTTTGTGTGCATCTAGGAGATGTGTATTCTAGGAGATGCTTCGAGGTTTGGGAGTTTTTTTAGCAGCACTTTTTTTTTTTTTGACAAGCCGCTGACCACTTGTTAAGCACCCTTTGAGAACCATCTCATCTCATACACTGAAGAAGCTTTCATACCTCCTGGCTTATCAGCAATGGCAATCCGGTCATCAGGATCTCCTGGCTTGGTGATTACCATGGAGGTCAGAGGGGTCACAAATTTGTACTTCCGAGCCAGTTCAACAACTTTGGCAGAGAGATCATTCTTCTCCTTCTCACTGTTTGCTTTTGTCCTAAGATAAAACACCAGTTCTGAGCTCTGTCAGGGGTTCTAGGACTTCCTTGACTCAGGGATCACAGAAATACTGATATCTGCTTAAGAAAATTATAATTTAGCATGGTGCCTGACACTGGGGAAGTGAGGACCTTACAATTGATCCTTACAACAACTTTGCAAGGTAGGTGCTATTACTACTATACTCATTTTACAGCTGAGGCAAATAGAGGATAAGTGACTTGCCCAGGGCCACACAACTAGCAAGTATCTGAATCTAGATTTGAACTCAGATCTTCCTGACTGCAAGCCCAGCATTCTATCCACTGTGCCACCAAGCTACCTCCATAATAAGTAATTGCTAAACAAATAAATGAATGCTGAAAACCTGGAATAATAGTTTTTGATTCAAAATACTAGTAAATCTCATGGAGTATGTTTACTTAAATCATTATTTAGTTACTTTTGTCGTTTATTATTCCTCTTATAGGAGAATTCATGACAGTTTCAAATCTCAGATTATCACTTAAAAAATGCTGGGTCATCTTCCCCCAGTGCTGGCTGATGAATGTTCAGGAAACAAAAACTAATTTTAATATTTTTTGAACAATGATAGGTACTCAGTTATTATAATTGACTAATGTTAACTTAGTGAGCAAAACACAATGGGAAAAAAATCTGTCAAAAAGAAGAGAAAAAAATACAGCAGATATCCTAGGGCCGAAGAGAAAAGATGTTTAAATTATTTGTGCTATTGCTTTATTCTATGGATAATCAGGAGTGGACTGTAGCTGTTACCATTTTTCCAGTAATTGTTGGATGGTAAGATAAGCCCAGAGTCTCTCAATGTGTTCCTCAAACAAGTGGCCCCGTTCCCGGAGAATTTTCTCTGTCTCTTCTTCATCGACCAAGCATGTTGTGACCAGATTCTGGCCTGCCTGTAGGTTATGAAGATGGGGGAAATATAATGTGTGAGATCTGGAGAAAAAAAGGAAAAGAATCTTCTTGTTCAGAGGGCTGTTGTGTCAGAATGATTATTTTGAAGGGAACAATAGCCACTAGTTTCAGGGTACATCAACCCCCCCAAAGCGTAGGCACCCATCAGTTGAAGAAAAACTTTACGTAGGACATTCCCACAAAAAAAACAAATACCCCAAAGAGTCATGCAATTGAGAACTTAGGTTCAGTCATCTCTGAGAGAGAAAAGTAACCTGGCCCAGCCCTTGAACTCAAGTCAGATTTGCTTTTGCAAAACCAAATCCCTTAAGCTGGCATTTGAGGCCCTTTAGGTTGCACTGACATAGGACCTCACAGTTTACACCAAAACAGTCCTGTAAGGGGGACAGCACAAATATTATCAGCCCCATTTTAAAGATGAAGAAATTGGGGGCACAGATTGGGTCAGTGACTCACCTGCAGTCACACAAGTGGCAGAGCTGAGATTCAGAGGGCTATCTTTATTATACCACGTGGCAGCTGGCTTTGTTCTACCTTCCCAAACCCACTTCCCTGTGTTTCGGAAGGAAAACCCTAATCTCCACTCCACCCAGACCAAGTTCTTCACTGCTCTTCAAACTGGAGATGGGCTGCTGCTTCCATAACTTGCCTATAATATTCCCTTCTTCTGGAATGTCTTATCAAATGTCTAAATCATACCCATTCTACCAACAGCACCTTTCTGGTCATCAGCCAGCTGGCTGCTTTGGGATAGCCCTTGCTATTTTGTGTACATCCATCTTGACTCTTTAATTAGATGATAAGCTCCTCAAAGGCAGGGACCACATCTTATCCCTCCCCATATCCACCATCATTATGCTGACCCTCTCCAAGTCAACATGCATTTGTTGATCACTTGCCAGGTACTTATAGCTCCTAAGTGCTCAGGACTCAACAAATACTTGAACATATAAATTGAAAATATAAATAAATATATAAATAAAATCTATAAATATAAATAAATATATAAATAAAATCTATAAAATATAAATATAAAAATAAATTTGTATAAAAATAAATGCATATAAATATATATAAATAAATATAAATTATGAATGAAGTTCATTTTCCCCAATAGTTCCTTTCTTTTTTTTATTAAATCCTTACCTTCCATTTTAAGAATCACTACTGAGTTTTGGTTCCAAGTTAGAAGTGGTAAGGGCTAGGCAATGGGGCTGAAGTGACTTACCTAGGATCACACTACAAGGAAGTGTCTAAGGCCAGATTTGAACCTAGAATCTCCCATCTGTAGGCCTGTTTCTCAATCTACTGAGCCACCTAACTACCCCCTTTCTCAATACTTTCAAGGTGAACCACAGAAAAGATTTGGATCTTATCCTTTCCCTTCCAGGTACAATCCTTTATTTAGGAGACACAGGGGAGCTATTATTGTTCTCTACAAGAGAACATGCTTGTGTTGGGCTTTTTCCAGAATTTAGGGGGTACTAGGGCCTCTAAGATCCCTTCTTTGTCTAAATCTTATCATCCTATGACTTGGGCTTTTCCCCTAAGAGCTAAAAACTTAGAGGGCACTTAGAGCACCTGTGCCCCATCAGCAGGAGAGAGACACCTGAGCTTGATGCCCAGGTAGCAAGAGTAATTAGTCTAATTGGGAAAATACCAGATGGCTCTCTTTCCAAGAGACTTCTTCCCTAGTCCACCCTGACCTGCTCTACTCTCCCTTTGTCTCACTTTGCCCTCCACAGAATGAATATGACAAGTTAACTCGAGAACACATTTTCTGTGCTGCTTGGCCCAGACCCAAAAAGTTCTAGCTTTGCTCTGAGTGCTTACTCTGGCCAGAGCATGGCTGGGGTGCAGTTTATATGCCTGGGATTCTTGGGAAGAGAAATGTGGCTCAGCTACCTTCCGGAGAGAAGGCTGTAGAAGGAGTAACCCAAGCGTGGGCTCTATGTTCTGCAGATGGAGTCTGTCATGAAGCTAAGCAAGAGAGAGGGCACTATGGTTTGTCCTCACTGTACAGAGGAAGCTCTGGGTCCAGAGTCAGTAAGATCTAGTTTCAAATCCTACCTCAGACATTTATTAGCTCTGTGATCCTGAGCAAGTGCCTTCACCTCTGCCCTCCTCAGTTTCCTCATCCAGAAAACAAAGGAGTTGAACTTGGTGTCTCTAAGGTCCCTTCCATCTAAATCTAGGCTCTGGCTACTTACACCCCGGCCGGTCACATCAGCTTTAAAGTCCTTCAGTCCACCATCAGACAGCTTTCCAGCTACCACGATTTCGGAGCCCTCATAGAATTGTTTTACTCGATTCTCTGTCAGAGCTTGGATGGAGTCCTTGGGATACTGGAATTCCACATCAGTGAGGAGGGGATTGGCAACTTCATCGTAAAAGCCCTGCAAGAAGATATAAGAAACTGCTCTGGAGAAGAGGCCTTGCATAATTGAAGGTCTCCAAGAAATTAAAGTCAACATTTTCTTCAAAGCCCAAATTGTATAGTGTTAACTTCCCTTGGATGGCATTCTTGGCATTCATTCCGATTTAGGTAATATTGGTCTCCTCTTTATTCAAACCTCCCCTCTCACTCCTTGTACTTCTGTCAAGTTTCTGAATGGAGGGAGTAATGATGTTCTGAACCTCAGTAAAAGCTAAGCATTTGAATTCCTCCAAGACAGATATCCAGAGGCTTTTCTGCAGGAGGAATGTCTCTAGGACCACCGCAGTAACTTATAAAGGATTTCAGGGATATGACGTTAGAGTGGCCAGTGACCATCTAACCAACTTTTCATTTTATGAAGGAGGAAACTGAGGGCCATAAGCGAGGTGACTTGTCCAGGGTCACAGTGACAGATTCAGGACTACAGTATTTCCTTCATCCCACAGATTTGAGTCATTTCAAGAGATTTCAAGTAATCACTTTTTTGCTTCTATAACTGGTTTTCATGGAGGAGGAGTTGATCACAAGGCACAGAAACAGTAGAGAATGCTCTGCCACTCTGCCTAGTTTCACTCTTGCTCCATCTGGCCTAGTTGTTTCTATGAAATAGGCTACTTCTCAAAGCAATGAACCATTTTGTTCCAGTTCAGTCACTATCTTGATCTTTGATCTCAGCCAAGTCCCTTCTCTCTGAGCCTCAGCTTTCCCCTCTGAGTCTAAGAGGGTTGGACCAGACGACCTCTAAGGCCCCTGCCTTGTTCTGACATTCTATGATGCTTTGTTTCTGTTTTTCCCTGTATGAGGATGACAGGCATTGCCTATGACCATGTATGCTGGACTTTCAAAGACGGCAGGGGAGCTTCTGGATCACATACCTGTAACTGCTCAGCAGCATCATTTTCTGCGTAAATTCTGCGGGCTGCCCCATTGTTCTCCAGAGACATTGCCTCCAAGAAACTAAAGTCAACATTCTCTCCGAAGCCCAGATTGTAGAGTGGAAATTTCCCTTGGATGGCATTCTTGACATTCATCCGGATTTGGTCCAGATTGGTCTCCCCTTTGTTCAAACATAAAAATTGGCAAAGTTATAAGTCCCCGGGGGCTCTCTGCTCCGATCTTCTCTCCTCTCTTCCTACATCCTGCCCTACTGGTCTGCCTTCATTTCTCAGTTGTAAAATGGGCATTATAATAGCACTCACCTTCCTGGATTATTGTGAAGATATGAAAATATTTGTAAAGTGCTTTGCAAACCCTAAAATGCTATATAAGTGCTACCTATTATTATTAATATCATCATCATCATCATCGTTATTCACTAGATAGCAAGCTCTTATGTGTAGGAACCAGGGCTAACTCATGACCAATAGCCAGGTCCCTAGCCTTGCACCAAGCAGATGCTCAATGTCTGTGATATGAACTCAGCAAACTGCCTCATACCTGATTTATGAGGCCTTTGAGGACTTACCCACAGTAGGTTCACCATCTGTCAACATGATGACAATGGGAGCATTATTTCTGAGCCTGGGATCAGCTTCAAGAGCCTCATTCAAGGTCTTAATTCCCTCTAACAAGCCACCATTCAGATTTGTTGCTGCATTGGAGGTAAACAGTGAGAGTTTGGAAAAGGGACCAAGTTGGTTGTTTTGTTTCAAAGCAAAAAAAAAGGATGAAAACAACCAAATGTCACACAGTACAGGGAACAAAGCAGGGCAAAGCCCCACTGGTATTTACCGCCTGCAAGATGGAAAGTTTGCACAAAGTCTCTGGCTTCTTGCAAATTGGCAACTGTGGCCTGGACGAGAGAATTTTTCCATGCTTTTACATGGCTTCCAAAGAGGATCAAATTGAAGTAATCTTCCAGCTTAATGTCAGCAAGGATCTTAAGGAGAGCCTCTCTAGTCTGGAAGAAAGGACCCACAGACAATATTAGAAGAGCAGTGACTTGGGGAAGCACCACTAAGCAGCAGCACCTCCCTTCAGCCCCAGCCCATGGAAGTCCTGCCCA
The DNA here is from genome assembly GCF_027887165.1 of Monodelphis domestica. Lineage (NCBI taxonomy): Eukaryota > Metazoa > Chordata > Mammalia > Didelphimorphia > Didelphidae > Monodelphis > Monodelphis domestica. Next base: position 86,212,730 of record NC_077233.1, read on the forward strand.
TCCACCCCAACCAGGCTGTAGCTGAACAGAGAGGCTGCGATGGGCCAAGGCACTGAACAGTAGAGGACAGGATGGAAGATGGGCTGAAGTAAGGAAGACAGTGAAGAAGCCACATTTAGACAAATGAGGAGGTCCTTGTGGCTCCATCTGAATGGGAGCCCTGAGGCTAGAAAGGGGTTACCTAGAAGACATACTTTGATTTCTGTTTTCCTAGCCAGAGATGAAAATGTCAGAGTGACAAAATGGCAGCAGGGAGGCAGGCCTTAGAGCCAGGAAGTCACAGGTCCAACTCTTACTTTAAAACTAGTCATGAGGGCAGCTAGTTCCCTCAGTGGAGAGAGCACCAGGGCTGGAGTCAAGAGAACCTGGCTTCAAATCATAACTTCCAAGCTGTGAGACCCTGGGAAAGGCATTCAGTCCCAATTGTCTAGCTCTTGTATGTTAGAATTGATAGTAAGAGGGGGCTTCTAGGTGGCTCAGAGGATTGAGAACCAGGCTTAGAGATGGGAAGTTCTGGGTTAGAATCTGACTTCAAACACTTCCTAATCTTCTGCCTCTAAAATGGAAGACCTGGGTTTGAAAAAAAATGATACTAAGACAGAAGGTAAGGATTATTAAAAAAAAAAAAAGCCCACAAGTATCTGTCTTCTCAATATAGCTCTCTAAAACTATAGGTTACAGTTGTATCCATGAAGGAAAATTCCATACTAGTGCGTCCCAGAGGTGTCCATACTGCCCAGAAATTATCATTTCACCCTAACTCTCCCCTCTAGATGTTCTCCCTCTATTTGATCCAATAATGATTACAGATAGCATTTGTTTAGCACTTTTAAGTTTGTGAGGTTTTGTACAGAATGCTATGATTATACCCATTTTACAGGTGAGAAAATTGAGAGAGGTTAAGTAGCAAAGCATCACATAGCAAAAAGTAAGTATCAAAATCATGATTTGAACTCAGTTCTTTCTAACTCCAAAATTCTCTCCACTTTGCCTCCTAGTTGCCTCATTGATTTCATTTTCCATCCCTATTATGGAATTATCAAATTCTAACTCATATAAAATCTATCTTTATGCTTATCTCATTTGCCCAACTCAATGGTATACTCTATGAAGGCAAAGACCATGTCTCTTTGGTCTTTATGTTATCCTATGCCTGCCCAGCATGGGTCAAATTTTAGACATCTTAGCACTGCAACTATGGCATCCCTGTGAGGTGGGTGGGGCAGGCAGTATTACCACTATTTACAGATGAAGAAAGTGAGGCACAGAGGGAATGAAAGAATTCCCTAATAGCTAGTGAGTGGATGAAAATCGATCTCCTGACTATCAGTTCCATGATTTTTCTAATAAACCAGTCTGCTTCTGAATAGAGATGTAACTCAATCTCTCCAACCATGCATTTTAAAGAAAAACACAGAGAGCAGAGATGGATAAGAAGTTGGTCTGGTTATTTAAAATTTCTGGTGTGTGGGCTGGAGTTAATAGATGAAAATTTTCAGTTTTGCAAAGCCTGTTACTCACCTGCCTTATTTTCTGACCAGCCATAGATCCACTAATGTCTATCACAAAAACTACATTCTTGGACATGTTCTTCAAGTTTTTTGGTGCAAAGAATTGTGCAAAATGTTTGTTGACCACCTGATTCAAAAGAAAGATAAGTTAAGGATTGCATTTAACACACTTATCTATCTATTTTTTAGCCCATATCCTAGGAAACCTACCTGCAGATCACAGACTGTGTCTCTTTTCACATCATATTTTATTTTGAAGTCTCCATCCAGCAAGGATTTGGTGCAAGTAGGGCAGGCCTGTTGTTGATCAATTGTGGGATTGAAATATACACGACCCTGAAATCATTCAATAAAAATACATTATTTAACCATTATTATTAGATGGAATTTTTACTATGCCCCAAAGGAAATGGAAAGTTATCCCCTTCCTTTAATGGATTCCCTTGATGTACTTTTCCTCCCAAGGCATGAAAAAGAAATAGAAACATTAGTTAAGTAAAACTAAGTAGATGAAAATGTTTGTCTACACTTTCATTGAGACAACTGGATTCTTTTCTCATCTGGAAGGAAAAGAGGAAAAAGCAAACAGGAATGGGGCTTTGTGAGTTACAAAAGCCATGATACTTCCTGTAAATGGTATCCCTTGGATGCCAGAGGCTTCTCCAAACAGTGCTTCATTCATTCCCAATAAGCTCCATTAAAAGTGTGATTCTGAGAAATTTCTGGCAAGATTCTGGAATGAAAGATTGTCAAAGAGTTACATAATAATCCCTCCCTGAGTAGAGATAGCAATGCCATCCTAAATAAACAAGAAGAGGATAGAAAGAAAAGAAGAGGGACAAATAAAGGACCTCAAAAGAGGCTTTCAGATAAGGATAATGAAAGGGAAAGGACTTGTACATTGTTGAGGGGGAAATTCCAACACAAATAAAAAATATCACAATTTAAAATCAGAGAGAACTTCCTGGGAGTGGAAGAAAAACAACCACAACAACAAATTATCTTTAACAATATGGTCCCAGAAATTAAGGTAAGCCGTGACCTATGGAAAGAATGCTAAGCTCAAAATCAGGCAGAACCAGATCATATCTTGGATGTTCACTAGCTATATTAAGTTACTTAAATGCTTTAAGCCTCAGTTTTCTACTAAAACCTGCAGCACTTACTATATAGAGCTATTATGAGGTTTAAATTAAATCATATAATATGTAAAATCTACATAAATATCAGCTACTATTAATAAAAGTAGGATAAGACAAGTTGATTATGAAAATTAACAACATAGAAAATAAGTAAAGGAATGTGTGAATAAAAGAATGGGATTGATGACAAATGAAATTTTCAAACTAAAAGGCATATTGTCAGAAGAAAAAGAAAACACAGCAAAATACTCCCAAATCAAGAAAGAATGTGGCAAAGAAAGAAAATTGTAGAACAATATCATCAATTATTGTAACCGCGAAAATGTGGGTTTCAAGACTGTGAATTGCCAAAACTGTAAATATAATTTTTAGTGTCTTGATTTAAATCAAAAATAAGTGGTCGCCATGGGAAAAATTCCCAAATATGAAAATACCCAAGTCAGCTGGGTTTTATGGAGATTTTAATTAATATAAATGAAGGAATTAAGGAAAGGGAGAGAGAGAGAGAATAAGAGAAAATAGTATGAAGGGCCTAGGCCAAATGGCCTAGGCCTGAGTCTTAAAAGAGACTAGTCAGTCTTTAATCACTCACCACAAGATCATCCTAAAGCAAAACTCCAGTCCTTCACTGAAATCCTCAACTCCTGAGCTGAGTTCAGAGAGCCAGCTCCTCCAAACTAACTCCAAACTCCCCACTGTTCAGAGAGTCAGTTCCTTTTAAAGAGAAATTTCTCTAATGTCACCTCCCCTAGATTTCCACATCTACTAATCACAGTAGACATTTTCCCCAGGACTGACCATTCTTAGTTCACATCTTCTTTTGTTATTACCTTCTCTGATTAGATTGTATCTTCTGAGTATTTCACATCTCTTTGTTAAGCTTGCCCTTTGTAAGTAGCTTGACCTTTTAGTGATTAATTTAACCTTTATAGGTACTTAGTACCCTTTTGTATTAGATCTAAAAATAGACCTAGCTTAGGGTTTTTGCTTCACTATAAGTATGAGTTGGGGACTTTTCATTGTTCAGTAAGGAGTTTACAACTTTATTTTCCCCTAAAGTATGCCTAAGTATGGGTGGAGTAATGTTAAAATTCCCAATACATTCCTGATCAAGTACCTCCATTTGTTACAATAAGGGAATAGCCTAACCAAATCTTCTAAGGTAGAGTCTGAGCAGTTTTTAAGATTCACATTATGGATGCAAAGATTTTAAGTAAAATAATGAAAAATAGAAGATAACAAGTATATTTTTAAATGCATTATGATCAAGTAGAATTTATATCAGAAGTGTAAAGATCATTTGTTATTAATAAAAGTTGTACAGCAAAGCTTTTTTCAGACTTTGGTCATATCTGTATAAAAAGGATCTAGAAATATATTTGAGCAGGTGATAAATACAATAACTTTGCTTCTTAGATTTGGCATTGTATCTATACTTTTCATTACATGTTCTTCTAGAGAAGAGGAACCCTGAACTACTTCCTGAGTGAATAATGATTACCTGGCTTGTGTTCAGAGATTAAAATTCTAAAAGGATAAAGTATGTTCACCATAAAGTAGGATGAAGTCAAAGACTAAGAAGTGTAAGACCCAGACTAGGAAATAGAATCCAGAGATTTAGCTTTAGGACATTAGCTAGCTGTGAACACTCTGCTCTTCTTTTTAAAGGGCTTGCCTGCCTGGGGCTGAGAATCTTCTGCTGGGGAGATGACAGATTTCAGGAGAAAAGGTTTTGTGGAAAAAAGACAGAAAAACCTGAGCGGAGGTTTTGTCTGAAGAAAGGCCAAGGAGATCTAAGAATTGCTCTGATCTCCAGCATCTCACTGGAGCCTATCAGGGCCACAACCAGAGAAGGAACTAACTCCTAATTAGAAATTTTAAAAGAAGAAGATGGTCTTGGGAGTGAATTAACTGAAATATAAAATGGAGCAAACAGACCTCAAGTGTTCAATGTGGCAACTAAAAATGTTAAAACAAAAAAAATTTTAAAGTAGAAAAAAAAAGGAAGCTATCTACTATTAAAAATAACTGACATGAGGGCAGCTAGATGGTTCAGTGGATAGAAGACCAGGCCTAGAGAAAGGAAGTTCTGGGTTCCAATCTGGCCTCAATCATTTCCCAGCTGTGTGGCCTAGGGCAAGTTATTTAGCCCCAACTGCCTAACCTTTACCACTCTTCTGTATTGGGACCAATACTTAGTATATAGCATCCAAGAGAGAATATAAAAGGAATAATGAACTGGAGGAATTCCATGTGAACTGAAATGACCTCCAGGAATTGATGCAGAGTGAAAGAAGCAGAACCAGGAGAACATTGCATACAGAGACTGATACACTGTGGTACAATAGAATGTAATGGACTTCTTTACTAGTAGCAATGCAATGATCCAGAACAATTCTGAGGGACTTTTGAGAAAGAACGCTATCCATATCCAGAGAAAGAACCGTGGGAGCAGAAACAGAGAAGAAAAAAACATTTCCTTGATCACATGGTTCGATGGGGATATGACTGGGGATGTAGACCCTAAATGATCACTCTAATGCAAATATCAATAATATGGAAATAGGTCTTGATCAATGACACATGTAAAACCCAGTGGAATTGCACATTGGCTACGGGAGGGAGGGGGGAAGAACATGAATCATGTAACCATGGAAAATTTTTCTTAATCAATTAAATAAAATTAACAAAGATAAAAATAAGAGAGAAGAGAAGGGTTGTTTTTTTTTTAACTGACATGAAAAGAAGATGGAGGAGAGATCATTTAAAAATTATAGCACTACCTAAAAACACTACCATACAGAAAACCTAGACATCATATTTTAAGAATTACCTTGATCTACTACAAACAGTGACCAAAGTGAAAACAGAAAGGGTTCACTGGTCACATCCTGTAATATCACCAAACTGAAGAAACCTAAGAATGTCATAGCCAAAATCAAGAAGTTTCAAAGAAACGAAAAAAATACTTCGAGGAGATATAATGAAGGAGTTCAAGTGCCAAAGAACTAGGTAGTCAGGATCACTCAAGAATTGGAAGCAACTTCTATCAAGAAGAAAAAAATCTTAGAATTTGATCTTTCAAAAGGCAAAAGATAAAGACTTATTCTGCAAAACCAAATATAATTCCACAAGAGGAAAATGGATCTTTGATAGAAGAGAAAACTTTAAAGTATTCTTGACAGAAAGGCCAAAATGACTAGAATCTTTGAAATGTGAATATGATTTTTTAAAAACCTAATAAATTAAATGCTGTTGGGGTTTTTAACCATGTCTGACTCTTCATGACACTATTTAGGGTTTTCTTGGCAAAGATACTGAGTGATTTACCATTTCTTTCTCCAACTCATTTTATAAATGAGGAAACTGGGGCAAAACAGGGTTAAGTGGCTTGCTCAGGGTCATACAGCAAATAAGTGATAGGGCTAGATTTGAACTCAGGTCTTCCTGACTCCAGGGCCAGTGCCTAGCTGCCCAATAAAGTGAATGCATTTGAGTAATTGGTAGGAACTAAATAATAATTAATAATTTACATTTTAATAGAGAGATAAGAAATGACTCCTCTCTAGAATCCTAATTCTTCAAAAGTCAGAGAAGGAACTAAATAAGACACAAAGCCTGAATATAGTTTTGTTCTATTTTGTTGGTTTTAAGACAAGAAATAAAAGGGAAGGGGGGATGAATGCAAAATAATAAATAAATATGGTGACTAATAAGAGTTTACCAATATAAAGGAAGGATAAATGGAGGGATCTCATAACTTCATTCTTATATAAGCTATATAAAGGAGGCTTGAGCACACAAACATACATAGTGTTTAGTGTAGAAATATGTTAAATTTACAAGGGATAGAGTTAGGGACAGACAAAGGATATGGATATAAACAACTAGATTTTAGTCACCAAAAAAAAAAAAAAAAACTTCACTTTAGGTGGGTTGATATTAAAGGATTATTAAAAAGAGAGAAAGTGTAAGAAATAGATAATGGGGCCTAGGAAAAGACCATTTTAATTATAGATTCAGAGTGATGATTATATTTTATCACCTTCTTCCTTGTAAATGTGGGGAGAAGAGAAAAAAAGAAAAATATAAATTATGATGAAGTGAAATACAGTCATAAAAGTGAATGTAAATGAGAGAAACTTTCATAAAAAAATGAGAGGCAGAATGGATCACATTGTAGAACCCAAAAATATGTGTTACTTATAAGAAAGACACTTAAAATTAAAATTTACAGAGAGCTACAATGAGAGACGAGTAGAATTCACTATGCTTCAAATGAAAAAGTAATCATGATCTCATGGAAGACAATAATAAAAATAGGCATGGTTAAAGATACATACAAAAGAGAAAATACATTATGTTTAAAGGAACCATAGGTAATTAAGTAATGTCAATAATTAATATTTGTGGACCGAATGATATATTATATAATGACTTGAAGGAAATTTAACCAAATTATAGAAAGAAATAGAAAGCAAAACCATAATAGAGATTAAAGTGTATCTCTTTCAAATACAAATATAATAAAAAGATAAATAAGAAAGAAGTTGGAGATAAAATAAAAGCCTGTCAGAAAATCTATTATGCTTCAGTTAAAGTTAAAAAGTTAGGGGGAGAAATCATCATCTCATACTAAGCAAAAGTAAAAATGGACCTAACTAAAAGAGATAATAAAGAAAACTTCATTTTACTCAAAGGTATCATACATAATGAATTAATACTAAAAAGTTTTGTAACAAGTGTCTCAAGTAAAGGCCTCATTTTTAAAAAATAGAGAGAGAACTGAGTCAAATTTGTGAAAATATGAGCCATTCCCAAAATGATAAATGGTTAAAGGATATAACCAGAAAAAAAGAAGAAATCAAAACTGTATATAATTATGTGGAGAAAAAACACTTAGTCATTATTGATGAGAGAAATGCAAATTAAAACAACTCAGAGGTACCATTTCATACCCATGAAAAATGTCCAATTCTGGAAGGAATGAGGGAAAATAGGTACACTACTGCACTGTTGGTGGAGTTATACACTGATCTGATCATGCTGGAAAACAAAACTCAGAAGGAAATAATGGAAAAAGAAATTCTATTCAATTATAGATAGTATAAAGTATCCGAGTCCATCTATCAAAACAGACAGAAAAATTATATGAATACAACCATAAAGTAATCTTTAGGAGCAGCTAGGTGGCTCAGTGGATAGAGAACCAGGTCCAGAGATGGAAGGTCCTGGGGTCAAATTTGAACTCAGATACTTCTTAGATGTGTGACCCTGGGCAAGTCACTTAACCCCCATTGCCTAACACTTACTACTCTTCTGCCATCCCAAAACAGAAGGTAAGAGTTTTAAGAACAAAACAAAGCAAAATCTTTACCAAAATAAAAACTGACCTAAATAATTGCTAAGATATTAACTTCTCATGGTATGGTCATGCCAATGTAATTAAAATGACAATTCTACCTAATTTATTTGCATATTCAGTACCATACCAATCAAACTACCAAAGGCTTATTTATAGAACCAGAAAAAAATAATACAAGTCAAGATTCTCAAAAGAAACAATGAAAAAAAAAAGTGGAAACAAGGAGTCTAACAATACCAGATCTAAAAATATACTACAAAGTAACAATCAAATTATTTGTTAATGTTTACAAAGTAAAAAAGTTGATAAATAGAACATATTAGTAATGAACATAGTAGCACAGTGTCCAAGAGGAAAACAAATGCTGGAATAAGTACTAATTATTTGACAAAAACTTTTGGTAAAGCTAGAAAGCACTCTGGCAGAAAATTGATTTTGACTAGCATCTCATACAATAAACCACAATGAACTCTAAGAAGATACAAGACAAAGACACAAAAGATCGTATCATAAACAACTTTTAGGGAAGGATACACCTTTCACAATTATGTCTAAGGGGAGGATCTTTGACCAAATAAGGGATAGGGTAGGTAACAAGCAGTAGATAATATGGATAATTTTGATTACATAAAATTGAAAAGTTCTTTACAAACAATATCAATGCAACTAGAATGAAAAGGGAAAAGGGAAATTACTAATTGAGAAAAATCTTCATACGAAATATCTTTGATAAAATGTTGATATCCCAAGATACATATAAAAATGGATACAAACATATCCCTCTATAAGAATAAGACTTATTACCAATAGATAAATGGTCAAAGAACATGAATAGGCAGTTCTCAAAAGAAGAAAGACACAAAAGGAGAGCCAAATTAATAAATTAAAAATGAAGAATGGGAAATTTAAAATGAATGGAAAAGAAATGAAGAAATTTTTCAAAAATTACTATACTTAATTTAGCTCCCATTTACTTAGTGTTTTGTGATAATGATGTGAGCTAGGTATCATTATTATGCTCACTTTACAGATGAAAAAACTAGACTCAGAGAGAGTAAGTAACTTGCCTAAGATCACACAAGAAGTAAGACTCTGAGGCAGTATTTAAACCCAGATCTTGCATCCACATCCAACAAGTTATATATTACACAATGCTGCTTCTATTCTAATAAAATTGAAAACTAAAATGACTAGATATACATAGGTTTTATATGATTGCACATGTAAAATCTCTATCAGTGGGAAGGATGGAGAAAATTTGAAACTCAAAAAATTTTTAAATCAATGTTAAAAATTGCTTTTACATGGAATTGGGGAAAATTAAAATATTATTAAAAAAGAAATGTATATTTATAAAATTCAAGTGATTTTACTGTAATCCTACAGCTAATAAGTATCTGAGGTAGAATTTGAACCCTGGTCTTCCTAACTCCAAGTACATTATTTTATTTAATATGCACCTACCTCAACCAAAGTAACAAAAATAATAAATGCCACATGATAATATCAGTAGATGCAGATGAAGTTTTGGACAAAATATAGCACTTATTTATAATAAAATACTATAAAGCCAAAAATTTTAAGAAAAATCAACACTATAAATCATAAGAAAAAAACTAGACTTTACTTGACAAAATCAAGAGCAAATCTATCAAACCAAGAATTGACATTAAATGTTAATGACCAAACTCTGAAAAAGCTTACCAGTCTTATATAAAATAAGAACAGAGATGTCTATTGCCTCCACTTTTATTTAGCATAATGTGAAAAATTCTAGTTAAAATAGTAATAGGAAAAAAAGGAATAAGCATGAGCAAAGAAAAAAAATCACTATTAGCAGACATTATAATTATTTGATTAAAGAACCCCAGAGACCCAACAAAAATGAATCAAAACAATAACTTCAGTCAAAGAAGTATACAAAGCAAATCCACAGAATTCAGAGCCTTTCTATATTTTGCTAATAAAACCCAGAAGGAAGCGATAAGAAGTGAAATTCCATTTACAATAACAACAAAATCCATTAAATATCTTTAAATTAAGTATTAAAACACATGTAGGACCTATGTAACTACAACTACAAAACAGTTTTAAGGAAATAAAAGAACTAAATAATTAGAAGAATATTCCATTTTTATGGCTGGGTTACACCAATGTAATAAAAATGAGGACACTTCTCAAATTAACCTAAAAATTCTGTGCTATGCCAACCAAATTACTAAAAAATGCTTTATCAAATTAGAGAAAAATAACAGAATTCATTTGGAGGAATAAAAGGTTAAGAATATCAAGGAATATAATGGAAAAAAGGAAGGAAAGATGGGGGTTGGTGCAGCAATTATCAACACTATTGGATAGTAGACAAAATAAGTTATAAACTACAACCATAGAATGGAATAGATAATCATGAATTAAATATATAAATAGTCTACTGTTCCACAAACTCAAGAAAATACAAATTACATGGCAAGAGACTCTTTATTCAATCATAACTGATATGAAAATTGAAAAGTAGACGTGAAAAAATTTAGATCAACATCTTTTATCTCATACAACAATAAATTGCAAGTAGATAAGATATCTAAATATGAAGTCACATAATATTTTTAAATTAGAATATATTATCTCTCATATATTATGTAATAATATTATCTCTCAAAGTTAAGGATAATGCAAAGCTTTAGAACAAGATAAAGAATAGAAGAAATTACAAAAGAGAGAGGAAACCATCTCAATTATATAAAATGGAAATGTTTTTTAGTAAATAAAATCAATGCATCTAGGTTCAGAAGGAAACCTCTAGGGTTAAGAAAAAATTTTTCATTAAATACCTTTGGTAAAAGTTTGGCAATGAACATTTACAAGGAGTTGACATGAACATATAATATTAAGAATCTTCTCCCAACAGACAAATAGTCAAGAAATTGATGAATAACTTTCAAAAGAAGAAATTCAAACTGTCAATGATCACCTGATAAAAACGTTCAAAATTGCTGTCAATCAGGGAAATGTAATTTAAACCACTCTTAGGTACTATCTTATATACAAGTTAACAAAGAGTCTAAAATTCAGTGGGAAAATATGTATGTCACTTCACTTTCTCTGGAATCATGAATTGGTTCAAACATTCCAGAAGACAATTTATAATTATACAAGAAAAGTTAATAAATTGTTCATGTCTTTTGTCCCAGAGATATTACTACAAAATCATTCCAAAAAAGGTTATTGACAATAAGAAAAAATAACCCATATATACAAAAATATTCATAGCAAGCTTATTTGTGATAATAAAAAACAAGGAACTCCATATTTAAAAAACAATTGTGGAATGGATATGCAAATATTGGTATGTTAATATATGGAATAGTGCTATATGACAAGGAATAATGAACATAAAAAAATCAGAGAAATGTGGAAAGACTTGTCTCCAATGATTGAAAATAAAGAAAACAGAGCCAAAAAAATAATATGCAATGTAATTGCAATGTCAACAAGGGAAACACTAAAAAAAAAACTGGTCAAATTCCATAGTCAATGTTAGTACCATTCTGTCAGTTAAGGAATGTAGTCTCATCTTTCTGTTAATAATCAATAATGGGGGTTTAATCAGATAATGTATTTTAAAAAGGGGTTTGAATATGTGTTGAAAATATGTCAGACTTTATCACAAATTTTTAAAATAAATTAAAAACATACCATAAAAAACTAGAAACTAATGAAATGTTCAATCTTTCAGTTATGGAGAAGGAATCGAATCATTTCTTAATAAGTCATAACAGAGGGAATTATGTGAATATACACAAAAACACAAAAGACTTGTGATTTTCTCAGCATAGGAACCTCCTGGTATGAGAACTTCCTCTAATATTATAGATTTTGATTCATCTATGAATTTGTAAATCAGTCCTAGATAGCTATGAGACTCAGAGTTTCAGTGACAGAGGACTGATTTTGTTTTCTATGAGCTGGAAACCCCTGCCTGGTCTGAATCAATCTAAAATATACACTAATACCTTCATGTCTGTGGTCATGCAGCCTTAGGAACAGCCATTTCATGTGTTTATCAGAAGACAGATTTCAAGAAGGCAATCTTCAAACCAATCTCCAGAAAACTTGTGAGGCTTTTTCATTTGGAGTCAAGAAATGGGACTCACTTTTAAAATTTTTTTTTAAATTGAATTTAAAAAAAGACTCAATTCCTTTAAAAAAATGGAGTCTGAATGCAGAAAAAGTAATTTTTTTTACTTTCTTTTTCTTGGAGTTTTTTTTGTCTTTGTTTTCTTTTGCAACATGACCAATATGGAAATATGTTTTGTGTGCTTGCCTTCTCAAGGAAGGAAGAAATGGAGGCAAATTATTTGGAACTCCAAACAAATTTTAAGAATGTTACAGTTGTAATTTTATGTAATTAGGAATATATATAAATAAATATAATACATATTATATTCATAAAACATGTTCAGTATTCCAACTACTGAGACTATACCTCAAGGTGATTATTGACAAGATTTTTTTTAAGACCTAATGTTTATGGAAAAAGTGGCCAGTGATGAAAACATAAGCCTGTAGCTTTTTTTTTTTTAAATTTTAAACCCTTACCTTCCGTCTTAGAGTCAATACTGTGTATTGGCTCCAAGGCAGAAGAATGGTAAGGGCTAGGCAATGGGGGTCAAGTGGCTTGCCCAGGGCCACACAGCTAGGAAGTGGCTGAGGTCATATTTGAACCTAGGACCTTCTGTCTCTAGGCCTGGTTCTCAATCCACTGAGCTACCCAGCTGCCCCCAAGCCTGTATCTTTGAATCACTCACCATACCTTTTTTCCAGAGAAGGATTTTTCAATAAATTGAGTCATGTCCCTAGAAAGGAAAGTTGCTTGGGCATCCAGCATACTAATCTCTTGTGGTTCAAAGATGTCTGCTTCAATCTGAAAAGATTAAGAAAACATTGTATTTTAACTCCCTGTCCCTAAGCCCAAACATAAAAGTACCCCAGAAAACATGGTGGTACAATCTAAAATGAGTTAAATGAATGACCAAAGGTAATCAATCATCTCTCCCCTAATGTGTTCAAAGAAATAATTCACTTATCATCATACACAGATGTGTACAGACTAAAGACCTATGTTATAGGCTCATTTCTGCCACTAATTCTCTGTATGAGTTTGAACAAGTCATTCATCCTCTCTAGGCTTTCCACTCTATAATGAACACATTGACTCAGGCCATCTCCAAGGTTCCTTCAAGTTCTGATGTTCTATAATTCTAGGATTCTAGTATAGATTACGCAGTCTCACCCAGACCTAATCACATCTTGCAAAGTCAACTGATAAACCAGTATTATCATCAAAAAGCAAATGCTAAAGACTTGTATAGGGGGCATTAATCCCAGCCCCTCAGTCCCAGTACCATGGTCAGAGATAGGATTACCAGGGATAACTCATACAGTTGGTACAGGAATTTCATTTCATGGAGCATGCTCAGAATTGTACTTCCTGGTTCTACTTAACCAGATGAGTACTTTGCAAATTGCTCCTAGTTATGTGTACTTGAAGTTGATGAAGAGTTCCCTTTCTGGCTAGTGAAAAGAACTGATATTTAAGAGGGGATAACCCCACGCCTCAATCTTTCTTCCTTTCCAACTATCAGAACTGTCTCAAGTTGCTTTACATGAAGAATGGGAAAGTGGGAGTTTGCCTTATCCCCATCCTGATCATCATAGACCCTGAATTTATGCTTTGCTGGAGAAAGCCCGAGACTGGGTTTGGGTCTACTTTTCTGGTATTTTTTCTTTATTGGTCTCCATCCTGAAATGAAAGTCACCAGACTTAAACGCAACCTTCTGAATCCCAGAGGTCAGGAGGTACTAGGTCCAGTTAGAGCAGAGGTGGCTGGAGAGATTAGATCAAGTGTATCCAGTGACTAAATCAGGACACTTGGAAAAGAGAACTCCAACAAGATAACTGGTCCAAGCCTGGCCCATTTAACCAGAAGTCACAGGTCAGGAGTTGTTTCTACAGTATAAAGCTAAGATGAAATCTAAAATGCCTAAAATTAGTCCTGCAAACTGCTTTATGTTCTGATGTGGTTTAAGTATCAGTTTCCTGAGAGAGTAAATTAATAGTTAGAAGTTAAGTTACTGAATCCTTTTTAAGTTGTTCTGACACTGCACACTGAGTCTTTTGACTTATTAGCTTTTCTTTTGTGTGTAGGAAATGCATGCCTGATTTTTATTATAAATTGATTGATTATAAATTTCTTTATTATTTTATATATAATCATCATTATTATTATTGATTCATTATAAATTTTTGCTTTCCTTTTGAGGGAAACTAGGCAGGAGCCATCACCTAAGCTCTAAGTCAATCTTCCCAAAAGTTCTAGAGTTAGGAAGATAACAAGCTGAGGAGTGTAAGAAAGGGAGTCTTAACACCTCTTCTTAGAGGCTAGTCTCCATGCAGAATGGAAATCAGTCCAGATCTCATAGGTTTAGAGCAAAGGGGAACCTTAGGAAGTGATGGGTACATTGTCCCAGCCCCCCAGCAGTAATTCTTTTCATGTTAAATGTGAAACTTTCTTTCTTCTCTTTGTCATAGTGTAACTGCTGAGCATCAAAAGGAACTGGTTCTTAGGTATTATCATGAGGATCCTTTGAGTCTCAAAATATAACCCAGGGTGAAACCTTGATTTCCTTTCTATCACACCAAGAATCATGGAGCCAATTATCAGAAAGCCAGGCCCAAAGTCTTATGTACAAGATTCAGTCCCTGTTGCCCTTCCTTCAATGGAAAGGTTACTGAGGAGTCTCTCTCAAGCAATTGATAGAATCTAGAACTGGGAGGTACCTCAGAGGTGGTCAAGCCTCCCATTTTACAGATGAGGAAACTGAGGTCTAGGAGAGGGTCAATGACTTGCCCAAAGTTATAAAACTCTTTAGTAGTTAGCAAGGCCAAATGCAAACCTTTGTCTATCCTTTCATGAAAGACCTCCATTGAGGATGTCATAAGAATTTGACAATATTAGAATTATAAGGGACCTTAGGGAATATCTGTTCCAGTTCATTCACTTTACAAATATGTTACCTGGAGCTTAGAGAGGACAAAGGACCTGGTCAAAGCTACAGAATGAGGAGGTAAAAAGCTAGAACAAGCACTCTGGTTCCCTACTTGCCAGTTTAGGGATCCTTCTTTCAAACTACTCTGTAAGAAGTAAAATAAGAGAGAGAGAGAGAGATCAGGGGTTCATAGAGCATTTCTGGTCCAATTGCCAGATTCTGAGAGTCAATCCCAGGGAGATTTACCTCAAACTGTCGGACCAGCTGCTTTGGTTTAACCTTAATGACAATTTCATATTTTCCCAAGTGTCGCTTTAATAGCTCTTCATAAGTCAACTCAAAGCTGACTTTGCTGCCAGCCCCAATGTTGACTGCAATGTTGAATTTTTCCATTTTCCTCCCAGAGGCCCTAGGGGAGAAAAAAGAAAATGAATCTCTATGCTTTCATGATTCTGAAAGCAGCACTCTTAAATTCCTATTGCTTTTCACTCAGAGGCTTCTCTTGGGGAAAATCCAGAATGAATACATTGAATTTTTCTTCTAGTCAAGTTCTGATGTTCTCACCCTTTAGAGATACCTTTTCTTAGCAGGGTTTAAATGCTTAAACCAAGTTTAGATGCCCACGATTCTGGGGAAGCTATATATGCATTTTTGCAGCTCCACTCTGCCTCAATATCTCCCCCCCAACCACATATGAGTACACACACACACACACACACACACACACACACAAACACACACACACACACGCATGCACGCACGCACATCATGTGGGAAGTTGGAGTAAGTGCTTACCTTACCAAACCTGCAGTCTCTCCTTTAATAATAGCTTTACGGTATTGTTTCCATGCAATCGCCTTGTCTTCGATATTTCCTGGATATGGGACTCCATCCACTGTACTGTTAAGAAAGAAAAGACACACCAGTAAAATATGTGTCCCTGAATGGATGCCTGCAGGCAACTTCCCAGCAGGGCCCTCCTCACACTTATCAAAGTATATACAGCCTACCCTGACCTGAACATATCCTGATCTTGAGAATACTGGAGCTTCTTACAGAAGAATTTTAGCAAGTAGTCACCCTAGTCCATGAGTCAATTAATTGCTTGAAGGGTAGGAGTATCTGATCAAATACTCCTTTACTTGCTGCTATTGTTGCTGTTCAGTCGTGTCCAATTCTTTCTGACCCTTGGACCACACTGTCTTCTTGGCAAAGGTATTGGAGCAATTTGCCATTTCCTTCTCCAATGAATTAAGGCAAATGGAGATTAAGTGACTTGCCCAGAGCCACATAGCTACTAAGTGTCTGAGATCAGATTCAAGCTCAAGTCTTGAAGTTCACTTCCTGCACTGGGATTAAAATATTCTTCCTGTGTCTTTTAGTAACCAGAAAGCATTGGGATAATATAAAGACCAAGGCCAGAGCTAAGCCAGGAAACCTGGCCCCTTTATCCTTTCTTCTCAAACACTAGTTCTGTAACAAATAGTTTTACTTTTTTCTAGAGGAACCCAAGAGCAGAGATCTTCTCTGCCTACACTTGCCCCATACGACCTGTGGCTGGTTTCATCATTACTTTGGGAAAGATCTTGGATAGGATTCCCTGATTCTTTCTTTAAGGCTAGTACTATTTGAAAAAAACTTTCAGAAAAAGATGGAGTATATCAATGTATTAGCTTTGGTTTTAGGAACTGCAGGCTCAAGTACTAGGTATGTGGGCCACCTGAGATTCTCAAGACCTTTGGATGGTCCCTAGACAGATAACAAGAACATTTGCACATTCTGATTCAGAGTACAAGTTAAGGAACAGATTACCCACATGAGGAAATTGCTAATGTAGGCTGTTTTAGGGATCTCAACATCGAAGACAATTTCCTGGGAGGTGTTGCCATGATTGATAGCTTGGCTGGTGATCACATAGTGAGCAAATCGGGAGGTTATTCTGCAGTTAACTTTCATACTCTGTATTTCTATTCCATTGATGATCTATAGATGAAAGATGATTATGTTTTGGTATTAGGGTCTCAGAGTGGTTGACAAATGTCCTTTCTTAGTTTGATTTTATCTAGTTCAATAGGTGATGTGATTTTTCCTAACGAAAAAGATCAAAGAACTTTGAAATTGTTGAGGGCCTCAGAATTTCAAAAATAATCAGAAGGAGGGGTAAACTAAATCAGAAGCTAAACCCTTGCCAATTAATTGTTCACCATCCAAGAAGGAATCCGAAACTCTCATCATCGTGAGCAGTGACTTGTTTGTCTCAAGAAAGACTGACTGAATGAATTATTTCAGGATTTGAAAATTATTATTATTATTAATTATTATTAGTAAAACCAAGGGGAAAAACCGACAACAATCTCCCAAGAATAAAAAGATTACTTACCGTGCCCTGAGTCTGTCTCTTCTGCAAAATAAAACAAGGTCAAGGACTAGGAAAGAGAGCTATACCAATAATAACTTGATTATAAAATGTTATAACAGAACCTCTTGGTCATTTTTGTCCCTTTTTATCTCCTCCTTAGAGTCCATATAGAAAATTCATATTTGTAAGAAGGAGGGGTAAAAAAGACAATTTTCTGAGTAACTTTGAAGGGCAGTGTGGGGAAAGGGAAAAGATTTCAGGGAGAAGAAGCAATTGGGGTCAGTGCATTTGACAATTTGTAGAGTGTGTGTGTCCTGTCATCCCTCCCTCTCTCCCTTCAATTTATGTTTTTTACCTTTCTGGAAGGAGTTAATATGAGCATTTGGACTATTTCAGATGGGCCCTCTGCTGATATCACCCAAACCAGCAAAATAAGCCTGCATAGCAGGGGACTGTTGTTTTGGGCACTCTGAAGTTATATTTTTTCATTCCCAAGTGCAACCCATCCAATACCTTCCATACAATGGGAGAAGTGACAAATGCATTTGATATGGTTACATACCCCAATGCTTCTGGGCTGGTTTATTAAGCCTGATGCTATGAGACCAGGGACGGATGACAGGTAGAGACACAACAGCACCTGACGCTCCATATTGTAAGTAAGCCTCAGTTTGAGGGACACACATTTATGTCAGACTTCCTAAACTACTAATCAATATGGTGATGTGGAAACACAGATTAAACATTAGACAGTCAAAAGCAAATATTATAA
This sequence comes from Monodelphis domestica, assembly GCF_027887165.1. NCBI lineage: Eukaryota > Metazoa > Chordata > Mammalia > Didelphimorphia > Didelphidae > Monodelphis > Monodelphis domestica. The sequence goes on from NC_077233.1 coordinate 86,230,929, forward strand.
ACTTTAAAAATCAGAATTCAACAGTTAAAACTTCTCCCACTTTTCCCCACCTCTACCCCCCCCCCCCGCCCCAATTTGGAGAGCTGCCTCACCTCTAATTTCCATTAACCTCTAGTACAATCAGACCACCTTCTATAAAAACTGCCATTAATGGCAAGGTTGTTATTGAGACCATCTCTAGAGATTCTAGGAGGCCTTGTTCATCCTCATTCATGTAGTATGTTCTCAATAAAAGGTGATAGCTTAATTTAAAAAACTTTTAAAATTCTCTAAAAATCAATCAACTTTTCGACATAGATACTACAACTACCAAACACAAATCTTTGTCGCTTCAAATTGAATTTCCTTCAACACGAATTTATTAAGGTATCTGCCCTATTCAATGTGCTGTCCACAGGGCTAGGAGAAACACAAAATCAATCTTGGGCCAGAAGAGGTACACAAACATTTAAGTGCCTATTATGTACTAAGCACTTTGTAAATAGAACTCATTTAATTCAGGATGATACATTAGACTCCCTTCATAATTCTACCCACATTGGCAAGAATGATAGTCATTACCATTGTTTCTACATAATATTCTCCTTGAATATTCCATAGAACCTTATTCTTTTTACTGCAGACACAACTAGACTTTTGGGGCATGATGGAGACAGTGCAGATTTTCATAGTTCACTTTGATTGACTTCTGATAAGACTAGTGAGGGAGAAGTACTGTTTGTTTCTCTATTTGGTTAGTCTGTACTTTGTAACTCTAGGGCAGATTCTGGGAAAGGATGAATTGTCAATAAACCAAAAATGAGGTCAAGTAAACTTCAAGCCTCAAATCACTTTCCTGATCAGATAACTGAACCTGAATCTGTAGTAAAATTTCAAATGAAATCTTTTTTTTTTTTAAAGATCACTGTCAAAGTTAAGGGAAAGGTTAACATCAACATAGCCCATGTTTATTTAGTATGCTAAAGCTGATAAACTAATTTCTTCAGAATAACATAGGCACTGCAAATATTATTGTTCCCATTTTATAGATGGGAAAATTGAAGCTCGGGGGAATTAATTTTTTTCTTTTTAAGAATTGATTTTTAAACATTTTTTAGTTCCAAATATTATACCTCCCTCCAGTCCCTCTCCCATTCGCTGAGAAGGCAAGAAAGGCAAGCAATTGGCAGATAGGCAATTAGAGTTAAGGGACTTGCAGCTAGGACACACACACACACAGCTAGGAAATGTCTGAGGTCAAATTGAACGCCAGTCTTCCTGACTCCAAGCCTGACTCTATTCACTGAGCCACTGACCTAGCACCTGCCCAGATGTAATGGGAAGAACAGTTCTGTAGCCCTTGCTAAATATTACCAGCTTGTTTTTCAGAAGTATTAAATCTACTTCTACATTAACACCAACAATGAATAAATGAACCTGTATCCCCACTAACCTGCCAACACTGAGTTTTGCAAATATGTGCATAGTGGTACTTCTAAGTTGGTTTGAACTGCATTTCTTATATTACCAATTGGCATGGGCATTGTAAACCCCAAAACCCAGGCAAACTGTAAGCAGGGAAATTCCTTCCCTACCTTCTAATTCAAAACATCTGATAACTCCTATAAGACTCTGAGAGAATTATCCTCCTTAGATCATCCTTTAGATAGGCAAAGAGATATACCTCCTTGATATCATCAAGTCGTATCTCAGACATCCATCTGTCCCCTAAACTAGGAGGGTCACCCCCTATGTCTATGGGCAGACCTAGTCATATGACCAAACCCCCCACCGAATGGCTGAGTGTTTACCACACTAGACTCATGTTTTCACCATGGCACAGAGTCACGTCTCCACTGTTGTAAAAAGTATAAAATCCACATAATTGATGTCATGGGGGGGGGGCGGGGTGCAGCTTTTCCATCCATGCTGTCCTCCCAAGGAGCAGCCTTTCATCTTGCTGTTCCACCTATATTATCCTCCTGGCCGGATTCAACATTACTTTCTAAATTAATAAATTTCTCTTTTTATTTTTAAGCTAAGTTTTGGAGTCTTTCATTCTTGCAAAAGGTATCCTTCCTAAGCCCTGGGGGTTCACCTCTGTGCCCCGCAACACAATGAGGTTGTACATTTTTCACAGTGATTTTTGTGCCTTCTCCAACTTAGGGAATCACATATAGGATATGGATTATAACTGCTTTTTGAATGACTTTTTAGCCCAGAGGTTTCTTTCAACAATGATACCTGCTCTGTATGGACAGAGAGGAAAAGACAGATATGTATGTAAAAAGTAAAAGAAATACCCACATATCTTCCAGGGGCAGGCCTGGTATAGCCACTCAAGAGTGCAATCTCTACATAAGCCACCAGATGGGTTGGGAAATAATGTAGATCCTTGATGGAATGATGTTGATATTGTTGAGATACCAAGGTTTAGTTGGTTTTTTGGTACTCCACAGTGAAAGAGACCTGTGAGCCTGCTTACCAGGGACCAGTATGCTGCTGACTCCCAGACAGATTAAAAAAAACAAAAACAAACAAGACAGGGATTTTTTTTTTTAAACAAGGTAATATGAAGGAGAGGATTAAGGAATTGGGATTCCCTAGCTCTAAGGGTTCTAGCTAATCACCCCCCTTCTAAGATTTCCACATGAAGATATCTTTCTTCCAAACTCCCTACTCTATCTAAATTCCCTGGGCTAACTGACTACCTGATACTACTTAATCCTCCCAGATTACATTAGTAGGATAAACAGGTCTTCTGAGTAGCTTCAGGGTAAACCTTTTATGTTAGGGTTCAACCCTAGTAGGGTTAGGCCTAAATTGGCTTCTGGCCTTCCCACCACAGACCATTGGTACAGGCTAGTGGGTCACCAATCTTCAGAGCAGTTGGGAACACTTTCAGTATGCAGGAAACACTGGAATCACAAGTAATGAAGGGTTTCTCCAGACAGAAATTCCAGATTATAGGAAACCCAAAACCTCCTCAGTTCACAGAGATAGAAAGGAAGTTTCCAGCTCCAGACAGTCCCAACAGCAGGAAGTCTAAGAGCTCCCCAGTAATGCCAGTGTTCACGTTTATCCCCTTCCCCGCATTCTATACACGGCCTCATCAGTTCCATAGCATGTGATTGGGTCCAGCAAACCTCTGTCTTTGCAAAACCTCTCTCTTTTACATGTTTGCCATCCATTTCTCTTCTTCCCTTCTTATACTTGCCAAGACTTGAACTACTACCTTGAGTGTCCTTGTGTTGGTGTTGACAAGACTTGCTTGAGTTTAGTCCTAACTCCCAGTTTTCCATTTAACTCTTGAGAACTTTGCATCCCCAGTACCTAGCACAGTATTAGTACAGTACCTGGTACATAATAGCTGCTTAACATATGTTTATTAAGAGATAATAAACACTCAATAAATGCGTTTTGATCAATAAAATGACTAGTGCTTTATTCAGATTTTCTTTCTAAGGTATAAAAGTTTCCAACATGGTTCATCAAAATACCTTGTGTTGACTGATCAGGCATGGTGGTACTCAACTCTCTAATCTCTGCTGCTGAGGAGTCTGAAGCTGGTGGATTACTTGATCTTGAGATTTTGAGCTGCAAAAGTCACCATACCAATTCGGTGAGGCCTCCCAGGAGCAGAGGTTGGGGGGACAATGAAGAGAGATAGAGAGACTAATTTGGCTGCCCAAACGAGGTGTTCCACAAAAACTGAGTGAGGTGGATTTAAAATTTTTTCTATATCAAAATGTTTGTTGAAACTTAAATGCAATGGAATGATAATGTTCAAGTTTGGCCCTAAAGCAGAGATATTAGAAGATAACTCTTTCTTAAAATGGGAGACTATGAGTGTGAAACACATGATATCAGAGTTTTTAATATGTTGGCTAGTTATGCTGAGATGGTCCCCTTTCATTTTGATTAATTATAAAGATGTTTGGAGGAGTACCAGAGGGAGAAGGAATGAGTAAGAAATGTACATAATGTCAAAATTAGTCATATATATTTTAAGATTCTTAGTAAGTCTTTGATTCCTTTGTCCATCTACTCAGTTGTTGTTGTTTGTTTGTTTTATTTATTTATTTATTTGCTTTTGCTTTTTACAAGACAGAAAAGATCTCAAGATGAAACTAAGGTCATTCTGTGGGACACAGTTAGAACCACTGACAAAGAATTCTGTTTTCAGTTTAGTTTCTAAACCAGTAATAGGGGATTACATTTCAGGGATTGGCCCCAGGGCCCTGAATTCACTATTCTAATTGCCTCCTACTAGGAATAGAGACAGGCATTTTAAGAAATAGGTTAAAATAGTACCTACTATCTCCCTCAAAATTAATATGGGATGGCATTTCAATAAATATTTGAGCATCACCTCCCATGTGTAAGATATATTTCTAATTGCTAGGGATACCAAGGTAGATGTAACAACAGTCCCTGTTCTCTAAAGGTTCTTCCAAATCCCATAGCTAATAGGAGCTGGAGGTGAGGAAGGGGAAAAATACACAGATAACTATGATGTAAGAGTGAGATAAGTAAGGTCAGACAGAAGGACAGGAAAAATACTATAAGAAATCTGAAGGAAAGATCACTTTCACTTTCCATTCATGGAAAGAGATAGGATCTGAGTTGGACCTAGAAAACAAAGATTTCAAGAAAACAGAAAGAGCAGAGGATATAATAGAGGACTGAGTTTAATCTATTTTGTCTGAAATGTAGGCTGTAAAATACCGGAAGAGTATGAACTAAGACAGAAAAAGTAGAGCATTGTGGTGCATTCATTATGACTATGTCAAAATGGCAACCAAACAACTGGTCAAGTAGATCTGAGCAATCATAAAAATAAAAATAAAAAACCAATTGATGAAATTTTGTTCTTACTGTTCTAAATGGGATTTCAGATAAGGACTGGACTAAAGAGTGCTGAAATCCCTTGATTCTGAGAATCTGGAATTGTAAATCTGGTTGATTTAGACTAAATGTCTCTCATGGCTTTCATGGAAGACTCAGTAGCAAAACATTGTAGGATCATAGACAAAGCTGGAATAATCCTTAGGGACTATCTAATCTAATTCCTTCATTTTACAAATGAGGAAAACGAGGTCCAATGTGGTCAAGAATAAATAACAGAGGTAGTATATGAATCCAGCTCCTCTTAAGTCAAACAGAAAAAAAAAATCAAAGGATAAGCTCTTTATTGGGAGACTAGGGGAAATTGACCAGAGATATAAAAGAATCAGAGAAACTTAGTCAAGGATCAGCACTGAGGGAAGTGGGGTTAATTTAGAAAGTGGACTCTGATTCAATACACAGCCTTATCCAGGGAGGCCCTTAGTTCTAGAGAGGAAAGGTATGGGAGATTCCTTGGCAGAATGTCTCACGCCTAGAGAGAGAGCCAGGGAGAAGCCATAGTAGAGGGAAACACTGCGAGAAATGACAGCAACTGAAGGCAGCGGTGAAATGGTGAGAGCTCCCGGACCCCACCCCAAAGCGAGAGAAGGCACCATTGGATAACTGGATCGAGCTAAGAAGTTCCCCAAGGGAAAGTAGAAAGAGCCACAGAGCCACCTGGCTCTTCCTCTCCCCTTCTACGCTAAACTCCTCTCCCAAGGCAGATCCCGGAGTTGGAGCAATCGCTGACGCTACTTTTCCTGTACTGTTATACTTTTCTATTCACCCCGGTACCTTCCCTTGCTTCCACTCTCTTTTCAGGATGCAGATGCTCCTTCCCTCCTTCTATACCCCGCCCTCCGGGCCCAATTTCTCTTTCAGTCTCGGTTCGAATCAGGGGAGTTCCCCCGATTGAGATCCTTGGCGTTTTCAAGAACGAGGGGTTGTTATCATTACTGGCTGCTCTGCTTTTGGCGGACAACACCAACAACGTCCACCCTCACCAACAACCAGGTCAAAGCTTTCTAGGGGCACTAGGACCAACAAGCGCGGGAGATGCTCTAGCCAGCTGCAGGAACAGCGGCCCGCGCGTACTCTATGGTTGGTCCTCCAGAGCATGCGCAGTGACGGGGCAGGATCGCTATGGCAGCAGTAGCGGCGTCGGCTTGGCTCAGGCCGCGGGGTTCCGGTTAGGCCCAGCAGCCTCTACCATCTGGTGAATGAACATCTAGGCTTCCCGCCGCTCCTGCCGGGGAATGAGCGGCGCCTCGGCCCCCAGCCACCGCCGCCGCCGCCCGCGGAGATCATGCCCCTGGCTGCCTACAGCTTCCTGCAGGCCGTGGGCAAGGGTAGTTATGGGGAGGTGACGCTCGTCCGCCACCGACAGGACGGCAAGCAGGTGACGAGCGTGGAGGAGGGGAGGAGAGAGAGGAGGAGAGAGGAAGAGGGGGAAGAGGCGAAAGGGGGAAGGGAAGGGGGAGAGGAGAGAGGAGGAGGGAACCTGGAGGGAAGATGAGGAGGAGAGGGAGGAAAAGGAGAGAAGGGGAGGAAGAAGAGAGAAGCAAGGAGCAGGGGAGAAGGGGGAACGGAGGAGGGAACAGAAAAGTAAAGAGGGAGGAGGGGAAGAGGAAAGAAGAAGAGGGAAGTGGAAAAGGAAGAGGGTGAGAGGAAGAGGAGAGACAAGGGAGGGAGAAGGGCGAAGAAGAAGATGAGGAGCAAAGATGGCAGCGAAGGGGACAGTAGAGCACTTGTAAAGGGTTAGGAGCCAAGACAGACTGCTAATCTGGGGTCAGGAAAACCCGAGGTCAGATTTTGCCTCAGAACTTAATAGTTGTGTGAAGACTGAGCAAATCACTTATCTCAGCCTCAGTTTCTTCATCTGTAATACATCTACCTCATAGTGTTGTTGTGCAGACAACGTGAGATAATATGTTCTTACAAGCCATAAAGTGCCAACTATCTATCACTAATTGTTATCATTAATTTTATGTGTGAAGGGGAAAGAGACCCAAAATGTAATTCAACTGCAGAGGGTCTCAACTCCAGAGATGGTCTCAGTAACAACCTTGCCATTAATGCCAGGGGTGATAATGTAGAGATAACACCAGGGGTGACATTGTGGAATGGGGGGCTCTCGCTGAGGACCACTAGGTGGAGATTGGTAATGAAGGAAGACACAGAAGTCAAATTGAGAGAAATGGTGGGGGTGCTTAAACAGAAGGGTGTAGGACAAAAGTGGAAGGGAGGAGGTAGAAGTCTGAATTAAAAGAATTGGTGGAAACCTTGGGTCTTATATGTTTTATCTGAGGATATGGCTAATCAAAGTGCAGAGATAAAGAGTTGAGGGGCAGGCAGAAGAAGAGTAGAGGGGAAGAGGACTAGGTCAGAACTGTTAGTGAGGATGCTAGGAAAAGGATGAGGAATAAGGGATTAAGAATTTGGGAATGAGGTCAGTTAAGTGGCTCAGTAGATTGAGAGCCAGGTTTAAAGATGGGAGGCCCTGGGTTCATATTTGGCCTTAGACACTTTCTATCTGTGTGACCCTGGGCAAGTCACTTAACTCCCATTCCCTAGCCCTTACCACTCTTTTGCCCCGGAACTAGTAACTAGTATTGATTCTAAGATGTAAGGGTTAAAAAAAAAAAGAATTTGGGGATTCAGGCTGAAATAAGGGATAAAAGACTAAGAAGTGGGAGGCAGAACTAATTCTTGGAGTAGATTTCTCTGACTTGTTGAGGTTGTTCATCTTTAAGGAAATTAATTTGTCCCCAATACTCTTTTCAAAGGAAGATTAACAGAAGGTGATAAAACTGATGTGGGGGAAGGGAGTAGAGGGAAGGATGGTCATGATCATGGTGATGCAAAAAAAAGGGGGGGGACCATTTAAATTGCACAGACAAGCAGGACTTTTGTAAGTAATGGGTTGAATTTATTATGAACTTTTTCTTTAAAAGAAAGCAGTATGAAAGATAAACATTTTCATATATAATCCTTTTATGTTTTTATATATGTGAGAATGCTCATTTTTTGGTGATATATTCAGCATAAAGAGTATATTTTTTTAATTAGAGAAGAAAGGGCTTTTAAAACTAATTGCTCTAGTGTGATAATTAAAATCACTTTTAAAGATTGATATAATATTAATTCAAGGTCACCAAGGAATTCACTTATGAAATTCCTAAAAGAAACACTCTAGTCAGAATGGAGTTTTATGGTGGTTTAATTACAACAGGAGAGGGAGAGAAGGAGAGAAGGGGAAAAGAAAAAGGTTAACTCAACCTTCTGGCAGAGCCAGAGGGAGTTTAGGCCTGGAAGGCCAAGGTAGAGAAGACAATCAGTTCTTTGACTCACGTGACCAATCTGAAGGAAAGCTGTCTGCAGGCCTCCTCCTCCCTGTTCCAGCTCCTAGCGGGAACTGGAGCCTAGCCCTGTCCACAGGAAGTGAGTGAACTCCAGAGGCTATTCTTTGCCTCACTTCCTGTGCCTCACAAGTGCCAATGGTGGCTCAAGCTTGGTTTGGGACAGCCCAGGTGAGCAGTTAGTTATTTCTGATTTGTCATCAACTAGCACATACCCGTGCAGTGTGGGTGTGCACAATTTTTGGGTGCTAGACCAAGCAAGATGGAGATTTTAAAAAATCACAATCCCCCCTGATGATGATTGGGGGACTAGTCTCCCCAATTGATCACTAAACATAAGTGCCCTGTACCCCAAAAAATTCTGACTACAAGTGCATACAAAATTTCTACCCTCTAAGAGGAAAACTACAGTAGTTGTAGATAAGGGGAAATAGGAGAGAGAGAGAGATAGCAAACCAATGTTTTGCTGGGCACATTGATAAAAGCCAATTAGGGGGCAGTCCCCTTTGGCATAAGAGTGTACATTCAAAATAAATGTTCAATCAACCGCACCCCAAGGTTCATTCTGGATCTTCCTGTAGTGAAAGGGTTTAGATATCTTTCTGCAAACAGTTCATTCTCTGAATTCAATTAGCAAGCTTCTTCTCTGAAGATCTATCTCGAACAAAATTTAAATCTTGGATTTTATGAAAATACAATCCCCCCTGAAGAAAGTGTTGAAAAAACACCGAGTCCAGCTGAGAATGCAAGGTTTAGTATGGGGGTGCATGAGTTAATTCAAAAGAAAAAACAAAAACAAAAATGAAAACAAAATCAAAAAACAAAAGAAAAAAGGAAAATAATTAAGGGAAAAAATAAACCCTTTATATATATATTTATATATATATATTTATATTAAAGAAGAATTCAAAATCAGTATCACAATATCAAAAATCTGTGTATACAAAATTTTGAGAAAGCAAGAATAACTTTTCTTACAGGCCCCTGTATATGTGTGAGAATGCTCATTTTTTGGTGATATAGTCAGCATAAAGAGTATTTTTTTTTAATTAGAGAAGAACGGGCTTTTAAAACTAATTGCTCTAGGGGGAAGCTGGGTGGCTCAGTGGATTGAGAGCCAGGCCTAGAGATGGGAGGTCCTAGGTTCAAATCTGGCCTCAGATACTTCACAGCTCGGTGACTCTGGGCAAGTCACTTAACCCCCATTGCCTAGCCCTTACCACTCTTCTGCCTTGGAGCCAATAAACAGTATTGATTCCAAGATGTAAGGTAAGGGTTTTAAAATAAATAAATAAATAGAACTGATTGCTTTACAAAATGTATAGTAATAACAGTTGTTTCATATAAGATGATAGAGCATGACTGATTTATATGTAAGCATAAACAATTATATATCATTATGCAAAACTAAAACAGAATTTATCCAGTGTTAGGAAATTTTGAGTTTTCTTCAAGATTCTGCTATTTCATAATTTTCCCTCCACATAACCACCTCCATACTTTTAGTACATGGTTTCATACCTTCTTTATGGGCAAAGTACAGATACTTGCTTTGGCAACTCCCCTTTTCTTGAGATCAGCCACCAGAGTGGCCAATCCTCTTGAACCTCTTCAAACTTAAGTTGGTTGTCATGTGACAAGCAGAAAGCTAGCCACAAGGCTCATATTTAAAGGCTTTTTCATATTCAGCAAGACTTGCCAGGACTTATGTTCCATTAGCATTGCCTCCAAAAACCCAGGGTCCCCTGCATGTTGTAATGTGATATCTGAACAGGATTTGGGGAGATTGTTTTCATGAAGGGGAATAACATACTGTTTATTGTAATGGGACTGGTGATATGTCAACTTGAAATCTTTTTTAGCAATTTCTTTTTGAAACGGTGCTGTCTTTATTGTAACAGTTTTCTCATAGTCATTGTTACACAGTTTGTATACATTTTCCCCACATGAGATGTGCTATGTGAATTAGTCTCTTTGTTTGGTAGTTTATTTTTACAATGAAACTGTTTTAGAAGATAGATTTTGTAGGAATATGTTTTAGCACCCTACAAATAGTTATGAGGATTAGAAATAGTGTGTCTCTCTGTGTGCACATGTGTATATGTATACACATGTGTAAAATAGGTTTTCTTTGCAGTATGTCATCAAAAAACTCAATCTCCGAAATGCCTCCAGCCGAGAGCGGAAAGCTGCTGAGCAAGAGGCTCAGCTACTGTCTCAGCTGAAGCACCCCAACATCGTTACTTATCGAGAGTCGTGGGAAGGAGAAGATGGCCTGCTTTACATAGTTATGGGTTTCTGTGAAGGAGGAGATCTCTATCGAAAACTGAAAGAACAGAAGGGCAAACTTCTCCCTGAGAACCAGGTGGTGGAGTGGTTTGTTCAGATTGCTATGGCCCTGCAGGTATTAATCAGTGTGGTAGCATCTAATCTTCTGATCTTTTATGGCATAGAATTTTAGTGACTTTTATTTTGGTATAAGCTTTCAGCTGGATTGCAATTTTGTCAAATATCCATGGAAGTCTAGTTAACATTTTATGTGTATATACAAGGATATTTATAATAATGGCATAAACATCTGGCGTATGCTGCAGTTAAAGTACAGCTTTTTAAGTCTTGTGCAAAAAAAAAACAAAGGCACTTCCTGGGCCACAAAATTATTGACCCTTTAAGATACTTGGCTTCAAAGGAAATACAGGGGAGCTCCCTGACCTTTGCTTTGGGAATGATCACCATTTATTGTTGAGGAAACCAAGGCAGACAAAGATAAAGTAACCTGCCAAGGTTACAGAACTAGTGAATGTCTGAAGCAGGATTTGAACTCAGACTTCCTGACTCTAGACTCCAGTGTTCTGTGCACTGCATCCCTAGCTGCCACCTTTACTCAGAAAATATAGCAGTTTCAGTTAGTGTAGTCTCTGAATAGTAAAGCATGATGCAGTAACCAGTGTTACTAATGATAGTACCAGGCATCAAAAAAAGATTGTTAATGTTTAATGTCATCCATTTAAGGAGGAAGGAAAATATATTGGAAATATGTGTATTATGTTTTTGAAATATTTCCATCCAAAAATGATTAAAATAAAGGACACTTTAAAAGAACTTTTCATTTTTCTTCAGTAATGCCAGATATATTAGATGTCATTTACCATAAAAAAACTATTTTGCATTTCTACCCCAGGGGTATTTGTATCTGAACAAAATTGTAGTTGTTATAACTTTTCATATCACAGAAGGTAATATAAGGGAAATACTTTTGACACATTTCTTTATTCTTAGGAATAAAATTATGTTTGTATTTTGTTTTTTATAAAAGTAAAATAAAATTTATTTTGATAGAAGTGATTTAGTTTCTGTGACCACATAATGAATAGATTCATTATCAATTAGTCACTTCTCTTAAAAAGATTTGTCTTTATGTAGCAAGGTTTGGGGGGCTGATTAATACACATGAAAATAGAAATTGGGACACTCCCACAAATGGATAGAGCAGTTTAAAAATAGAAAGATAAGCTTATGTTTTATAGATGCATATGTAAAAGTGAGCTAACTTTGGAAGCATGATTTTTGCTCTGAGCAAATTTTTGAATGGCCCATTTAAATTTTCAAGGATACCAGACATAGAAATGAACCTATGCCTCTGCTTGGAGATTGACCTTGGGGATTCCCCTGTCTCTTTTCTACAGCCAATCTTTTTTTGTGGCAGGACTAACAATAAGACATTAAGTGGCTAAAAAACCCCACTAGAAAAGCAGAGAGACAATATAGGGACAGCTCATAATCGTGAGAAAAAATTGATTTTGGAAATGTGTGATCTGATAAAATTAGAACCTCTCGTGGATAGAGCTCTTTCATTTGCAAAGTACTTTAAATATACTCTTTCATTCAAGCTTCTCAGTGACCACATGAGATACTGCAAGTATTATTGACCTTTACAGATGCGGAAACTGAGGCTCAAAAGTTAAATGTCTTGCCTGTTGTCATACAGAAAGTGTCAGAGACATGGTTAGAATACAAGGCTTCTGATTTCAACTTCAGCTTTGTCTCAATGACCTTGAGTCTAATGGAGAGAACTTTGGGCCAGTAGTTAAGAAATTTGGATGACAGTTAATTGTGATTGTAGCTCTGACACTGACTAGCTGTGTTGCCCAGACAGGAAACTTAACTTCTGTGCCCCAGCATCTTGATCTGTAAAATAGAAATATCAGAGGTACCATTATGGGTTGGAAAAAGCCTCTGGTTTAAATCTTAAATTTTAAATCTTAGCATCTCTGATATTTACTACCTGTGTGGCTTTCAGTAAGCCTTCTTTCTAAGATTAAGAATGAACTACATGATTCCTTTGGTCCTTCTTAGCTCTAATCTTTGTTGCTATCTTGAAATCTAAATTTACCTCAGTAAAAACTATATTTCCTACCTGTGCTAGGAAAAAATAAAATGGTTTTAACTGGTAATATAATAATAATAATAATAAAATAACTTTTTTTAAACCATCATGGGTTACATTTTGCATTGTCCTTTTTTGTCTGAAAAGAAAAGTTATGTTTTATATCTAAGTGCCTAGACATTGCAGAAACTTTAGGAGAAATGTCTTTGTAGTATCTTTATAGCCAAAGAATTCCAAAACAGTGACCTAAATAGAACTGGATTTTTTTTTGTACTACTAATGAAGTTTTCTTTCTCCCTTTCAGTATTTACATGAAAAACGCATCCTTCACCGAGATCTGAAAACCCAGAATGTCTTCTTAACAAGAACCAACATCATCAAAGTAGGCGATCTGGGGATTGCCCGAGTGTTAGAAAATCAATATGACATGGCCAGTACACTCATTGGGACACCTTACTACATGAGTCCTGAATTATTCTCAAACAAACCCTACAACTATAAGGTAGAAAAGGGTTATCCCTGTCAACTTATCCTGCTTCTAAATGCTCATATTTTTAGAGCCAGATTGAACAATAGGGTAAAGGCAATTGCCTTTGAATTTACGTGGGGAAAAATATCGTTTATTACAAAAATTAGGAAGCATATAATGAAACCATCCTGACACTTTTTTTTTTTCTCTTTCCAGTCTGATGTCTGGGCTTTGGGATGCTGTGTTTATGAAATGGCTACACTGAAACATGCTTTCAACGCAAAAGACATGAATTCTTTAGTTTATCGAATTATTGAAGGAAAGGTAAAAATAAGTCCAGAACTGATTATATTTAGTGTTGGGAACAAGACCTGTTTTGCTCAGTGTTGCAAATAACCACTTGCCCAGGGTAAATAATAATTTATGTTAAGTGAGTAGAAAAAAAACATTATACATCTCATATGGAGAATGGTGAGCTTAGTGGTGGGGGAAATGGGCTGATAATACTTTTTAGTATCAGTTTGCAAGGCTGGCTTATTTGCTTTAGAAATATATTATTGGGTAGCTTTTTGAAAATAGGTACCCTCGAATAATACAGATTCAAAGTGATGTTAAATAGATATTAAGTGAAAGCCATTGAAAATAAGCCATGCGGGTTTCATCCTATTTTTGTTCTGCAACAATCATCATCTGCAACAATTTATATCTATTCCTAAATTGAGAATTGCAGAAAATTGTTATTATGTTTGATGTAGAAGTCATTGTGGCAATCCTTTTTAATATCATAGCATTTCATGATTAGTGGTTGGGCATAATGCTCTTTGCCCCAAAGCTGGGTAAGGGTAGAGCTTCTCTACTGGAGGGACCCAGGAAACACTATGGCTTGTCTACCTTTAATCCCTTATCCTAGCCACATGACTAACCCATCTCTTCTTGCCATCTAATTAAACTATTTCTAGACTAGAGGTAAAAATTATGACATTGTAACTCTTCAGACTATTCCTATCCAAAAGATTGCTATCTTAGGTACCCTGTTTATGTTAGACTGGTTGCTGTCAGTGCATATTGGAAACTGTTATAATTTACTTTTTTCCATCCAACATTGTCATACTTGTCTTTTTATTTCTTCCTACAGCCACCTCCAGTGCCAAAGGAATATAGCCCACAATTGGCAGAATTGATAAGAACCATGTTAAATAAGAAGCCTGAGGAAAGACCCTCTGTGAGAAGCATACTCAGGCAACCCTACATAAAACGCCACATTGCTTTATTTTTGGAGATCACAAAAGCGTAAGATATTTCCCATATGAGACTGGGGTAAAACGTTTAATATTTGCAGTAAAGTAAGGCATGTATATTTTTAACATTTCTATAAGTAAGAATTATAGCCAAGTCTTTCTAGCAGATGACTTAAATGATCACTCTTTTGTTTTAACTTTTGGCTGTGTCTGTATTTGTTAAAATAGAAAAATTAAAGGGCCAGAGATTAAATTGTTTGCCTGTGTAGTATTTGTTTATGTATGATAAGTGATTCTCAGGCCTCTAAAGGTCCCATGGAGGGGATCCCTCAGAAAAATAAGCTCCTATTTTATCTTATGTATGTTTTTCTCCCCAAATAGCTGTTTGCAGACCTATAGCTTTGGTCACTCACAATGTAACCTGTATTAAATTTTGAAGGGATAGGCATGCCTCCTGTCTTTGTGACATTGGGTAACTTACTACTTGGAGCCTCAGGTTTTTTATCTGAAAATAAGGGGATGGGACTAGGTCTCTGTGGTCCTTTCTAGCACTAATCTATGAACCTGAGATGTAGAGAGATTAACTGACCTGCTCTTATGTGAGTGGGGTAGAAAGAGAGGATTGGTAGCTCTAGAGGTCAAGAATAAACTGGGGAACATACTAGAAGTTAAGTGGTGTAATGAGGAAAATTAAGGAAGAAAAGACCTTAGAGAGGATGGCCAGATCAAGCCCAGGTTTCTTTAACTTCTACATCTTTGCCTAAAGACCTGGGCAATGATCAGTAATATCCAAAATGAAAACCTGCAATTCTTCATGGCAAAGAATTAGGCTTCCATATATATCAATGTGGCATGGATCTATAGCTTTGACTTTGTGGGAATGCCCCCCACTAAGATAACTTGTAGTACTAGCCCCTGACTCGGCAGAGAAACCTTGGGTTAAGTGATTTGTTTCATCACTGTGGATAACAAGCTGGATTTTTGCATCTAGACTCCCAGCAAAGGTGGTAAATCAAATATTTTCAACAGGAAGAGTTGAAAAAATAAGGCTTGGCCCATTTGTTTGTTAATAATAATAGGGCTATAATAAAAAACATGAGGGAGAGCCAGTGAGCCATTTATATAGCACTTTAAAGTTTACAAATATCTCATTTGATCCTCACAACAACATAAGGAGGTAGGTGCTGTTATTAACATTCTATTTAACAGATGAAAAAACTGAGGCATATAGGCTAAGTGACTTGCCCAGGATCATATAACCAGTAAGTGTCTGGGCTGATTTTGAACTTAATTTGTTTTGTCTTTGTTTTTTCTAATCTGTGCACAAGATAGTGTTTTTGTTTTTTTTAACTCAGTCATATATACGTTTAAATTTTATTGATTTTCATATCCCCAGCACACCTTGCACAAGGTGGGGCAACTGGTAGGTACTTCCTAAGTAATTGAATCTTGCTATGTTGAATGAAACAACTTTTTAATATATTTTCCTCATTCCTTTCTTCATGAAGAAGAACTTCTAAAAGTCACATTAAAAACTGTAACCCTAAAGCCAGACCTGTTGCCGAAGTTATTTCAGTGAAGACTGAATCAAACAATGAAAAGGTCATCGCTCAGCAATATTTCTCAAAGCATTCCAAGACACGTACAGAGGTATGTTTCTATTTAAAAGACACATTTAATACAACTATTAATATAATAGATTGTCTATTAGGCAAACATACTTTTGGCATTCCAACAATGTGATCAGCTCTTTGTAATGGAGAAGTTTTGTAGGTGGTAAAAGAAACAGGACCTAGGAGAGGATAGCTGATGTTTAGGGTTGGCTCAGAGAGGAGAGGTGGTTTGAAGAATTTCCCCCTTCAGCCTTCCCTTCTCAGCTATGGCTGCTCTCCCAGATTATCTCTTGTCCCTCTCCTCCTCCTCTACTACTAAAGACAAAAATGTTTCTTTTTAGGAAGATGTCTCTCCCCTTGAAGCTCTTCATTCACACTTTATTCAAATTTAGGAAAGGATAACCACTTTAATATCAATTAATTCAATTAGGATAATAAAAAAAATAATAGATTGATATGTCAGTTTATGTGAAATATTTGTATTTTTCTAAAGAATATGCTATGAAAGAATAAATTCTAAAACCATATTCAAGACATCATGTTAATGAAGTTAATTTATCTAGAATACTTTAGATAATATGGATTATTAAAATGCTTATGATATTAGTACCATAGTAATTCTTAAAGCACATTTGCTTCAACCTTTTCAGGTTGAAGAAAAATGTTTCTCCCAAGATAAGCCCATGGATGCTTGTGTCTCAGAAATAGCTTGTCTTAAAAGCCATTCCAACAAGAATGATGTGCACAGCCCTGGAGACTCTTTAGCAACAGTCAGTAAGGTGGATATTAACATTTTACCTGCCACAGAAAGAAGAAACTCAAAGAGTGACAACTTGCTACAAGATGACAAATTGAAATACTCAGATATTTCTAATGAGCCAGAAGCTAAATTTAATGTCTCCCTAGTGAAGGAAGAGGGGCAACAACTTAGTCCTAAGCCTGAAAATCTAGTTCCCTCACAGACTTCTATTGAGAACACTGATGAAGAGAAAAGCACCATGAAACTTGTTCAGCCCTTACACAAGGACCTAAAGCCAGTGGATCAGGTAAGCCTTTTAGCCATTGTCAGCTCTTGGTTTCAGAATATAGTAGGGAGGAATAGTTGAATCTTATACAAGTTATCTTGTTTAGAGCCATTAAAAAAACAACAACAACAAAAAACCCTTACCTTCCATCTTAGAATCAATACTGTATGTTGGTTCTAAGGTAGAAGAGTGGTAAGGGCTAGGCAATGGGGGTCAAGTGACTTGCCCAGGGTCACGCAGCTGGGATGTGTCTGAGGCCAAATTTGAACCTAGGACCTCCCATCTCTAGGCCTGGCTCTCAAACCACTGAGCCACCCAGCTGGCCCCTTAGAGCCATTTTAAAAAGAAGTGTTTTGTTTTGTTTTTTAATTTAAATCAGCTATTCTGTAAACCATTTTATATAAAAGCTAAAACAAGGGATTTGGATTCTGAAAAGTTTCTTAAATCTCTCTATCCTGATGATAACAAAGAGGGAGAAACTCAACAACTGCTTAAATTTGCTTCCTCCCTCCCTTCCAACTGTCCTATTTTCCATCCTCTCACCTTTCTTTTCCATCCTCCCTCTCTCCCTCTCTCCTTCCCTCATAGGCCTTGCCCCTATGATGCAATGATCTATGGCTAAGCCAACTCCATAATCATTTCTAACTTTTTACATTATTTTTCCTCAGTCTTCAGGGCATTCCCACCATCATCTGGGCTAGTAAGCTTCTAGAGAAGATTATAGTAAAAAACAGATTGTTTATGTTGTTTGATAAAGGCAATGAAAAGTAGAATGGTGAGGAAAAGGTTTTTAAAACCTAACAGTCAAGAACTTTGAAGATGAAGTATAGGCCTAAATTTTCCTTATTCCTTACTTGACTGTCAGATTACATTCACATTAGTTAAAAACTACTTTTGTTACTATTTTCGAGCTGGTTGTTATTTCCTCTGAGTTTTCTTTGTTCATGAAAATGCAAGGCCTTCTTTTTTTTTAGGACAGTTTGGACTCCACTGAAAAGCTCTTAGCATCATTTGTACCAGTTGTCCTGGTAAGTCTAATGTATCTCACTTGTTCCAACAAATAAGTTAAGGGTTTTTTCTCTCTTTAGAATTTGATTAGTTGACTTGATCTCATTTAATTGCTGGTGATGCAGTTTATAAGTTTTGTAAAAATCACTCAAGTTTTTCATATTTTGTAACTATTTTCTGCTTGATATTGAATTCATTGTCAAAGGAGAAAAAGAAGAGATCTTTTTCCTGTAGTTTTATAATTTTTTGGTTGCTAGTAGATGTAAAACTGTAGTTAAATTCTTTTTTTACTTAATATCTCAGCCTTATCTTGTGTTACTATTGAATTATAAACTTTTCTCAAAAAAAGACTTTTGATCAAACTATCAATGTCCTATTAGTTATTAAAAATAGACACTGCAGTAGTAAATGTGGTACAAGAGTATTATTTTAATTTCTTATCTGTCAACTAAATATACTTTTTCATTTAAAATTTCAGTGTCATTTTGTTTTTATATTATTTTCACTTTTAAATATATTTTTCCCTTGCCTCTTAGCCAGTGAGACTTTTCTTGTATAAAAAAAAGAAAAAAATCAGGTCAGCAAAATGAAGCATTTCCTCAGCCAAGTCTGATTATATGTAGTTCTCCATTCATAGCTCCCTACTATACTAAATTCTTAGTTTTAAAGAAACAAATAGTATTTTTACTGACACACTTTTACAATTACTTTTTTCATTAAAAACTTAATGGAAATTTTTTAGCCCAAAGAGTTCAGTTAAGTTCAACAAATGTTTATTAAATAGATAAAACTAGGCTAGGTGCTGAAGATATCAAGACAAAAATAAAATTTTCCATTCTCCAGTAGCAAGGATTTTACTAAGGGTGTACAACATGTACACAAACAGTAAAGGGAGAGGAGGGAGAGAAGTTTGACAGCTGAGGAAATCAGGAGTGGTTTCACAAAAGAAGAATTACCTCAACTAACCCTTGAAGAAAGATAATAACTCCTTGGTATTGAAATGAAGAGGGAATGCATTCCCGGGATACAAATGTACAGAAGTGGAAGATGTATAGAATGTGTAGTGTAGTGCAGAGAATAACTAGTCAAGAATAATTTTGTTTTCAGTTGGGCAAATAGAAACAAAGAATTCCAAATTGGGACAGAATAGAATGATATTGTTTGATGGCAGTCCAGGTTAGCTAAAAGGCATTTATTTTTAGAATTTCTGCATATGCCAAGGGGAGTTTGTTCCTCCAAGTTGCAGGAACACTTCTTAGATGGGAAGTGGGAATGCTTGGCCATTTAGAAAACTAAAATCCCATTTCATTCCATGGATACAAGAAATTATTTTTCATTTTTAGGATAGAATCAAACCATGCTTACATCCCCATAGTTCTGTGTCTGAGCCCCTCCGTTCACGGCAAAGAAGGCAGAAAAAAAGGGAGCGAGTTGAACGAAGTAGAGAGAATGGACAGGTGGGCAGAAACTTCTTTGGGATAATTTATCATGTATTTTTAACAAGGTAAAATTCTCAAAACTACACTAAAGTTGGGTACTCCAATGCCTCATTTGGGTATGAAGGAGACCTTGGATTTTCAACAGAAAGGAAGTTACAATAGGTTCTCCAAGCTGAAAATATTTTTACATCTGGTCCTTGTGATAGAACAGAATTTGTCCATCTGAGAACCAGCCTGAGTCTCCAGAGGGTCATTGTCATGGTGGTCTCAAAACTCTTTTAAAAGATATGTTTATTTATTTTGTTAAATATTTTCCAATTACATTTTTAAAATGTATTAACATTAATTTTTTTTATTTCAAGTTCCAAAATCCCTCCCTCCTTCCCATCCCTCAAAGCAAGCAATATGATATTGATTATACATGTGAAATTATGCAAAACATTTCCATATTAGCCATATTGCAAAAGAAAACACAAAAAAAACAAGAAAAAAATTTAAATTGTCCTTCCATCAGCACTCAGAGTTCATCAGCTTTCTCTGGTGGTGGATAGATAGCATTTTTTATCATGGATCCTTTGGAATTGTCTTAGATCATTGTATTAATTAGAGTAGCTAAGTCTTTCACAGCTAATCATCATTATGATATTGCTATTACTAGGTACAATGTTCTGGTTTTGTTCACTTCACTTTGTATCTTACAGGTCTTACCATGTTTTTCTGAAACCATCCCCTTTGTCATTAATTAGAACACAACAGTTCTCTATCACAATCATATGATACAACTTGTGTTCAGTTGTTCCCCAATTGATGAGTATCCCCTCAGTTTCCAGTTCTTCACCAACACAAAAAAAGAACTGCTGTAAATGTTTTTGTACAAATAGATCCCTTTTTCTTTTACATCTTTGGGAAATAGACATAGTAGTGGTATTAATGGGTCAAAGGATATATACCAGTTTTATAGCCCTTTGGGCATAATTCCAAATTATTTTCCAGAATAACTGGACCAGTTCAGAACTCTTCCAATAATTCATTAGGGTCCCAATTTTCCCACAATTCCTCCAGCATTTGTCATTTTCCTTTTCTTTTATGTCAGCCAGTCTGATAGGTGTAAGGTGGTACCTCAGTGTTGTTTTATTTTTCATTTCTCTAATCAGTAGTGATTTAGAGCTTTTTTTAATATGACTATTGATCATTTTGCTTTCTTCTGAAAACTGCTGGCTCATATGCTTTGACCAATTACTAATTGGGAATGAGTTGTATTCTTATAAATTTGACTCATTTCCCTATATATTTGAGAAATGAGGCCTTTATAAGAGAAACTTGATGTAAATTTTTTTTCCTGGTTTCATTCTAGTTTTGGATGCATTTGCTTTGTTTGTGCAAATTATTTTTTATTTAATGTAATCAGAATTATCCATTTTACTTCCCATGATCCTTTCTTTGTCTTGTTCAGCCATAAGCTATTCCCTTTTCTATAGATCTGACAGGTATATTTTTCCATGCTTTCCTAATTTGCTTATGGTATTGCCCTTTATGTCTAAATCATTTTGACTTTATCTTGGTATGTGGTGTGAGATGTTGGTCTATACCTAGTTTCTGTCAAACTACCCTCCAGCTTTCCCAGAAATCTTTGTCAAATAGTGTGTTCTTGCCCCATTAGTTTGGATCTTTGAGTTTATCAAACAGGAGATTTCTATGGACACTTACTACTTCATATTGTGTACCCGACCTATTCCACTTATCCTTCACTCTATTTCTTCCAATGGCAGTAGCAGATTGTTTTGATGATTAATGCTTTGTAATATAATTTGGAAACTGGTAGTAGGGGGTCATGACAATTCTTTGAAGATCATCTACTAAGATAAAAAGGGATTTTGATCTGAATCAGAGGCAGCAGCACTTACTGCTAAAATCAAATTCTTGAAGAAACTTCTCTCACTTTGTCTTAGATTTAGTTAAATTGACTGTTGCTCATAAGATACATAAAGACCATTAACAGAAGAACATGAAATACTTGGAAAGGATGACATACTAAAATTAGTTTGAAAATATAAACCTGTTACAAATAGTAGGGGGAATGTTTCCTTTTGGGAGAAGATGGAAAGAATCATTTGGGATGTGTAAGGGAACCAGCCAGTATGGCTACCTCTGCAGTTCTCTTTGGTGAGGTATGGATATTTAAATTTCTAAATGGAGGAAATAAGTGACTTCTTGAAGAAGTTTCTTACAGGCTTATTCCTTCTAGGTATCTTAGAGAGTAGTTAATTTTAGATGGATGATTTTTATAAAAATATAATTTTGAAGCTTTTTACAGCAAACTTTTAGAAAACAGTTTGGGGGAATTATAGTGTAGAGTGAAAAATGGAAAAGGATAGGTGAAATTAAACTTGTCTTAAACTTTTTTTTTAACTTCCCAGGAAGTTCCTCCTAGACCTTTGCCTTCTCCTCCCATTGCAAGTAAAGTAGTTAAGAAAACAACACATAGTGGTGCTACTAAACATAGCACAGAAGTAATGGTGTCAGTAGACAGTTCAAGAAGCAGCGAGATAACATCCTCAAAGGTTTGCAGAATTTTTTGAAATTTACTTACCCTTTGTAATTTTTTTTATGTAAAAACCTGGGTAAATTGTGGAATTCAGGACAGCATAGTATGGTGGAAGGAACACTAGACCTAGAAGCAAAAGACTGATTTATATCCCATCTTTTACACTTAAAAATTGTGTGATCCTAAGCAAATCACACATTCCTCAGTTTCTTCAGGTACAAACTGAGGATAATATGCCCCATACCTACCTCACAGTATTTTTAGGAAAAGTATTTTGTAAACTTTAAAACTACTATTTGAAAATTAACTGGTTTGGAGAACAGTTTACTAGAAGATGACATGTATCTCAATTCCATGATGAGAACATTGGCAAATTATAGAATGGGTGTCTTTGGGTTTGCTTTGATTGGATAGGCAGGCAGATTCCCTGGTTCTGGTCCCCTACAACTTCCAATATATTTGAAATTAAGGAAGAGTAAGTATTTTTTAAAATACATTAACAACTATTCACATGCAAACCTCCTAAATATGTGTGCCTAGCAGCTTGTAGCTTTGAGATTTGATCTCAAAATGGGCTTTGAAGGCTGATGCAGAACTTTTTCATGTGCTAATGATAGAGTAACTCTTCACTCTCATTCCTTAAAAGGATCGACCACTGTCTGCCAGAGAAAGGAGGAGACTAAAGCGGTCACAGGAAGAAATATTTCCCATTGGTAAGAGCTTTTCCTCTTCTTTAACCCTTTGGCAAGGGAGCTAACAGTGCATACATATATATATATATATATAATTTTTTTCCCTGTGTGACAACATAAAAAGAAATCATATTTGATGAATTATGGGAACTTTCAAGCTCCTATTTAGGATTTTGACGAGTTCAAAGTAATTTAGATAGTCTTAAAAAAAAATCAGTATATGTTTTGGGGTTGGGAAAGTGTAGTCCCTTTAGAAGTATATATAACTAATATAAGAGAATACAGTAGATTGTTCAAGTGAATTTTTATTGTATTTCCACTTCTAAATGTAGCCTTATCTTGTCTAGGTTCAATGCCTTGTACTCAAGAACATGAATGGAGAGAAGCCTTTGGGGAGGGTAATCCATAACTAATGATTTTTGAGAAAAATGTTATGAGCTAGCTGTTTAAACAGATTACATTTATGTAGTACCTTACAGAATACAACATAGCTCTTGAGATGAGTAGAATAAATAGCCCTATTTTAAAAATAAGAAAACTGAAACTCAAAGGTTGATTTACCCATACACAAACAGCTAGTGTGATGCCAGATACAAAGTCTCCTATACTTCTCTTGTCCCTTAGTTTCCTCATATAAAATGAAGGAATTGCACTAGATGACTTCTAAAGTTCCTTCCAGCTCTGTAAAGATGATTCTATGAGTAGAAGTCCTGTGCTCTTTCTACTAGATGCTTCCCACTCTGCCTGACATTGTTGTTCCTACTTTTAAGCCAACTGGCTTTTGACAGTTTTTTCAGGTCCTTCAGTGAGAAGAGCATCTCTGGATTCAGGAGAAGGAATGAATTTGCACATAGAAAATGAGCACTTGACTGCTCATCAGTTATGTTCAGACATAGATACCTCTCAGGTAAGCCAGAAGCCACATTCCTTAATTGGGAAATGTTTAAATTCATTCTTTTACTATAAAACTTCATGACTGTGAATTACATTTAGTTAAAAGAAGCGAAGATAAAGTTTGCTTTTGCCCTATCTTTAAAAAAAAAAAGTTTCTTAAATAATCCTCTCCTTTTATTCCAGTCTCTGATGAAGAGATGACCTTTCTTGCTAGGGCCAAACCTTGATCTCATCCTTTCCTATCTTCCCCTGCAGATTATCCTTGAAATCACCTCTCTCTCAAACCTTCAGAATCTTCCTATCAGTTGGCTCTTTCCCAGCTGCCTGCAAACATGTCTGGGTCTCCACTGGCCTTTAAAAAACAGAACAATTGATTGGACTGTACCATCCCTTCAAGCTACCATCTTGTACCTCTCTTCCTAATCAAACTTCTTAAAAAAGCTATCTATACTTATTACTTACACTTCCCCTATGCTCATTTATCAGCTACTTGCAGTCTGGTTTCTAACCTCATCATTCAGCTGAAACTGCTCTCTCCCAAATTACCATTGTAAAAATGGAGATTTGAACCCCGGACTTCAATCCCCAGAAGTCCTTGCTCTAGTTCCCAAGATGCCCTCTAATCTCACTGAGATCCCCACCGAGGTGAGATCAAAATTTTTATTTAAACTGGCTATAAAACCTACTGGGGCTCTCTTCCTGCTTGCGCTTCCAGGGACACACATCTCTCATAATGTAGTGTAAGTGAATGGGCCATTCGGCCCTCCTAGGCACGTGCTTTCTTATTTTGTATTTTCTTTATATTTTTAATCTTAATAAACCTCATAAAAATATAATACTTCTAGCAGAAAACTAATTTTAACTGCTACGCACACGCTTCTCTTGAGATGTAGTGTAAGTGAATGGGCCTTTTCGGCCCTCCTAGGCACGCACTTTCTTATTTTGTATTTTCTTTATTTCTTAATCTTTAATAAACCTCATAAAAATATAATAGTTTTAGCAGAGAAACTAATTTTAACTGTTACACCATTGATCTTTTTTTTTTAAACCCTTACCTTCTGACTTAGAATCAATACTGTGTATAGGTTCCAAGGCAGAAGAACATAGGGTTAGGCAATGAGGGTTAAGTAATTTGTCCAAGGTCACGCAGCTAGGAAGTGTCTGAGGTCATATTTGAATCCTCTTGTCTTTAGGCCTGACACTATCCACTGAGCCACATAGCTCCCCTCCATCCCACCTCACCCTCATTAATTTCTGAATTGCCTAATCTGATCATCTTTTCCCAGCATCTTTCTTTCTTAACAGCTCTACAGCATTTGTCACTTGATTACTGCCTCCTCCTGGATACAACTTTTCTGAGTTTTCAAGACATTGTTCTCTCCTTGTTTACTTCCTCCCATTAGACCACTCCTGAGTTTCCTTTGTTGGATCATCATCCATATTAGGTTCCATAACTGATTGTTCCCCAGTACTTTGTCTTAGACACCTCTCTCTCTCTCTCTCTCTCTTCTTTCTTGTGACCTCTTCAGATCCCATAGATTTCTATGCCAATGATCATCTATATATGCAGTCCTAGTCTCTCTTCTCACCACTCTGTAGGAAGAAAAATGGGGTTTTTATATAAAAGGTTGGACTGGATTATTTAAGAATAGGGTCACCAGAAATTTTAATTAATTCCTAAAGAGTTATTTAACAATTTATTTAGAAAATATAAAAGGAGTGAAGTAAGAAAAGCAGAGAGAGGATAGGGTAAGATATCATGTACACACTAAAGGATTTTGCTCCAACCTTTGGCTCAACCCAGGCAGGGGAGTTTAGTCCTCAACTGGAGAGGCCTCAGCTTTGAACTGAGGACCTGGGGATGCAGGGAGTCTCTCTCAAGAGGTTAGGTCTCAGGGGAAAGCTGGGTGGCTCTGTGGATTGAGAGCCAGGCCTAGAGACAGGAGGTCCTAGGTTCAAATCTGGCCTCAGACATTTCCTAGCTGTGTGACCCTAGGCAAGTCACTTGACCCCCATTGCCTAAAAAATAGAGAATAGTTTTCTCCTAAAGCTAATCTCTTCCAAAAATCCAGGAAAGGGGAATCAAGATGGTGACTTAGAGACAATAATAGTTCAGACCTCCATAAACCCTTCCTCACCGATTAAAAACACAATGCTTCAAGAGGACTGAAAACCAAATCTAACAACAGGCCAGAGCTAGGGAACTCTCTTCCTGGACCCAACTTAAAAGGTAAAACCCCCAAAAAGGCTGGATAGCAGGTTTATGGGGAAGAAGGAAGTCCCAGGACCCTTCCCCCACCTACAGCGTTGAGCCTCCAGCAGTAGCTGTAAGCTCTAGGCGGGCAAGGGTGCTAGCCTAGAAGGGAGTACCTTGCCAGCAAAGCAGTGCCAGGCTCAAGGTGTAGAACACAGGTGATGTAGAAGCAGCTGGAGGAGAAGCATAGAATAGGAAGCCTGGTTGCAGCCAAGATGCTCCATTTTGAGCCTCCCCCTTTCTGGAGGTTTTGGCCTCAGGACACATCCAGCTTTGCAGATCAACTTGTCCTCCCTGGTTCAATCTCATCAATAGGGCAGATAAGAAGCCTTGAGGGCAGAGAAACTCAAGTTCCAACACCCCTTCCCCACAGACTGATCTGAGAGCCTTGCTAACTAAACTCCAAGGACAAAAGCTGCAACAAACTACAGGCAACAACCTTGACAACAGGACGGGAAGCCCAGCTCCTTTTCAGCTGTCAGCCGGGAAAGATCAATCAACCTGATCAATCAGAAGAACAGAGAAGAAGTTCCTTCAGGAAAGAACAGCCCAAACCCACAGATCTAGCACATAATGAGAGGAGCAAGACTACAGGCAACTACAGAGGGAAAAGAAGGGGGAAAAGTTAGTAAACAACAGAAAAAGAATAAAGAAATTACAATCAAGAGCTTTTTATCCAGGCAATGAACAAAGAGCAAATGGAACAGAGGAGGATCAAGGAAAACCAAGAAAAAAACACAGAAACCCAGCAAATTGGACACAGGCTTTGGAAGAACTAAAAATACAATTCAAGAAACAATTAAGAGAGGCTGAAGACAACTGGGAAAATAACTTAAAAGGAAAATAAATCATTTGGAAACAGAAAATAGTGTCTTGAAAGCCAAAATTAATCAGCTTGAAAATGAGGCAAGAGGAGATGAAAGATGAAGCAAAGAAGATGAAAGATGACTTCCAAAGAAAATCAGACCAGAAGGAGGAGGAAGACCAAAAAGCCAGGGATGAAATTCAGCCTTTAAAAACTAGAATCCAACAACTAGAAGCAAACGACTTCACAAGGCAGCAGGAAACTATGAAACAAAATCAAAAGAATGAAAAAATTGAGGAAAATATGAAACACCTCATCCACAAAACAGAAGAACTAGAAAACAGGTCCCAGAGAGACAACTTAAGAATCACTGGACTATTGGAAGATCATGACAAAAGAAAAAGACTGGACATCATTCTACAAGAAATTTTCTAAGAAAACTGCGCTGACATTCCAGAGCAAGAGGGAAAAGTGGAGATTGAAAGAATCCACAGATTACCTCCTGTACTTAATCCCCAAGTGACAACACCCAGGAATGTTATAGCCAAATTCAAGAACTACCAGACCAATGAAAAAATATTACAAGCTGCTAAGAAGAAGTCATTCAGATACCATGGAACCACAGTTAGGATAACACAGGATCTGGCTGCATCTACACTGAAGGACTGAAAGGCATGGAATATGATGTTCTGGAAAGCAAGGGAACTAGGTCTACAACCAAGAATCAACTCCCCAGCTAAACTGACTATATTCTTGCAGGGGAAAGTATGGTCATTTAATAAAAATAGAAGACTTCCAAGCATTCATAAAGAAAAGACCAGACTTGAACAGAAAATTTGATGTGCAAACACAGAACTCGTGAGAATCACCAAAAGGTAATTAAGGAAGGGGAAAAAACAAAAGGAAACAAAAGAACTTTTTTTAAGGGATCCAATAAGTTAAAATGATTTGTATCCCTACAAGAAAAGAGGATATTGGTAACTCTTAAAAATAGTTATTATCACATGGGTAGCTAGAAGAATTATACTTAGAAGGAACAGTGACAAACTGTATAGGATGAAATACTAAGATGTGTGTGTGTGTGTAAGTGTAACTATAGGTGAAAAAAGAGGTTAATATGAGAAATGGGAAAAGAAACAAAATAGGGTAAATTTATATGTCATAAAGAAGCAAATGGCAGGAGTGGGGGAGAACATCAATACACTGAAAGGGTAAAGAGGTTGGAGACAGGAAATACTTAATTCTTATATGCATTAAAATTGACTCAAAAAGGGAAAAACAATTGGACCCATGAGGCAGAGAATTGATTCGAACCCTATAGAGAAGTAGAAGGGAAACAAATGGACTGTTGGGGAGGGAAGCAATACAGGGGGTGGGGGGTTAGACTGTAAAGAAAATAAGATGGGAATAAGAAGGGAGGGGAAGTAGAAAGGGAAGTAAAATAAGAATGGGAATTAGGGGGACTGATTAAAAACACACTGGTGTAGAAGTAAATAATGAAAAAAGAAAGGACAGGACTAGGAATAGAAATCAAAATGTTGGGAAATACACAGCTGGTAATTATAACTGAATGTGAATGGAATGGACTCACCCATAAAATGCAAGCAAATAACAGAGTGGATTAGAATCCAAAATCCTACCATATGTTGTCTACAAGAAACACACATGAGGAAGGAAGACACACACAGGGTAAAGGTAAGCAGATGGAGCAAAATCCATAGGGCATCAACTGAGAAAAAGACGGGAGTCACAATCATGACATCTGACAAAGCCAAAGTAAAAATAGATCTAGTTAAAAGAGATAGAGAAGGTAATTACATCCTGATAAAAGGCAGTATAGACAATGAGGAAATATCAGTACTCAACATGTATGCATCAAATGGCATAGCATCCAAATTTCTAAAGGAGAAACTAGGGGAGCACAGGGATGAAACAGACAGAAAAACTACTAGTGGGAGACCTGAACCTTCCTCTATTCGAACTAGATAAATCAAACCAAAAAATAAATAAGAAAGAAGTAAGAGAAGTGAATGAAATCTTGGAAACATTAGAGTTAGTAGATATGTGCAGAAAAATAAATAGGGACAAAAAGGAATACACCTTCTTTTCAACAGCACATGGAACATTCACAAAGACTGACCATGTACTAGGGCATAAAAAGCATTGCAAACAAGTGTAAAAGAGCAGAAATAATAAATACAACCTTTTCAGATCACAATGCAATAAAATAATTAGTAAAGGGACATGGAGAGGCAAATCAAAAATTAATTGGAAATTAAATAATAATGATTCTCCAAAGTCAGTTAAAGAACAAATCATAGAACAACTAATAATTTATTTAAGAAAATGACAATGATGAGACATCCTTTCAAAATCTATGGGATGCAGCCAAAGCAGTACTTAGAGGGGGAGTTTATATCCTTGAGTTCATATATTATCAAATTAGGGAGGGCAGAAATCAATGAATTGGGCATGCAAATTAAAAAAATTAGAAAGTGAACAAATTAAAAATCCTCAGCTGAAAACTAAATTAGAGATCCTAAAAATTAAAGAAGAAATTAATAAAATCAAAAGTCAAAGAACTATTGATTGAATAAATAAGACTAGAAGCCGGTACTTTGAAAAAACAAATAAAATAGACAAAGTACTGGTCAATCTAATTTTAAAAAGGAAAGAAGAAAACCAAATTAACAGTATCAAAGTTGAAAAGGGAGATCTCACCTCTAATGAAGAGGAAATTAAGGCAATCATTAAAAACTATTATGCCCAATTATATGGCAATAAATATGGCAATCTAGGTGATATGAATGAATGTTTACAAAAATATAAATTGCCTAGATTACCAGAAGAAGTAATAGAATACCTAAATAACCCATATCAGAAAAAGAAATTGAACAAGCCATCAAAGAACTCCCTAAGAAAAAATCCCCAGGATCAGATGGATTCACAAATGAATTCTATCAAACATTCAAAGAACAATTAATCCTAATATTATACAAACTATTTGACAGAATAAGCAAAGAAGGAGTTCTACCAGATTTCTTTTATGACACAAATATGGCACTGATTCCAAAGCCAAGCAGGTCAAAAACAGAAAAAGAAAACTATAGACCAATCTCCTTAATGAATATAGATGCAAAAATCTTAAATAGAATACTAGCAAAAAGACTTCAGCAAGTAATCACAATGATTATTCATTATGCTCAGGTGGGAATGCAAGGATGGTTCAATATTAGGAAAACCATCCACCTAATTGACCAAATCAAGAAGCAAACCAACAGAAATCACATGATTATCTCAATAGATGCAGAAAAAGCCTTTGACAAAATACAACACTCATTCCTATTGAAAACACTAGAAAGTATAGGAATACAAGGGCCTTTCCTAAAAATAATAAATAGTATATTTCTAAAACCATCAGTAAACATCATCTGCAATGGGGATAAATTAGAAGCCTTCCCAATAAGATCAGGCGTGAACCTAGGACGCCCATTATTGCCTCTATTATTTAACATTATACTAGAAACACTAGCAGTAGCAATTAAGAGAAGAAAAAGAAATTGAAGGTATTAAAATAGGCAATGAGGAGACCAAGCTATCGCTCTTTGCAGATGATATGATTGTCTACTTAAAGAATACTAGAGAATCAACTAAAAAGCTGGTGAAAATAATCAACAATTTTAGCAAAGTTGCAGGATACAAAATAAACCCACATAAGTCATCAGCATTTCTGTATATTTCCAACACTTCTCAGCAGCAAGAATTAGAGAAATACCATTTAAAATCACCCTAGACAATGTAAAATACTTAAGAATTGATCTGCCAAGACAAACACAAGAACTATATGAACACAACTACAAAACACTCCACACATTAAAACTATATCTAAATAATTGGAAAAAACATTAATTGCTCATGGATGGGTAAGCTAACATAATAAAAATGACAATCCTACCCAAATTAATTTACTTATTTAGTGCCATACCCTTCGAACTGCCAAAAAACTTTTTTACTGAATTGGAAAAAACCACAACAAAGTTCATTTGGAAGAACAAAAGATCAAGGATATCCAGAAATAATGGGGAAAAAAATGTGAAGAAAGGTTGCCTAGTAGTACCAGATCTCAAACTATATTATAAAGCAGTAGTCATCAAAACAATATGGTACTGGCTAAGAGACAGAAAGGAGGATCAGTGGAATAGACTTGGGGTAAGTGACTTCAGCAAGACAGTCTATGATAAACCCAAAGATCCCAGCTTTTGGGACAAAAATCCACTATTTGATAAAAACTGCTGGGAAAATTGGAAGACAGTATGGGAGAGATTGGGTTTGGATCAACATCTCACACCCTAAACCAAGATGAACTCAGAATGGGTGAATGACTTGAATATAAAGAAGGAAACTATAAGTAAATTAGGTGAACACAGAATAGTATACTTGTCAGATCTTTGGGAAAGGAAAGATTTTAAGACCAAGCAAGAGTTAGAAAAAATTACAAAATATAAAACAAATAATTTTGATTACATTAAATTAAAAGGGATTTGTACAAACAAAACCAATGCAACCAAAATTAGAAGGGAAGCAACAAATTGGGGGAAAATCGTCATAACAAAAACCTCAGACAAAGGTCTAATTACGCAAATTTATAAAGAGCTAAATCAATTGTACAAAAAAATCAAGCCATTCCCCAATTGATAAATGGGCAAGGGACATAAATAGGCAATTTCCAGATAAAGAAATCAAAACTATTAATAAGCACATGAAAAAGTTTTCTAAATCTCTTATAATCAGAGAGATGCAAATCAAAACAACTCTGAGGTATCACCTCACACCTGGCAGATTGGCTAACATGACAACAAAGGAAAGTAATGAATGCTGGAGGGGATGTGGCAAAGTTGGGACATTAATGCATTGCTGGTGGAGTTATGAATTGATCCAACCATTCTGGAGGGAAATTTGGATTTATGCCCAAAGGGTGATAAAAGACTGTCTGCCCTTTGATCTAGCCGTAGCACGTCTGGGTTTGTACCCCAAAGAGATAATAAGGAAAAAGACTTGTACAAGAATATTCATAGCTGTGCTCTTTGTGGTGGTAAAAAATTGGAAAATGAGAGGATGCACTCCAATTGGGGAATGGCTAAACAAATTGTAGTATATGTTGGTGATGGAATACTATTGTGCTCAAAGGAATAATGAACTAAAGGAATTCCATGTGAACTGGAATGACCTTTAGGAATTGTTGCAGAGTGAGAGGAGCAGAACCAGGAGAACATTATAGACAGAGACTGATACAGTGTGGTACAATTGAATGTAATGGACTTCTCCATTAGTGGCAATGCAGTGATCCAGAATAATTCAGAGGGATTTATGAGAAAGAACATTATCCATGTTCAGAGGAAGAACTGTGGGAGTAGAAACACAGAAGAAAAACAACTGCTTGATTACATGGGTTGATGGGATATGATTGGGGATATAGACTCTAAAAGATCACCCTAGTGCAAACATCAACAACATGGAAATAGGTTTTGATCAAGGACAAATGTGAAACCCAATGGAATTGTGTGTCAGCTATGAGAAGAGGTGGGGAGAGGGAAAGAATATGATTCTTGTAACCAAGGAAAAATGTTCCAAATTGACTAATTAGATATATTTTTAAAAGAAAATTCAAGAAAAGAGTCAGCTCTTTTCACTCACCACATGTCAGTCCAAAGGGAGAGATTCAAGGACAGTCTCACCAGGAAAGGTCTCAGGTCCAGCCAGCAGATTCTTCACCAGCCTCCAACTCGAACTCAAAACTCCGAAGAAGAGAGCAGTCAGAAGTCCCAAGAACAAAGAACTCAAGAACGCTCTGAAGATGTCCTCTTAAGATCTCTCCACAGGAAGTTGTAATTCCCCTTTAAAGACACTTTCTTTTGCATCACTTCCTGTGCCTTCCTCCACTTTTACATCTACCAATTACAGTTGAAGCTTTGCTTAGGATAGCCCAGGGGGCAGTCAATTTGATTCTGATTTGTCACCCACTATATAACACATGAGTCACAGACCTCTCCCACTTAATAATTAAGTGGGATGTTTATACTTTTGTTGATTAAATCTAAAAATGGGCAGTGAAGTTAATTTCATTTTTCACAATCAGGGGAGAGATTTAATTTAATCTGCACAACTCCAATATCACCAAATGTCTTTTGCATATTTTGAACTAGATCTCATGGAAATCTCATAATCAGCATATCCAAAATCATTATCTTTCTTGTCAAAATGTATCCCCCTTCCATAATTCCTTATCTCCATTGAAGACACCAGTGTCCTTCTAGCGATCCAGGTTTATGAACTTGGTATCATCCTTGATCCCTCATATATCAGGCACCAGGTCTTATCATTTCTACCTTCCATCATCTCTCACACTTATCTCCTCCTTTCTACTCATAAGGCTACTATCCTAGTTCAGTCCTTTATCACTTCTTATCTTCCCTATTACAGAGTTTCCAATTGGTCTCCTGACTTTACTTCCTTCCCCTCTCCAAACCATTCTTCGACAGCTGCCACAGTGATTGTCCAGGTGCAGGTCTGGCTGTGTCATTCCTCTACTAGGTAAATTTCAGTTTATCCCCCTTTATTTTTTTCCATTTATTGCCCCTGGGATCAAATATAAATTCCTGTTTGGCACTTAAATCTTTTATAACACAGCTCTAACTTACCTTCCTAATCATATGTATTCTTCTCATACTCTGTAGTATATTCAGACTTGACTTCCTTACTTTCTGTTACACACAAGTATCTTGCCTTTGGACTTGTTATCTTTCTGCCTGATATCTATCCTCTCCTCAGTTAGGGAACTTACGATACTTTGCTTCCTTTAAACCTCAAGTATCATCTGATAGGTGAAGTCTTTCCTGGTCCTTGCCCTCTTTGGAAACTAGTGCCTTCTGCACAGTCAGCCTTATCCTCAACTTTTGGGTCATTCATTCTACTGGATAAACTTGTGTGGTAAGATTCCATGTAAGGCAGAGACTATGTGGCCCCATGCGTGGAGAACTGACCTCAGAGTCAGAAGACTCAGGCTGGAGTCTTTTCTCAACTTCATGCTGGCAAGTGGCCCTGGCCACTCTTGGCCACCCTTTAAACAGAAAGGCAGAGAAGTTTCCACCCTGCATTAAGGAGGAAGTGCCTCCCCAGAGTTCCCTCTGCCAGTGAAATCATCAGGCCAGCTATGGGCCCTATTTACATAAACTTATATGTGTACATGGTGTCTTCTTTAATTGAATATAAACTCCCTGAGGGCAGGTACTGTTTGTATCTCCAATGCCAGACACATAAGTAGTCACTTAATAAGCTTTTGTCAATTGAAGGTGATGATAACAGAACTAAAAGAACACACTTTAGAATATATTAACATACAACTAATGCATATATTATTATTATTAAAGTACTTGTGGGGGTTGGGGTGGGGGAAGGGCCCAGCACTCTGTCTCTAAAAGGTTCACTGTCACTGATCTAGACTATTTGGAGGTGGGGCTAGTGTTAGTCTAGAAGTGTAGGCAGGTTGTGGAGGGCTTTGAATTTCAGGTTAAAGAGTTTAAACTTTGTTTATTAGGTAATAGAGAACCTCTGCATATTTTTTAACATGACTAGTTAGAAAGCAGTATGAAAGACAGTTTGGAAGAAGGAGTAGAAACAGGAAAACCTAAAAGGAAGCAATTGTCATTGTCCAAGTAAGTGTTCCTGCTAAAGGTCTGTGCCTTGATGATGGCAATGGAAATAGAGGGAGAGATAGGTGTGAGAGATTTCAGAGGCAAAATTGACTGGGCCTCATAACTAATTGGATGTGTTAGGGTGAGGGAGGGAAAAGTCAAAGACAGA
Organism: Monodelphis domestica; assembly: GCF_027887165.1. Taxonomy (NCBI): domain Eukaryota; kingdom Metazoa; phylum Chordata; class Mammalia; order Didelphimorphia; family Didelphidae; genus Monodelphis; species Monodelphis domestica. Next base: position 86,265,383 of record NC_077233.1, read on the forward strand.
ACTAAGGTTTCATACGTGTCAATCTGAACAATATTACTAATAGAAATAATGAATTAGGTCAGAGTAGTTAAAATGTAGCTAGATAGATATCTGTTACTTTAATTCCTAAGACTTTCATATAATTGCATTTTAGGTATGTAATTACTAAAAATTTTGTTTTGCCCATAGGAAAAGAAATTAGTTTGTTGTCTATCTGAGGATGAGTTAAGTTCTTCTGCAAGTTCTACTGATAAGTCAGATGGAGATTCCAAAGAAGGGTAGGTATATTTTTTAACCTTCCTTCATAGGTTAGTCCAAATATGCCAGTGCAAGTTTTTTTTAACTGTAATCTATCTTAATTATGTATGTTAATGAATGTACATGATTTTCATGTACTTTTATTCACATAGAAGATCTCTGTTAACTCTTCTATAGTTCTACAGAAGCAAATTTAGTTCAATTTTATACTAGCTTATTAGATGACTTAAAAAATTTTAAGAATACTTTTTGTTTTAATATCATATTCATTCATAAATATGCCCCCTCACACTCCCTCATCAGGGAGCTTTCCTTTGTAATAAAGATTTTTATCCAAACAATTCTGCAAAAACAGTCAGTATATAAACTGTGTTATAGCTTATACAACATTCTACATCCATAATCCTCATCCCAGCCATCCACTTCTTCAGCCATCCACTTCTTTCATAAAAAGAGAAAGCCGCATTTTCATATTTCTTCTCTAGAATCAAAGTTGGTCATTTTGATTATGTAACTTTCAAGTTGCTAGGCTTTTTTACTTGATTATTGATGGGAAGAAACCTATGACTATGATAAATATCAAATTAAAAGTAGGTATTAAATTGGAAGTGGTAGTCATAGGACTGTGAAATATCATTGATTAATTTCCTGCCTTCAAATAATTGCACCTAAATTATCCTTCTCATATAACCCTGTCTCCACCATCTACCTTTAGCCTAATGTTTCAATTTCATAATCCAAAGAGACTTGGATGAAGGAAGCAATGGCATGTTCTTTACAGGTTGGACATCCCAGAAGAGGTCCAGTGGGAATGAAGTATATGTAAAAGGGATAGAGGCCCCATATCTGGACCTACAGTTAAAGAAGCAGATTTTTAAAGGAACTGAAACACAAGGAGTTTGCCAAACATTAATCCATTGGATAAAAGATCAAAACTGACCTAATATTTAGCCCAGTAAGATGACCCCAGAAAAAAAATTTTGAGGGGAAAAGAGTTGGCAATATGAAGTGAAGGGATTAGCATACATTATGTAAGAACAAGAAATGTTGCTGTGAATGCATGGAGGGTCATGTTAACTGACAAGACAGAGCTCTGTAAGGTTTCCTTTACTCCTTTGTATGTTTCCCTGTAGTGCTTAAAACACACCAACACTGTGGCTAAGTGACTTGCCAAGGGTCACACAGAAAGCATTTGAAGCGTGATTTAAACTTGGGTCTTCTAACTCCCAAGACCTCGTATCCACTGCACCAAAATGAGGAAGTTTGGATTAGATAATTTTAAAAAATCATTTGTTGCTCTAAATCTGTGACTCTAAGATATGTTGACAGTGGGAAGTTTTGTGGATTGGTAAGATCATTGCAAGTTCACAGAGTTTTAAAATTCTTGAAAAACTAGTCATCCTAGCCTCAAATGAATTCTGATTTGAAAATAAAACATGGGTGTTCTGGGTATCATAACCAACAAGGTAGAGGACTAAATATTTCTTTTTATCCTAATGTCCTCTCAAAACTCTCCAATATAGAATTTCTGTATAAGAGATAGAACCAACTTAACTGCCTTCCTAGTCTGGGAAACCATGCATTCTATATAGTGAACAATTCAGTGAACCTGAAAGAGTAATCTGTGACCTCTAACATGCTCAGTCATCATTCATACTCTATATAGGGCTGCATGAATCAGCTATGGGCTTGCAGTGAAACTCTACTCTGCTTCTTTCTAGTAGCAGAGAATCAAAAGACTGAAGTTTACTTAAGCTGGGAAAGTAACTCACCCACTCTGTATTGCAAAATGCTCAGCCAGAGAACTGAGGGAACTGGGGCAAGACAGGATTATAGCTCTGAGGCACTCAACAACACCTGAGGGGAAAGAGCTGCCTCACATCTACCTAAGGGCTAAATTGCCCAGCATGGAAAGAGTCTGAGATAGCAGCAGGGTCCAGCCCATAGAGGAACCACCACCAATGGGGAAGAAGTCAGAAAATGAACCCTAGAGGAATATAAGGGAAAAGAGATCAAAATTACTAAAGACCTCAGGATGAAGAATACTTAAAAACTTTGAACAAAAGCAGATAAACCAGCAGTGAAAATATTAACAGAAGGGAATGTAGCTTCAGGATCAACTGAGAGTCCAGATATCTGTGAATGAATATTGCAACATAAAGGAAAAGGAATCAACATCCAAAGAGAAAGAGGACCCTGTGGATTCCTAAGAGAGTATGGAACCACAACAGAATGTTTCTGAGTAGGTTCAAAGAGAAATAAAAATTGTGAAAGCATAGCAGAAATAATTGGCAGAATTCTAAAATTTGGATTCATGGTGATGTCTTATCAATGAAACAAAAGGGGATAATCATTGATTAGGAATGCATATATACAGAACTGAGCAAATCTCAAAGAAGAGAAGCAAAAAGCAATAGCATTAAAAAGAGAACATGCCCATGCAAGCAAAATATTTATTTCTGACTCAGGATATACAGAAAAAACTTGAGGATTATAAGTTCCCCCAGGAGAATATGACAAGTCAAAAACCTGAATACTATCATGTCTCAAATAATTCAGAAAAGCTGTCTAGAACTTCTAAATATAGAAAAAGAACAAAGTACCAATCAGAAGAATCCAGAGATTGCCCTGTGCTGCACTGTGCATCCAGGATACATAGTGATTAAATTTAATGATTCCAATGACAAACAACAAATTCTGTGAGAAACTAGGAGAAAGACCTCCAACTATAAAGGAAAAGATTCAAATGACACACTATTCTATACTCACAAGAAATGGCAAGGAGGAATGGAATAGGGGCAGTTAGGTGGTTCAGTGGATTGTGCCAGGCTTAGAATCAGGAGAACCTAGATTCAAATTTGACCTCAGATACTTCCTAGCTATGTGATCCCAGGCAAATCATTTAACCTTCTTTGCCTAGCCCTTCCCCTTCTGTTTTAGAGTTGTTACTAAGAAGGTAAGGGTTTTTTAAAAAATGGAATGGAATTATTCAGAAGAGCAAAGGAACTCAAGTTACAACTCAAGTGAATATACCCTTCAAACCTGAGCCAAGCCATTAATGAAAAAAGAGGGACTCTCAAAAAAGAGGCATTCAAAAAATGGGGGGGGGGGGGTTAAGCTGGGTAGCTAAAACATAAAAGACATTTGAAAATAAAAAGACAATTTCTCCAATATACCACTGCAAATCCCCTTAGTTATTCATATTCTCTATTCAGATTATCTTATATTTACTTATTCGTGTAGATTCTCTCAAAAAAATTATCTTCAAATCCCCAGCAACTAGTACAAGATCTTACATGTGGTAGGTACTTACTACTAAATTGATAACAATCTTCTGAAAGATGCAAATAGTATAATTTCCTATATTTTTGGAACTATAACATTTACTCTGGCACATAGAACTGCTTATCTTGTTATCTCATTGCTACTCTATCCTTAAAAAGTTACTTCTGGGACAGCTAGGTGGTAGAGTAGAGAGAGCACCAAGCTTGAAGGAGGAGGGGGCAGCTGGGCAGCTGGGTAGCTCAGCAGATTGAGAGCCAGGCCTAGAGGTGGGAGGTCCTAGGTTCAAATATGGCCTCAGACACTTCCCAGCTGGGTGACCCTGGGCAAGTCCCTTAACCCCCATTGCCTAGTCCTTACCACTCTTCTGCCTTGGAACCAATACACAGTATTGATTCCAAGATGGAAGGTAAGGGTTTTAAAAAAAAAGGCATTCAAAAGCATTTCTAGAAAGAAAATCAGATTCTTTTTATGAGGCAAATATCTTAAAACCTAAACCAGGGAAGTATAAAACATAAAAGAACTACATAAAACAGTATCATTAATGGATATTAATTCCAAATTTTTAAATAAAAATAGATTACAGCAATTCATTCAAGAAATAATTTGTCATTGCCAGGTTGGATTTATAACAGGAATGCAAGGATGGTTCAGCATTAGGAAAACAATTAACATAATTCTTTTGAAAACAAAAGTATCCAACCCACATGATTATTGTAATAAATTTGGAAAGCGCCTTTGTCAAAATGCAACCCCCATTTGTGCTAAAAACCCTATAAAACCTAGGCAGAAAAGAACCATTTTAAAATATCATTAAGTTCTGAGTTCAAATGTGGCCTCAGACACTTCCTAGCTGTGTGACCCTGGTCAAGTTACTTAATCCTCATTGCATAGCCTTTACTGCTCTTTTGTCTTAAAACCAATATTTAATATTCATTTTAAGATGGAAGGTAAGTAGTATTTTTTGTCTTTTTTTTTAAACTCTTACCTTCCACCTTAGAATTACGAGTATTGGTTCCAAGGCAGAAGAGTGTAAGGATTAGGCAATGGGGGTTAAATGACTTGTCCAGGGTCACACAGCTAGGAAGTGTCTGAGGCCAGGTTTGAACCTAGGACCCTCTGTCTCTAGGCCTGGTTCTCAATCCACTGAGCTACCCAGCTGCCCCCAGTATGGGTTTTTTTTAATTAAATATTATTAAAAGTACATAAAACCATAATGATTGTACAGTATCTGAGAGCTTTCCCAAGAATTGTGAGAGTAAAACAAGGATGCCTGTTCTCCCTATGATTATTGGATATTGTTCTAGAAAAAATAATAATAATACAAGAGAAAGAAATTAAAGACATTATATTAGGTAAAGAAGAATTTTAAATATCCCTATTTGCTAACAACATGAAAGACTAGTTAGAAAATTTGGGGGAATTGGCAAAAATTCTAATTGAGACAACAAAAAACGTGTATGCTACAAAATAAGCCTTCAAATATCAGCAGTATTTCTATATGTAATGCCATAATCCAAGAGAAGTCCTAAATAACTACAAAATGCTTAAAATATCTGGGGATCAACTGATTTTTTAATAGGTTCAGTTACAGAATGCTTCTTAAAGAAATAGCTGAATGAATACTCAGTGTCCATTGCCAAGCTGTGCCAATATAATAAAAAGGATAACACCAAAATTACCTGACAGTTTTGATGTTATGCCAATCAAACTATCAAAAGATACTTTGGTTCAGCCTAAACTGGAGGAGTTCTGGGACTGCATTTTTGACACCTCTGGGTTAAAAAATAGATAAATCAACGGGACAGAGTAAGCAAAGGATAATCAAGACACAGTGGAACTCAATAACCCAATGTTTGATAAAGTAGAAAACATAGATTATTTAGGAAAGAATTCCCTATATCCGAGATATATAAACAGTTAACATATAGGTGCATATTTGTGAATAAACACAAACATATACACACATATATAATACCTGTGGAATTCTCTAATAGACAAGTAGGCAAAGGATATGAACAAACAGTCCTAAAAAAAAATTATAAACTATTAGCAGTATGAAAAAAATGCTCCAAATAACTCACAATAAGAGAAATGTAAATGAAAACAATCCTGAGTTTTTACTTCACACTCTGGAAATTGTCAGAGATGACAAAAATTGAGAAGAGTCAATGTTGGAGATGAGGGAAGATAGACACACTGCATTGCTGGTGGAGCTATTAGTACAACTATTTTGAAAAGCAATTTGTAATTATGCAAATAAAGTAGATAAAATGTCCATTTGCTTTGATCCAGAGATTTCATTACTAGGCTTATACCCTAAGGAAAGCATTGATAAGATGAAAGTTCATCTATATGCCAAAATATTAATAACAGCACTTTTTATGATAGGAAATAATTGGGAGGGAGGATATATTAGGCGAATAGCCTAACAAAATGTGTTACATTAATGGAATATTACTGGTCTGTATAAAATTATGTATGTGATAAATAAATAGAAGCTTGGAAAGATCTATATAAACTAATGCACAGTGAAATTTAGCAAAGCCAAGAAAGCAATGTACAAAATTACAACAATAATGTAAATGGAAAGAACCAAAACAAAATAAAAAATAAATGTTGCATGATTATAAATAACTAGTATGGTTCAAAAGAAGAGAAATGATAAGACATTCCTCTTTTACAGAAATAGGAGGTCCACAAGTACTGTACAACTATACATATTTTCAGACTTTATAGATCATTTATTCTGATCCCTTCCCTTTTTTTTGTCTTATAAAATACTACTTGTTATATGAGATAACTCGGGGGTGTGGGTGGAAAATATGGTGACATTAAAAAATCATTAAAAATCTCATTAAAATTTTTAAGAAGTGAACCTGAGTATACTACATTAATTTTTAGATGAAAATTCCTAAAATGAAACTAGTTATAAATGCACTCTTTCTCAGGAAAGGCCATACAAATGAAATGAATGATTTGGTACAACTAATGACTCGAACACTAAAAATGGACTCTAAAGAGAATTGTGAGAATCTTCCAGTACTTCTTCCTGTGTCAGAGTTTAGACTGCATCGAAAATACAGAGACACACTAATGCTGCATGGGAAAGTTGAAGAGGATTCAGAGGAACTTAGGTTTCAAGAACTTTCTCCAGGTCTGTTACTTGTTACTTTTGAAGCAAACTGGAAAGTCACTCTTTACTGAAAGTAGGACACTTAAAACTCAAATGAATAGTAGTTTGCACATTTGATGTTACTATTACTATGAAGGGCTACCATTGATACCATGCCTTATGTGGGAGGTGTTTTCTTGAAAAGTTACACTTTTGTAAATACTTTATTTTAGATATATTAGGAAAGCTTGAGGTTTAAAGAAATCTGTGGTGAACCCATCAGAACTTACCTTTCTTCCCAAATCCTCCCCTCTTCCTAACTTCCTTTTTACTGTTAAGGGCACCACTATCCTCCCAGTTTACTGAGTTCACAACCTAGATGCTATCTTTGAGTACCTCTCATATTTATTTCACGTAAAAATCTATGAACATATCTCATATACCTCCCCTTCTCTCCACTCAAACAGCAACCTCCTGGCAAAGGATCTCATTACTTTATACCTGGACTATTGCAATAGCTTGTGGATTAATCTTGCCTTAAGTTTCCCCTTACTTTAGTCCATCTACTCATCTACTCATTCAGTGTGTGTGTGTGTGTGTGTGTGTGTGTGTGTGTCTGTCTGTCTGTCTGTCTGTCTGTCTCTCTTCCTGTCCCTTCTCCCCTCTTATCCTTCCTCTCCTTTCCCCCTCCCCTCCTTTAGAGCTTTCACCACCTGTCTCTGATTTTCAAATCCATTTATACCACATCATAACTTATTATCTAGCAACACTGGTCTCCTTACTATGTTGTCTTGCTCACAGTACTCCATTTCCCAACTCTACTCCTTTTCATTGGCTGTCCACCTGTGCTTGGAATGTTTTTCCTTACCTCCATCTAGAAACCTTTCCTGGCCCCATTTGTCTTTATGCCTATGGCTGGTGACTTTCCCCTCTTGGCTTACATTACATTTACACTATATGCATCTTGTAGATATGTATGTAGCTGTTTGCATTAGCTCCTTGACAGTGGGGACCATGTTTTTGCCTTTGTTTTTTTTAACTTCACACAGTGCCCAAACCAAAATTAGCCCTTTGTTGATAGGGGCTTCTCTGTCATATAAGCTCACCTCCTGATTTACTGGGATTTTAATTGAGCATGTCTAGTTTTCCCAAAGTGAGGCTTATCTCCATGGGGTTGGGTGACTGGCAGCATTCTAACGTGAACTGTGTCCTCATTGTCATACCCAACTGACTCACAGATGAAGCTTATGTATGTTGTCTCATTGATTAGTAGGCAAGGCCCTTACAAGCAGGCACTTTGTCTCCCCAGTGCTCAGCACAGTGTAAGCTCTTAATATTCTTTTTTCATTTATTCAACCAGTTTTGTACACATTTCCAGTCATTCAATAAGGCTTGGAACCAGTTTTGTACAGATTTCCAGTGTGTACAGAATTGAAGTATATATTTCTATAAATGGTACTCAATAAATAGAATGTTATAATTCATTTAAGGTGAAAATGTTTTTATGGACAACTTAAGATAAATAACTGTATGCCATTCTTCTTGTTATGTCTGTGTAATAAGATGATTATTGTCATCATTTTTTAGCTGTTGTTTCAGGTTCTGAAAAGATCAGAAGAATGGTTGAAGTCTTGAGAGCTGATGTAATTCAGGAGTTGGGAGTGAAGCTTTTAGAGAAGGTGTATGATCTCATGGAAGAAGATGATGAATTGAAGAGAGAGGTAAGTATATAGCCCTGGATGATCTGCTTATCTTTAAGATGAGATTACATAAACTTTTAGTATAATTTTTCTGTGAATTAATTTTTATTTCCCCTGCCCAGCATAGCACTTTGCATACAGTGGGTACTCAAGACAGAATTGGTCCAAATATAGATTTATGCTTCCTCTCTTCCCAAATACGGTTTGTAGAAAACTTAATGTATACTGTTTTTCAGTTCATGCATGCACATATTAGGAACTAGGGACCAGGAGCTATACCTGTGATTTCATTAGTATAGGGAACCCTTAGGTTAGAAACTCCCTCGTTCAATGCATGTTGACATCTTATTTGCAATTTATATTAGAAGATGGCCTAGAGCACTGAGGTGAAAATGACAGTGCCAATATATGTCCAAAGCAAGACTTGAACATAGGTCTTCTTTGAGGTCAACTTACTATCTACTGTGCTACACTACTTCATTATATGTCTTTAAGTAAAGCTATGACATTAGCTTTTATCTATCCCCAACTATGGCAGCCAAAATTGTTAGTACTTTTGAGTTATATTGCAATAACTATCTGGTATGCATATTTTTCACACTGATTTTTCTGTTCTAAATAGGTGCATTTACAGGAGCATTTGGGTGAAAAATATGTAAATTATAGCACGAAAGCAAGACTCCTGAAATTTTTTGAAGAAAATGTGAATTTCTGAGCATCTGTCCTATATATCATCAGAACTGAAGACCTATTTTTAAAGGATTGTTTTTCTCCTGAAGAGATTACCTCAACCAGATATATCCAGATCAGAGGCCAATGAATTTGGTCATCCTTGCCTTTCTGGCATTTTTGTTTTGTAGGAGTATAAAAATGGACATTACTGAATGCTGTTTTAGAAGAGGCCTTTTTAAAAAATGATTTAATGGTTACCATATAGTGGTAAAAGTGTTTCATGTTTTACATGAAACCTATATAGTTAAGTAGTCTGAAACTATTATGTATCCAGGATTTCTTCTAAAATAGTCAAAGTGTACCAATACATGGCTATAACAGTATCAAAGCAGGGGTTTTCTAGGTTGACCATAGCAATGTAATAAACTACCAAAAACAAATGGCTTTAAATTTTATTATATGCGTGGTGATGAGCATAGGCTGGTATTATTAGTAAATGCTGTGATGGTAGTTGGTTAAATTTAAGTTGGTGCATGATCTTTATGGATTTGAAGAATGGGCCTGTATATAGTTTTTATACATTTCTGAAAGTTTAAAAATTAACTGCTTTTAGTTTGAGCAAGATACTTGCAGAACGGAATATTGTGCTTTTGGCTTATTCAGTATATAAATATATACTGAATATATATATATATATATATATAATATATACTGGCTTTGTTAAAATTCAGTTTTTTCATCAGCCAAGACATACCTGAATATTAATTCCTTTTGGAATGAAACAATTTTTAAGTAAAATACAGGTGCTTTTGAGCTGAATTCGAGGTCTTTTATGTCTCTTGAAATAGAGAATTCAGCTTCCTTGCATAGTCTCCCTTTTTTTGTTTGCCTTTTTATCGTGACACTTACTGTCTGTCCATGTTTTGAAGGTCTAATGTGTATATTTTAGTAATTGTTTTTTATAAGAAAATTACTATCAAATAAATAGCATTTTGTTAAATGAATGTTGTTAAGTAAATTTTGATGTAATGGAAAATATCCAGAACTTGGATCTTGTGAGATTTAAAATGGTTGAGGTCTTAAACTGTAGTGGTTAAAATAGTGGAAGATATAAATTGTGATAGTTATAAGAGAGGGTGAGTAAGTTTGACCGCAGAAATATGTTTCACTACAGTGTCTTGGGTTTAAAATCAAATATAAGGTGGTCGCCAGGGAAATATTCCCAATTATTCAAATACCCAAGTCAATTGGGTTTTATAGAGATTTTAATTAACAATACAATGAGTAATCAAAGAAAGAGAGAGAGAGTAAGAAAGGAATAAGTATGAAGGGCCTCAAAACCAATATGGCCTAGACCTGAGTCTTAAAAGAGAAATCAGTCAGTTTTTTATAACTCACCATAAGATCTGTCTAAGTAAGGATTTCTAATGACATCAGGCCAGCAGCATCTCAGCTGCTTTCACCAGCTCCCTCCTCCATCAGAATGTTTCAGAATCAGTCTCCTCAGAATGAGTCTCTCCAATCTGAATGTTTCAGAATGACTTTTCAGCTCTTCCCTGAGCTCTTATTTTTAAGGGCAAAATCTCTGTCACCTCCCCTAAGTCCTTACATCTACCAATCACTGTAGATGTTTCTAAAGGACCGCCCATTTTGAATTCACAGCTGAGTAGTTTTAATCTCTTTAGTAAGTCAGGGAAAAAAAATGCTGCTGTGTCGACAAATTTCATTAGAAAAAACCTCTGAATAAGTTATCACCCTTTTAGGTTTAAGTAGTTTACAAGTTGCCCCACCTTTATAGGTACTTAGTATCCCATTGTATCAATTCTAAAACAGCCATGACTCAAAGAACTTCCTGTCCCTTCCATAAGCATGGATCAAAGTACTTTTCATTATTCTCAAGGAGCTCTGTCCTAAAACAGTCCTAAGTAGGGTGGAGTAGGGATATTCCCAAGGCAAGGAGCCCTCACATTCAAGTAGAATTCTCACTATCTGCTAGGGAATTTTTTAAGTAGAAGATTCCCTAATGGGGGAAACCCCTAACATTCATAAGTCTGAGAAATTTTGAGGTTTACAATCTGAAGACTTGGCTTGAGTCAGATGAGGTTACTGTCAGGCAGCCATTACTCCTATCAGTTTCCTCATCTTTTGTAAAACAGGGATGATAATATCTCCACTACTTAGCTTGAAGACTTGAGGAAAGATAAGAGAAAAGGTCTTTATAAGTCTTAAAATATTATCTGTGGAAATGGGGGCTACATTAGGGAAGTGCTAACATTTTAATATTAACCTAGAGGTGTTTTCCTTTTTTGTAGGTTCTTAAGACTATTTACCACTATGAATGCTATAAAAGACATTACTGAAATATAGCTTTGCTTTCTAGGTCTACTTTTTTCTTAACTAGGTCCTTGGAGAGTCTGCCATATTAAGACTTAGGTCTTTGTGTTTCATAGACAACTCTGCTCTTTTTAGGAACTTTAAGTCAAGTGGTATTAGATTATGCTGGATATTCATGTCATAACATACATAGTGGGAATCCCAGAGGCAGATTGCCAAGACGGTGGTGTTCTTTTAATTCTTCTACACTTTATAAATCATAGTTCCCTGACATGTGACCCAAATTTTACTAATAGTACTAGTCCTATTGAAATTATGGAGGAAGCATTATTGTGTGATGGAAGGAAACAGAGAACCAGGGATTGCTGCATCCACCAATTAGCATACTATATTGTTTTTCTGTTTACCTATTACTATAATGAAACCTCCTTAGGAAGTTTGTCACATCTTCGTGATATCTTCCTTACCATGTTTTAAAAATTAAATTGAAATAGATGTTCTTATAGATGCTTTCCAGCTCCAAATACCTAGCTCCTAGAACTTTTGCCTTTTGATTCATTCATTGTAACAATGTCATTATTAATATTTATGTGGGAGAGTAAGATTACTAATTCCTAGTATCCTGGATTTAGAGCTGGAATCCCATCTTATTTTTGAGGTCTTCTCCAAGGTCCATCCCAGCTCCAGCATTGTGTCATCTAGTTCAGTTTTCCTTCCATGATAATCTTTTCTACATACTTTTTAAAAACATTTTTAAATTTATTTTTTCTGACATGTAGAACATTTGACAATTGTTTTCTGACATTATGATTCATATTTTCTCCCTTCCCAGATTGATAGATTATACCAGTACTTTCATGCAATATATATTTCCATATTGCTCATGTCATGATAGAGGACATATCACACATACAATAAGTCATGAAGGAAATACAGTGGATCTTTGTGCTTTGATCTGCACTTGAACTCCCAACAATTCCTTCTTTGGCTGTGGATAGCAGTTTCATTATGAGTCCCTTGTGGTTATCTTGGAAAGTTGTTTTCCTAATAATGATTTTAGGTCTTCACAGTTAAATCATTGTACAATATTTCTGTTACTCTACCCAATGTTATCCTGGTTCTGCTCACTTCACTTTGCATCAGTTTAAGTCTTTAGTTTTTCTGAACTCATCCTATTCATTGTTCCTTATGGCACAATAGTATTCCATCACAATACACCACAACTTATTCAGCAGTTCCCCTCAAGTAATGGACACCCCATCAGTTTCCAGTTCTTTGCCACTACAAAAAGAGCTGCTAAAAATATTTTGGTACAGCTCAGTTCTTTCTCCTTATCTTTGAGCTCTTTGGAAGATAGACTCAGTAGTGGTATTGCTGGATCAAAGTAGTCGTATGGCCCTTGGGCTTTGGTTCCATGTTGCTCTCCAGAAGTTATATCCATTACAGTTCCACCAACAGTGTATTAGTGTCCCATTTCTCCCATGTCCCCTCTAACATTTATTATTTTCCTTTTGGTCATGTTAACCAATCTAATAGGTATGAGGTGGTATGTCAGTTGTTTAATTTGTATTTCTCTAATAATGATTTGAAACATTTTTCCTATGCCTGGATAGTTGGGGTTTTTTCCCTCTGAAAACTGCCTGTTCATATCCTTTAACCAGTTTTCATCTGGGGAATACTTTGTAGTCTTATAAATTTGACTGTTCTTTTTTTGAGAATGGGGCTTTATGGCAACACTTGGCTCAATTTTTTTTTTAATTTGTTGTTTCTCTTCTGATCTTGGTTGTGTTGGTTTTATTTTTCTCTACATATTGAGAGGCAGTCACTTAATTTCTCCTTTAATACCAACACGGATGGAGAGCTTCCTTCCCTATGAGGCCTGTTGTTCTCTTTCAAGACAGCTGTAGTTTTCTAATACTGAAATGAAATTTACTTCCCTATAACATCTACTCATTGAGTTTCAGTCTGTCTCTAGCAACTATATAGATTATTACTCTTCTTTCTTCCCTGCTCCTTCAGATACAAGACAACTATGCTATCTCCATCTGGTCTTCAGAGTAAACATCCTTAATTCTGGCAGAGACTGCATTTCTTCCCCAGCATCTAATGTATTATTTTGCAAATAAGTACTTAATGAAAAGCTGTTGAAAAAAAAATTTTGATTGTTTTGATACCTCAGCATTGTGATTTTGATTGTTTTGATACCGCAGCATTGTGATTACCCTCCAGCAGACTCTATTTTACCATTATCCTTTTTGTATGCTATTAAGGGAAACTTGATCGCCTGAATTGTTTCAAAGATTTTTAAACACTCTTGTTCTTAGCTTATTATTTAAGAATCAGGTGCCTTGACACAGGAGCAATTTGAGATACAGTCACCATCAGGATTTTTTGCTTTACATCACAAGTGGCTATTTGAATCTTGAGCTTCCACCCCCAGGAGGTGTGGAAAGGATATCTGCAATATCTGTAAGAGGAGTATTTTCTTACAGAGGAGCCCAAGGTGGATGAGGCAATAGTACAAGTGAGATTGAGGAAATGTTGAGGATTTTACACAGGAGCAAAGTGAATTACGTTTGGCAATGGAACAAATTAAACTTGTGTGTCAAGGTACTACTGTATTGCTGAGGTTTAAATACTATCAGTTTTGTTGAAATGTCCATTCTTTGTTACAAATGTGGACCCCACGCCATCCATCTAGTTCCTGAATAAGCTAATTTCTCTAGTTAATTACTAGTTGGAAATTCATTTGAAAAGAAGTACAATTTTATTAAGTCATATTAAGTTTATTAAGTGGCATAAGAATGCCACTTTTTCTTAATGCTCAGAGTAATTAGTATGTTACTAAGAAAATGATTGCTGATCATTTAAAGTTACTACCACTCACCACCTTTTAGGGGAAGGGGAGCTATATGTTAAGGATTTTTAAAAACTTCATCTTTGAACTGTCAACTACAGAATAAAATACAAGTCTACTTTCATTCACAAAAGCAGTAGCACTTAATAAAAACTGCTAATTATTGCTTATTCCAAAAAAGGCCTTTTAATAATGTAAAGCTTTAATAAAGCTTTCTTTAACTGAAAAACGTGTAGAATTGTTTTAATTAATCAAAATGGAATGTATAAAATACTGCAAGAATTACAATATTCATCTTATGAAATACTAGTTGGCTTTAAAGAATTTGCATATTTGGAGGCACATTCCATGTGACAAGAATGTGTTTCCTCCATTTCACAGAAAATTTATGAAGCCAATAACCAAAAATGTTTATGAACAAAAACCCAGTTGCTTTTCATAAACAACAGATAACAAGCAAATTCTAACACAGCTCAGCAACAATAATGTAGGTAGTTTTATTTTTTTGTGGATATGACAAATCAAGAGATAGTTCACAAAACTGAATGGCTGTTATAAGGTTGACCATATGGCATATTTCAATTATTTTTAGAATGCCTTTTTATCTTTTTCTCTCCTGGTTTCTTGTCTTCTGATCCTGAGTCTTGAACAGGGAGCCATTTGAGGGGGTGCCGGCGATATATGGGCCACGGAGGAAGTGTCAGCTTGATGAAGGGAGGGAGAAAATTTATTCCATATATAATAGTCATATGTCCAAACAACATGAATTACTGGTCTACAGAATTGTTTTACTAACTTATTACTGGTTTCAAGTTTCTGTATTAGACATAGCAATATAGATCTCATTAAATAAAGTATAAGAAGAAAGTTGCTTTAATGCCTTTCTTGGCCATGATCAAAGTAAATGATTCTCCATTATTATTCTTTGTCACCAGGGGCTGTTCCAAATTCTTCTCTCCTGAACCTCCTATACCACTTCCTATCCCCAGCTTCTTAGCAGAACATTGCCTTATATTTTTTTAAGAGAAAATAGAAGGCACTTACTATGAGTTCTTTCTCCCCCATATAGCTTCCATTTTCTTTAACTTATATGTTTGATTCTATTCCCTCCTGTCTTTTTTGATTGCCCCTACACAGTCACTATCTTCACAAATTTTTAATCTCTTCTCTACTGGTACCTTCCCTGATGCCTCCAAACCAGGTTTCTCTGTGCTTAAAAAACAAATCTCATTAAACCACATCATACCCTCAAAGCTATTGTCCTAAATATTTTTCCTTCCTTTCATAAATTCCTAGAAAAAGCTGTTTATACCCATATCCTCCATACTTTCTTCCAACAACTTGCAATATGGCTTCTAATTTCATCACAACTAAAAGTACTCTTCCCCAGGTTGCCAATGATCTCTTAATTGCCAAATATGATAGCTGCTTCTAATCCTCATTACTTTTAAGGTCTCTGGACTAATTGACACTGGTGACCACTTTATCATCTTGGATACTTCTTCTCTGAGCTTTCAAGGCACTGTTTTCTCTTGGTTCTCCTATCTAACCATTCCTCAGTCTTCTTTACCTTATCATTCTTATCCTAACCCTAACTGTGGGAAAATCTCATGGCTATATACAAGGCCTTCTTGAATCTCTATTCTCTCACTGACTTCTTCCCAAATTTTAAATATTATCTCTATGCAGATGACTCCCAGATCTGTATGTAGCTATAAACCATAGCTTCAATCTTAGTCTACATCTTTATACCACCAACTGCTTACTGGACTAAACAATGGCCTGTGAATATCCTAAAGTTAGGATGTCCAAAGTAAAACCCATTACTCTTTCTCCCAAAACTAACTCCTTTTTCTCAACTTCCCTGCCTCTGTTGAAGACACCAATATGCTCATAATATAGGTTTGCAACCTTGATGACATCCTTAACTCCTCTCACACTCCTCAAAAATCTATCAGTTATCAAACCTTGTCATTTCTGCCTTCATAATAATTCACATCTCTCCTATTCTTTCTTTTCACAGAGCTTCCATCCTAGTTAAGGTCCTCATAACTGTTGGCCTTTTGCAATAGCTATTTAATTGATCTCCTCACCTCATCTCCCCTATTCTAATTCAGCCTCCAAACAAATGGCAAAACAATATTCCTAAAACATGAAATCACTATTGCCTTACTTAAGAACTTGGTGGTTCCCTATGCCCTCTAGAATCTAACTTTCTGCTTTAACCACCTGGTTCTAACCTACCTTTTTAATTCTTATACATCATTTCACCTTCCTTACTGTACACATCAGCATAACCAATCAGCCTTCTTATTAGTCTTTTTTCTATGTAAAGTTTACAACTGCTATCCTTTCACCAAAAAAAAAAAGTACATAAATACTGGATCAATTGATGAGCATTTTGTGAACCTATTACATCCCAGGCACCAGGCTGAGCATTAGGGTACAAAGGCAAAAATAGCCACTGCCTTCAAGGAGTACAGAATCTGTCCAGAGGAAACATGTACATAGATAAGCAAGGTAATTCTGTGGGGGAGAAACAAACATCTGCAAAGGCCTCATGTAAAAGATGGCATTAAAGGAAACTAGGTGAGGCAGGAGTAAATTCTAGTTATAAGGGACAGCCTGTGCAAGGCTAGGGATGGAATGGAAAAAGAAGTAGGGAGAGCACAAGAAATCTTTTCCAGCCCATAATTTAAAGACCCTTATCTAGGATGGAGCCAAGTCTGCTTTGCCACTTATTCTGAAGCACAGCACAGTATTTATGTAACAAGTGGGAATTAAAACATATGACAATAAATGGAGATACTTGACTGAAGGTGACCAATAATACCAAATTTCATCTCACACTCTTCCATCAGTGCTACAAAATTCAAAAAAAGTAAATTAACAACTGGTATAAGATGCTTGGGATCCAAGGAGGTGTTTCTTACCAAGCATGAAAAAGCAAATCCGGCCATAACAATATAGACTGTCCAACCAAACTGTTCAGCCACATATCCATAGATAAAGCCAATTACCTAGGAGAGAGACAGGTCTCATTAGGAAAAGCTATGATGAAAAAAAACAAATTAAATGACAGATACTTACTGCAGAAAAAAGAATTATTCCCTGAAACATCTGTTCAGCTAACTTCTGACCCTTATAATCCTAGAGGCATAAAAAAAAAAAAAGCAAAATCAACCAGTTTTTCAACAACCCTTCATTTCTACACGACATTTTCATTTTGGATCTTGCCCCAGATCAGCCTTATTGCTAAATGGCATTCCATCAAGGAACCATTGGAAATAGGGTGGGGGATCGGCAGAGGAACTGGGAGCTTGAACAAAAGCCTAAAACAGAGGATGTCCAGGGTAACCAATGCCAAGAGATTAAAATGTTGAGAGGGGTTGCTAGGAAAGGAAAACTGCACACTAAAAAAGTCTACTCGGTTTAGAGAAATTCACAACTGAGAAAGCATAAAAGGAGGGAAAAACCCAGAGACCCAGCTGACGGTAGGGGCGGGGCCAAGTGATGGGGCTAGGACTACCACAGGAAGAAAAGGATCCCAACAGTGACAGCCTGGTCTTCGAAGAGATCATCCCTCCCACAAAGAATCCGGGGCCTCAGAGGGACCCCTGCGAGTTTCAGTGCCCAGGAGAATGTAAGCTCCTACAGGGCAAGGCCAGCGCTGGGCACAGTGGGGGCGCTTCACAAAAGCTGGCTCTCGCTCAACCCCTAGGGGCTGTCGCCATAGTACACCCCACAGTGGGTGGGCGCACTCACCATCTGCGTGGGCAGGGAACTCAGTCCGTCCAATATGATTGCCTTTGGGGGCCCGCGGCGCTGCAGGGACACTGAGGTGCTGCGCTTCGGGGACCCTGACGGGTCGCGGCTGGAGCTGACCAAGGAAGAAGGGCCAGGCGGAGAAGACAGCAGGAGGTCCTGGGGTTGGGACCCAGTGGCGCGGCCCTGGTGCACAGCGAGCCGAATCCCGGAAGCGGATGTCCGGGCAATGCAAACCGAGGACCCGCTCGGCCCGCCCCGCCCCATCGTTAAGCCACGTGTGACTTCGGGGCTGACTTGGACCAGGCGCGACTGCTGCGCGGGCGGCTGCTGTTGGGGCTGCCGGCGAGAGGCATTTCGTCCTCGGGAAGGAGTTGCCGTCAGTGCTGACTCTAAGCGGGGTGCTGCGGCCCCGGCTACCGGACTTGATCCCGAAAACTACTTGGCGGCCCAACGGCCACAAGTTCGCGTCGCATTCCCATAGCAACCAGCTCATCGCTGTTACGAGGACCCCTGCGGCACGGGCAGCCTAGCATTTCGCCTGCTCGCGCGGCAGCACTCTTGCTGCCACAACCGCAGTTGCTGGGGCTAGAATGGGTGACAGGAAGGGACTCTTGGATGGTGTCGCTGAGGAAAGGGGACAACAGGGTCCGTCCTTATGGTTTAGGAGGGGACTGAAGGAACGGACCCCATCAGGCAATGCCTAGGCCCGCCCCGCGCCCTTCAGAGCGGCGAGAGGCTGTCTGCAGGCGCTGAGGTGGCGAGGGCTGGCCTTCGTGCGCGGGGGTCGGGCTGGGGCGGACCCTGGGCTCTGGAGGGCGGGGCAGGGCTCGGGCTCGAGGGCGGCTCCTCAGGTCGAAGGTGAGGTTGTGGGCTGGCGTGGCTGGGTCCCTGTGGCAGGCTGGGACCCCGGTTGAGGGCAGTGGTTGGGACGGGCCAGACTCGGGGGAGAAGGCTGGTAGAGGCACAGCTTGCTCCGCAAGCAAAGGAAGCCTTCCGCGGTTCCTGGGCACCCACGGGAAACGGACTCGTGGCGTCCGAGGAACCCCCGAAGAGAGCCTCCCCTCCCCCTTCGCACACCACGGGGACTCCCTGTTCCCCAGGCTCGAGGCTCCTTCCCCAGCCCCGCCCTGGGCTTTGACTCCTAGTATGTCACTGCTGGATCCTGCGATCCTCTCCTGTCTTCTTGTCCACTGCCCTCTCACACCCCAGTTGCATACCTGGGGAAACCGAGGTCCGGAGAAAGGAATTGAATTGACCACTTCCACACTAGGGACTTCGGAACTCTTGCATCCTCGAACAGGGGGTCCCGAAAACTTTTAGCCCACCGACCAAAGACTTGATCAACTCCGGAGGACCCTCATCCTCTTGCCATTTAGGAGAGAAGCCCCCAGGTCTCAGAAAAACTGTCTAAGTCAGATGTTCCTTCTTGGCTTTCTACAGATAGGTGTATGAATCTCGGCTTCAGGGATTCTTCATCCTTCAGGACCATTACCTGTAAACAGGTGAGTTACAACAAGCTCTTAAAGAAACAATACCAAGAAAAAATATGGAGAGTATCATCGTAAATAATGTATTCTCAGCTTGTCCTCATGACATTTCTGTGTTGAAGGAAGAGGAAAACATGGTATGAAAGAAGAATTTGGTGCCATATCTGATATTTAGCAACTGTGTGACCCTGGAATAATATCTGAGTTCATTTCCTGTGTTGAAGGATAAAAGTGTTGGTATTACTTACATCTTAAGGACCTTCCTTACATAAATTGAACTGTAATCACAGAATTATATTTTTGCATAACTTATCCTAAATTAAGTCCCAAAATGAAATATACAGAGCAACAGTTTACAATACTTCAGATATAATGCTTCATTGAAATGGAATTGGAAAACAATTTGATTTACTTAAGTTTCTTGGGAAACCATATCTTTCCTGACAGTGGAATTTGGTTGTATAACAATGTTAATATATGTTTACCAAATGAAAGGAAACAATAAATATTGCCAAGAGATCAGGTTGATGGCACAGTGGGTAGAGTGTTAGACCTGCAGTCAAGAAGATTCCTTGTCCCACTTTCAAATCAGGCCTCAGACACTTAATAACTTGTAACTGGGCAAGTTACTTAACCCTGTTTGCTTCAGTATCCTCATATGTAAAATGAGCAGGAGAAGGAAATGGCAAGCCACTCCAGTATCTTTGCCAAGAAAACCACAAATAGGGTCACACAGAGCTGTGGACATGACTGAAAAACTAAACAACAAAACACATGCAAGGCACTGTGCTAAGAATTAAGGATGTAACAAGAGATAAAAGACAATCCCAACTTTCCCGGAGCTTTTCACAGTCTAATGGAGGAGACAGTATGCAAAAAAATATAGGAAAATTAACAGCACAAAAGCAGTTAGAATTAAGAGGATGTGGAGGTTTCCAGTAAAAGATGGAATTTTCATTAGAACTTCAAGGAAGCCAGAGAGGTCAGTAGGCAGGACAGGAGAGAGAGTAGTCCAGAAATTGAGGACAGCCAGAGAAAATGCTTAGAGTGGATAGATGGAGTATCTTTTTGGAACAACCAGGTCAGTGTCAATGGATAGAACAGTATGTGTCAGAGAGTAAGGTGGTAGAAGACTGGAAAGGTAAGAGGGACCTAAGTTATGAAGGATTTTGAATACCAAATAGAGGATTTTTTATTTGTTCTATGACAATAGGGAGCCAGTGATGTTGAAGTTATACATAGGAAAATCTTTTTAGAGGTCAAATGGAAGATGGATTGATGTGGGAAGAGATTTGAGGCAGGCCAACTCACCACCAGGCTATTTCAGTAATCCAGGTATAAAGTGATGATGGCCTGCACCACAGTGGTGGCAGTGTCAGAGAAGAGAAGGGAACATATTGGAAATGTTGCAGATGTGAAATTGACAGACCATGGCAACATCTTGGATTTGGGGAACAAAAGGTAATAAGGAGTCATGGACGACTCCCAGGCTGTGAACCTGAGGGACTAAGAAGAGATTGGTATTGTCCTCTACAGTAACAGGGTAGCAGGGGAGGTATTTAGGGGGAAAGATAATGAGTTTTGGTTTTGGACATACTGAGTTAAAGAGCCTTACTAAACATACGGGTTGAGATATCTAAAAGATCCATGGAGATGTAAGACTGGAGGTCAGCAGAGAGAATGGGGTAGGAAAGGTAAATATGAGAAGAGGAAGAAAAGGGCACAGGCAGAACCTTGAGGAACATCTACAGTTAAAGGACATGCTCTGGATAAGGGTGTGAGAAGGAAACTTGAGAAGGAGTAGTCAGTTAGGTAGGAAAACCAAGAGAGAGCAAAATCCTGAAAACCTAGAGAGAAGAGTATTGAGAGAGTGGCCAACAGTGTCAAAGGCTGCAGAGAAATTAAGGAGAATAAGGGTTAAGAAAAGGCTATTGTGTTTGGCAACTCTGAGATTACTTTGGAGAAAACAGCTTTGGTGGAATTGTAAACTCAGAAACTGGATTAAGGATTAAGAGAGTAGGAGGAAAGAAAAGCAAGGAAAAGCAAGGCACCTACTGTAGGTGACCTTTTCAAAGAGTTTCCCTACAAAGAACAGAAGATACAGGACAATAGTTAGCAGGGATGGAAGGACCAAATATGTGACAAGTATATATTACAAGTATGATTTCCTTTGATACACATACACACAACACCCAAGAAGCATGGAGGATAGGTGCTATTATTATCCCCATTTTACAGATAAGTATAGTAAAGTAGGTTAAGTGCCTTGCCTAGCATCCCACAGCTAGTAAACTGGATTTGAACTAAGAATTTATTGGTTCCAGGCCATTGCACCATCTAGCTTCCTCTAATACGCATGAAATAACATTCTTATTCTGACATCTAATTTTAAACAGAGTAGGCATGTGATATTCCCATCCTATCTTCTTCCTGGGTCTTTTGTGCCTGTATATTTTATTTTATTTCAGTAGGTAATCTGAGAATTGATCATTTGAGTGATAAGGAAGAAGCCCAAGAAGTTGAAGGGAAGCATGTGAGATTTATGCACATTTTTATGCATAAAATAAGTTGCATAGGATTATAAAGGACACCAAAATTTTTGAAGTAGTTATCAAAATATTTTTTAAAACAAACTCCTGGACCTCCTGGTCTTTCTATGTATTCTAGATTAAGTGCCCCTGGTGTTTAGGGAAGTCATATCAACTTGGAGAAGACCTCGGTTCTAGCTGACCCGCAACTATGAAATATTCTTACATGGGTGGAAGGATTTAAAGATTAAGATACAACATAAAGTGAGAGCAAAGAGTAACAGGGACACAGGATTTAACAGTGTGGCATTCAATCTGTGTGGCTCCTCCAATGGTATGAGAGAAAGAGAGAGAGCTAGAGGTGAACACAGTTTTTATTGACATTTCAAGGGATAGGGGATGGGAGATAGTTAATCAAAGGTGTGACATGGTAGAGAATTTAACATCAGCCTGGTAAATCAGATAAACAAGATGTAGGCTAAGAGAATGTAGAAGCCAGCACCCAGCCCAGTGGTTCATTTGACTTTTGGACTGCAGGAATGGGGAGGGGTCAGAATATTACAATACCATTCAAGGATCCATAAATCAATTATGTGAAATATTAGAAATATATCCATAAGTCTTGAAATGAGCACATTGCTCATAAGTCAGCTTTTGAATACATCTGTAATACTTTCATGATTAGTTCATGTCTGGGACCCTACAGAACACTACCACTTATTGGTTTTGTGATTTGGTTCAAGTTACTTTTGAGTTCCCAGAGCTTCAGTTTTCTCATCTGTACAATGGGTATAAAAATATTTGCATTTTCAGTTTCATTGAGTTCTTAGAGGTAAAGTGCTATAAAAAGGCGAGTCGTTGCCATTAAAGAATAATTGTTAAACAAGAAAACCAGAAGAAGAGCAATTTGTTTTGCTGTACAAATCCATTTAAACAGCAATGGCCCATCAGTTCTCCCTAGTAATATGCCACTTGAGTACAGGCAAGGGGATAAAGGGAGCAGATAAGGATATTTCTGTATTTTGGGATACAGTTCCAATGACACAAAGTATCTTTTTTTTAACCCTTATTTTTTGACCTAGTAACAACTCTTTAGACAGAAAGGTCAGGAACTAGGTAAATGGAGTTAAGTGACTTGCCCAGAGTCACAGGGCTAGGAAAATGTCTGAGGCTAGATTTGAACTGAGGTCCTCTTTTTTTTTTTAAACCCTTATCTTCTGTCTTGGAATCACTACGGTGTATTGGTTTCAAGGCAGAAGTGTGGTAAGGGCTAGGCAATAGGGGTTAAGTGACTTGCCCAGGGTCACCCAGCTGGGAAGTGTCTGAGGTGAGATTTTAACCCAGGATCTCCCATCACTAGGCCTGGCTTTCAATCTGCTGAGCTACCCAGCTGCCCCCTCCTCCTTCAAGCCTGGTGCTCTCTCCACTCTACCACCTCGCTGTCCCAGAAGTAACTTTTTAGGGATAGAGTAGCAATGAGATAACAAGCAGTTCTGTGTGCCAGAGTAAATGTTATAGTTCCAAAAATATAGGAAATTATATTATTTGCATCTTTCAGAAGATTGTTATCAATTTAGTAGTAAGTACCTACCATATGTAAGATCTTATACTAGTTGCTGGGGATTTGAAGATTAAAAATTTTTTGAGAGAATTTACATGAATAAGTAAATAAAAGATAATTTGAATAGAGAATACTAATAACTAAGGGGATTTACAGTGGCATATTGGAGAAATTGTCTTTTTATTTTCAAATGTCTTTTATTTTTATAGTAGCCATTCCAACTTCACTTCTCTTTCTGTATTAAACCTTGCTTAGTGGGGGTAGTTGGGTGGCTCAGCAGATTGAGAGCCAGGCCTACAGACAGGAGGTCCTAGGTTCAAATCTGTTCTCAGATACTTCCTAGCTGTGTGACCTTAGGTGGCAAGTCATTTAACCCCCATTGCCTAGTCCTTACTGCTCTTCTGCCTTGGAACCAATACAGTATTGATTCCAAGACGAAAGGTAAAGGTTTAAAAACAAACAAACAAAAAAAACCCTTGCTTAGTGACAAAAATAATTAAACCAAACTACCTCTGGCAATGTATACAATATTCTACCCTCAGCATCTACTTCTGTACTGTGAGGTTGGGGGAAAGCTAGGTTTCATTTACTCTTCTTGGTCATTTTTATAGATTTTTTTCTGTTAGTCAAGAGTCCAACTTCTTCAGAGCTATCTTTCTATTCTCATTATTTCTGTTGTGTATATTGTTCTTTTGTATCAACTTATTTCACTCTGTATCAGTTTATGCAAATGTTCCCATATTTTTATAAATTCCTTATATTAGTCATATAGTTATCTCCATTACATTCATAGACTAAATGGTTTTCATTCATTCCTCATCTATTCTCTGCCACCCCCCCACCCTCACCTATCCCCTACTTCATTACTACAAAGAGTTGAACTCCAAATATTTTGATCTGTAATGGATTTGTGTTTCTGTCTTTGACTTCCTTGGAATATGTGCCCATTAATAGAGTTGATGAATCACAGAATATGGACAGTTTAGTCACTTTTCTGAAACAATTCCATATTGATCTGCAGAATAGTTAGACCTAGACCACCAGACAGCTCTACCGATTCTCCCTTAGTTTATCTTCTCATAAGTACCTTCAACATTGACTGTCCTCTTTTTTCAGTCATCTTTTCAAGTTTACTTGGTATAAGATAAAACTCCAGTTTTAATTTGCATTTTTCACCGTTAGAGATTGGGGGCATGTTTTCATGTGGTCATTTCGTTTGAAGTTTTTAAAACGAACTATGTTTATGTCATTTGAATGTACAAACAAACTAGCTTCAACATCCTCTTTCCTTCTCTCTCTAAGGAAAGTTTATAAGTCAGCTTTCCATTAATCTGCAACTTCTTTATGTTTTCTCATTTAGTTTACCATAAGAATGTCTGTATGAATGTGACTCCATTCTTCCTGGAATGCCACTAGTTGTTTATTGGTCAAAGATATCACATTAAAGGGGCAGCTGGGTAGCTCAGTGGATTGAGAGCCAGGTCTAGAGACAGGAGATCCTAGGTTCAAATCTGGCCTCAGACACTTCCCAGCTGGGTGACCCTGGGCAAGTCACTTAACCCCCATTGCCTAGCCCTTACCACTCTTCTGCCTTGGAACCAATATTGGTTCCAAGATGAAAGGTAAGGGTTTAAAAAAAAAAAGATATCACATTAAGTTACAACAATTAAATTAATGTTTGTTGATGGTCTAAAAAGTCCAATTCCTAGCACCTTCTCACCTTTTTGCACTCTCCCCTTTGGGACTGATGGACATCGTGAAATTTTCTCTTCATATATTTCATGGGTTTTCATATTTACTTTATCTTCATATATTTCACTGTTGACAAAGAAATTATCTAGTGACTAACCTTCTGGTGCTGAACCTTTCTTTTCTTAGATTGATCCACAGAAAAGCAGATAGAGGCTTTTATTGGGACCATACTCAGAATTACTGAATCTCAAAATTGGATGGGACCTCAAAAGCCAACTAGATTAACCAATAACTGAACAAGAATATCTTTGAAGACATCAAGTGAGTGGGTTAGGGTTATATCTATATCTATATCTATGCATATATATACACACACAAACAAACTATATATATACACAATATATATACAAACAAATAAATATATATGTATATATATATATATTTATTTGTTCTTTTTTTTTTTTTTTGGTAAGTGATAGGAGAGGGAGATAGCCAACATCAGAGGAAATCAGGAAAGACCTTTTGGATGAATGGCCCCTGAGATGAGCCTTGAAAGGAGCTAGTGTTTTCAGGAAATGGAGGAGATAGGGGAGAGAAACTCCAGATGTAAGGAACAAATCTCAGAGACAGGAGAAGTAATGCTATGTACAAAGAATGTCAAGTGGACCCATTTAACCAGAATGTAGAGGGAGATAGTGTATAAAGGGAACCCCTCCTCCCAGACTCGTCCAACCTGTGTCCCTGCACTGTGTGGCTGGGACGTCAAGTGAATGCTCCATACTGAGGTCACAGGTGAAGAATCCTAGGGACATGACCCAAAACGAAAGGTTATGGGTCGAGCCAAAAGAAACAAATGAAAATGGGGTGCCAGGAAGTGGTCTCTTTCTATTCCGTTGGGATGGCGGTGAAGGACCATAGCTGGGAGCAATGAGGCAGAATGTTACGTGGTCAGAATTAGATTAGAAATAGACTTTAATCTCTATCTGCTTTCTTTATTCAAATTTATTAATAAACTATGGAAACTAAGAACCTGGAGTTTGCCATTTAATTTTAATAATAGAATAATTTTTTACAGACCAGAGAAATAGTTTGTAAGCAAACTGAAGGACTTTAAACACCAAATCAAAAGAGTTTGTATTTTATTCTAGAAGTTGGATGTTGTCCTTTAAACTCAAAAAGAACCAAAATGACATCACTGGTGGTGTCTTTTGATTCACACAAAAATTGGATTTGAAAGAAGCAGAGTTACACCAAGTTGTCAGCCTCACTCTCTTTCCCAAAGTCATAGAAATCCAGTTGCAAGTCAAAAGTCAAAGTGGCTGGTGATGGCTCTGCAGTCAATATGCAGTCATTAACCTCAGCTTCTTCAGTGCCTAACCACTCCACTGTTCTGCTTCAGCCATTTTCATGGCTATTGGAACAGATTGTTCTCATTTGCCTTTTCTACTGGAAAAAGTCTTTATATGCCTGAAATAGATATCCCCCCAACTCACAGAAGGGTAAAGGGCTTGGCTATCCCTCACACCAGTACTAGTCTTCCCTGAACACCTTGTACATCTCCTACTGAGCTATTGAAGTTTCTCAAGCAAGGGAATGGCATTGTCTGACTTGTGGGTGGTGTCTGTGTAAAGGATAAATTTAGAGGATAAAATGGAGAGGGAAATGCATGGAAATCAGAAATCTATTGCAGTAGTCCAGGTGAGAGAGATTTAAGGATTTAAACCAGCATGATTTTGATGTGAGTGGAAAAAGGGATGGATCTGAGAGACGTTAAAGAGATAGAATCAGGAAAACTTGGAAATTGATTGGCTATGTAGAGTGTAAGGCTTAAAGGATCAAGAATGACTCAAAAGTTTGGTTAACTGGAAATATAGCAATGTCCTTGACAGAAATGGAGAAATTAGTAGGACAGAAAGATTTTTGGGGAAAGAGGAGTTTGTCTTTTTCTTAACACTCATCTTTCTTGACCTCTCTCTAGCCTTCGAGACTGTTCTTCACCTTCTCAATATTCTCTTCTCTCTGTTTTTGGGGGTACTCCTCTCTCTTACCTATCTGACTGCACCTTCTCAGTCTCCTTACTCCAGGTCATGCCTAATAACTACAGGTGTCCCATAGGATTCGATGTGGGCCCAAGTCTCTTCTTCCTCTTTCACTTAGTGATCTCATCAACTCCTTGGATTCAACTATCATCTCTGCTAATTATTCTCACTTTAATATATCCATCTGTAACCCCTCTGCTGAACACTTGTATAACATCTTTTTTTTTTTTAACCCATATCTTTTGTCTTGATCATAAAATAGAAGAGTGGTAAGGGCTAGGCAGTGAGGGTTAGGTGACTTGCCCAGGGTCACACAGGCTGGGAAGTGTCTGAGATCAGATTGGAACCCAGGATCTTCTCTCTCTAGGTCTGACTCTCTATCCTCTGAGTCATTGAGCTGTTCCTCCAGGATCACATCTTCATCTACTTTTTTAATATCTTGAACTGAATGTCCTATAGGAATCTTAAACGCAATACTCAAAACTCAAAAAGTTCTAAACGCTCCCCTTCCAACCTTCTCTTTTACTGTCAAGAATACCACCATCCTCCCAGTCACTCAAGCTCATAACCTCCAAATGTCATCTTCAGCTTTTCACTGTTCAGCTCCCTGATATTCAGTCTTTTGTCCCAGCCTGTCTAGTTTACCTTCAAAATATTACTTGCATATCTGTAGTTGAAGCAGAACTGTAAGGGTTAAAGCCCTCCTCTTCTCCCCGCTTGGGCTGCATAGTCAAGGTCGTGGGTTGAACTGTGTACGACCTGCCCAGCTGCATGCTAGGTTGGAGTAGCAGCAGAGGGAGGACTGATAAGGTTTGTAAGAAAGAAACTCCAAGGTTGGAGTAGCCAGCAAAGGGAGGATTGATAAGGTTTGTAAGAAATTGTGAGAGACTGTGGGAAAGTTGCTTTTGTCCTCTGCTGAGGATTTTTGACAGGCAAGTTCAATCTTGCAACTATCCCATTTTGTTTTCTTTCTTTTTGTGAGTGTCCAATTTAAAAATACATAGAGACGAGACTTTGACGAAGACAACAATAAACAGAAACACACAACATTGTGACAAGCATGCTTTGAAAAAAAAATCAGTGTTTTAGGATCCATTCTAAAGAAAAAATATAATTTCCCTCTCACCCTTAGAGTATCTCATATACTCACCACCGAGGGGATCTCTGTAGCATCGAAACTTTGCATGACCAGCACACAGGGTCGGGGGTTCTCCAAAGAGAACTGAAGGGGGGGTTCCAATAAAAGAACCGGGGGGAAGGGGGTCCCTAATAGGGGACAGTTTAGAACTATCGGGGGACAGCTTAGAGCTGTCCGAGAGGTCGCAAGAAAGAAAGATTGGAACATTATCAAAGAGGGCTAATGAACGTTTTCTCGAGAGATTCAACCTAACCTCCCCAATCCTCCCCATAGTGTTAACAGGGGAGTTAACCCGTTCCTAGATCTTGGAACTGTTTGCCAATCTTTGTCCTTTAAAAAGACAGGAATTAAATTACTCATTACTGCTAAAAGATAAACTAAAAAGTGAAAGAAAGAGAGAGACAAAGTTGGGGAACAGAGGAGGCCCGCCAATGCGGTGCTCTTATCTCTGTTCGATCCCCTGCCCACCCAAGCTGCAGTCTCGCGGCAGAGGCCATTAACTCTTTGTCATCCTATGACCAGCAAAGGAATCGGGGTTACAAGGCATATGTCCCTGAATCCGGATGCCATTTTTGTAAGGCTCATCGCCAAGGTCGGCCAGCCCTGTGTGACCTTACATGGGGTAACGAAATGAAGAGTAACAAATGGACGCTATATGAAAATGAATAGCGTCAAAGCTTTATTGGGTTCACACAGAGCATATATAGGTTAAGACACACAGGAAGATATGATGTTACCACTCAGCAACAGCAGGAACCAATAATTGGGCAGATTCATAGGAATTCATGACGTTACCTGCCAGGCACAAGGAAGAACCAAGAGGATTCCAAACAAGCAACTTTCCCACAGTCTCTCACAATTTCTTTTACAGTTCTGCCTCAACTACACATATCCACTCTCCTCTTCCCCTGACACTGCCACCATCCTGGTATGAACCTTCACTACCATATTGCTGACTATTTGCAATACCTTGCTAGTTGGTTTGACTCTCTACCTTAAGTCTTTCCCCACTGCAGTCCAAGCTCAACTAAATCATAAGTGTGATCTTCCTAAAGTACAGATCTGACCATGTCACCCATCTACTCGATAAACTCCAATGATTCCTTATTGCCTCCAGGATCAAATAACCTCTTTGGCTTTCTAAGCCCTTTAGAACCTACCTTCTCACCCTACCCCACCCCATTTTTCCAATATTCTTAACACCTTTCTCTCATGATCTGGTAGCACTAGCCTCTTTCCTATTTCTGAACAAGACATTACATCTCCGGACTATTCATTTTTGCTGACTGTTCTTATGCCTGGCATGTTCTTTCCCTCTTCATCTCCACTCTGGGCTTCCTTCTGGTCCCAGCTAAAATTTCACTCTCTTCAGGAAACCTTTCCCATTCTCCTTAATCCTAGAGCCTTCCCTCTATTTCCAAATTATCCTGCATATATCTTCTTTGTACATAGAGTATGGGGTGTTCAGGGAGGGATAGTACTTCTGGTATGGGGGGCTTGTCGTGCCCTCCTAGGGCAGCTCTCCAGCCTCTGACCCCCACCTGACACCCAGCTCTCACTTGTGGCTCCCAGTAGCTGCTAGCATGTGGCAGCGGCCACACCCCGGTCAATGGCTTCGACAGGCCGGCTAAACCTTGTGAGGGTAGCCATCAGGTCATCAACCCCTGGTGAACCAGGGCTTTGCTCACCCAGTGGAAGAAACCAATAAGAAGGTTCAACGGCTGAGATGGCGACCCAGCAAGGCACTGTGGAGTGCTTAGGGTGTGTTGGAGCACAAAAGACAACACGACCATCCAATGCAGCTGAGGAAGTCTCCGGGTGTAACGACTTTTCGTGCCACTGGACCCAGGCTTCCAATGCTGAGAGAGTGGGACTGTCTCTGCATCGACTCTTCCACTTAAATCTCCTTCACGCACAAGTGTTTTTGTCCACACTCATCTATCCCAACCATAGATGAAAATGCACAAAGACAATCGTCATTCTTGGTTACCGAGAGACTACTACTACTACTACATAGTTTATATGTTGCCTCTCCATTGGATAGTGAGCTCCTAAAGAGCAAAAACTGTCTTTTGCCTTTTGTTTTGTTTTCTTTATCTCCTCAGCACTTGACATAGGACCTGGCATATAGTGGTAGGTGCTTAGTATGAGTTTTTGACTGATTTTGTATATATTGAGTTTGAGATGCCCAGGAAACATACAGATGGAAAATGTCTATTAGATAGCTGGATATGTGAGGATGAGAATTTAGGAGTGAGACGTGGGCATCATCTGCTATGAAAATTATTATTAAATATGTGGGAACTGATGAAATCTAAATTAGAGTATAGATAGAAGAGAGTACCCAAAGTGGAACCTTGGAGTATCCCCAATATATTAGATAGTACAAAAGATACTAAAAAGGAACGACAAGATAGGAAGAAAAAACCCAAGATTTTGTAGTTGCTTGGTAAGAGATAAGCGATCTCTTCACTCCCATAATACTTTGCTTATATTCTTGTATTGATCATGTATTGCCTTTATAGTTATTTGTGATTATGCCTTGCTCCCCATGTTGTTAGCTCCATGAATGTACCTTGGTTCATAATCCTGTCTCCAACTGAGCCTGGTGTAGAGCAGGTACATAATATTGAAGGGAATCCTGGAAATAAAAGCAAAATATACATAAACCAGAAGCTCCATCTTCACCCATTAGATGAGCTGGTTCCAAAACTATCATAGCAACAGAATTCATTAGTTCATAAGGAAGAATTATCATGCTTTCCCAATCTAAGTATATCAGCATCTGGAATTTTTTTGAATTTGCTTTCCTCCCTTCTACCACACCTACTCACTCTGTGGTTTTCTGTTTGATTCTTAGGCTCATATCCTTTCCTATGATTGGAGAGAGGGGTGGTTTCAGGGGATAGTTGCACTCCAACAATGCCTAAACCATGATTATGAGCATAGCAGCTCTTATTGACTTAGTTGGGTGGGGTTTTCCTAAAGGCTTACAGGATACATAACAGAATTGTACTTCTGTGGCACTATAAAGTAGAGAATGGGGATTTTAAGGTGATTGTAATATAACACCAAAGAATACTGTGAATTGCTTGATATTGACATGCTTTTATTTTTTGGTTGACTTTGCCATTGTAGCAGTACTTCGAGCTCATACTTGGATATTAGATTATTTCTTGTAATAGCATGAGTTAGAATCTTTACTACTAAACTTCATGGAAATGCCACCAGAAAATTTAGCTGTTAGGGCTAGGTGCACACAGTGACTTTGGAATGTTTTTCTCTTACAGGTTTATAAAGTCATATTCTTTTAAGGCTGAAAGGAAAATGTCATTCCGTAAAGGTATATGCTTTCTCCAAGTTGTAGCTTTTTAGAATTGGTTAAATGGCAAAGAAAAAAGTTAATTTTTTTCTCTTTTTTTTTAGTGAACATTATCATCCTAGTTCTTGCTGTCACTCTCTTTCTGCTAGTTTTACATCAGAACTTCCTTGGGCTGAGTGATTTGTTGAAAAGGGAGATCTCAGGTAAAGTGACCCTGATTATTGGTCCTTATAAAATAAATCACAACTCTGGCTGCCATTCTCTTTCATTGTTATAGTGGGTTAAAAGATGATAAATGTAGATCTTTAATCTTTTACTTCCTTTGTGGAGAGGGTAGGGTAAGGAAGAGGAAACTTTTGTTATTGTAGAAGACCTTAAACACTTTGGGAAGAAAAAAGGAGGAAGGTCCATTCTCTTGTTCAGTCTTGGTTTCCTTTGCTTTAAAATGGGAGTGTTCTCTATCTCATATTGTGAGAAAAGTGCTTTGCAAATCTAAAGGTACTACATGTGTATTAATAGGCATAGAATTGTTTCTAGCATAGACTTACAACATAGAGACACCCTCTGCACAATCTCGATTAGCATAGACAAATCAGCAAATTGGCTTTCAAGTTCACTGAAATCCATCGTCCACATTCCTTTTTCTTTAGGCTTGGAGGATTGATGCTTTAGAACAGTGATGGGGAACCTTTTAGAGATGGAAAGCTGGGCCCAGCCCATCCCCCAGACTGTGCCCAGCATCTCCTCTCACCCCACATAGGGAAGGGAGGAAATGCTCTCACTGGGCTGCTCAGAGGAGGAGCAAATGAAGTGAGGAAAGTCCTTAGTGAGTGTAGAGATTGGGAGAGGAGTTGCCTAAGCACTCCACACCCCTCTAGCTCTGCCACCTGTGAGCTGCCCAAGCTGCCCACCTTAACCATGTGTGCTCCCCCACTGGGCTACTGGGCAGAGGGGTGGGGGATGTGAAGAAATGTCCTCAGGCATGGTGGAGGGGGGGAGGGGAGCAGCTCCACCCAAGTCCTTTCTAGTAATTATTTCTGGAGGGGAGAGGGCAAAGCGTGGCCCCGTGCCCACAGAGAACACTTGTGTGTGCTGTCTTTGGCACCCATGCCCCAGGTTTGCTACCACTGCTTTAGAACGTTAAGACAAAGGCAAAAAAAAGAACAAGAAAAAAAGGAGAACAAGATCACTGTAACAACCTACAGAAGGATTATGGCATGTGCCATTCCTGTTCCTCTTGTCTTCTACACCTTTCCATTTCTTGAGTTTTATATCCAGTGATATTGACCATTCTTGTTACCTTTTATCATTGTCTTTCTTCCCTCTGCAGATCCAAATCTTGTAGGATTTCAGCCACTAGCTTTTGTGCCTAATGCCCCTAAAAGCTTGCTCTCTAGGAGTGAAGAGGAGATTCCAGTAGTCATTGCAGCTTCTGAAGACAGACTTGGGGGTACAATTGCAGTGATGAATAGTATTTACCATCATACTCACTCCAATGTGGTTTTCTACATTGTTACTTTGAATGATACTGCAGACCATCTCAGGTAAGCTTCTGTCTCAATTCTTCATACCATGCTACAAAGGAAATAGAATCAGGAAGACCTGGAAGGCCTCACAACCTAATGCAACATATGTAGGCATAAACCATTTAGAGTGCTCACTCTTATAGGAAGAGTTTTCCCCCCCAAGGAAAAACTTGTGTTAAAGTAAAAAGAGTTTTAAACAAAAGCTCATCTGAATTAAAAAAAATGTTTCACTACCTTACTCTCCAAAGATAGCTGTTTCTAGTTATTTCCTTACTATAATCCAGTGCTAAGATACAGTATAAAATAAGGAAACAGGTCAGACAAGTGATCTACCTATATAGCCTCACCGATGTCCTTGGAAAGTTCTCATACAGGACTTCTAGGTCCAAATCTTTCAGTCTTGCCACTGTCATAGACACTCTTTACAATAGTTGAAGGGTCTTTCCTTCCTATCCCTATTGCCTCTGTGGACCCCAGCCCAGCCCAGAAACAAATAAAGCTTTAAAACTATGAAAATTACATAAAACTAAGAACCCAGAGAAAGTTATGTACACCATACATGTAGTTAGACTCTTCTTTGGGGAACTAGACACTTTGACACTTTTTCCTGAGTTAGAAAATTTAGGAGGCAGTGTGTTGAGTATATAGAGGAAGAAATGAATTGGTGGTTTCTTTCTTCACCCCAAAATTTTTACTATCTTTAACATTTCCTCAGTTTCCCTCTCTACCCCTTCCTCTCTCAGAAGAACCCCATATATTAAAAATAGTCTTCAGTAAAATTACTGATCAATAGAGTTTGCCACACACAATGTTCCACAGCTAGGGAACCACTCCTCCCCACCCTCGCCCCACCCCATGCTCTGTCTGCCTAGGAATATAGATGGACATCTCAGTTCTTTGGGGCCAAATTTCTTTTCTGCAGTTTAAAATTTATTTTATATTGTTTTGGTTGTTTCACTTACATTGCTGTATGTGTTGTGTGTATGCTCTGCTTAATTCACTTGGTATCATTTCATGTTTTAAAACATGTTTCTCTGTATTTGCCTATTTTCTCAGCACCATAATGGTCTGTTGCATTTATGTACCACAAATTTAGCAAACCCTTCCCCCCTTCAAGTTGTTGGTTCATTTTCAGATAAAGCTGAGCCCCACATTTTAAAGGAAAGTGATACCTATGGAGGGGAAGCTATTGGTAAGGCAATGTGAGTGAAACTGGAGGAACCTTGTTTTTCTCAACTCCAATGCACCCCATTGGCTATGTGTCCTTGGATCAGGTCTCAGAGCTTGCTCTGACAAGAATTTCCCCATGGGACTTGTCAAATTTTAGATTTGGAGACTTGCAGATGTCTTTAGTGGAGGAATCAGCATATCTCAGCATGGCATTGGCTGCAGTAAAATTACAAGAGCTGAACACCAGATTCATGGCATCATAAATGGAAGAGTTAAAAGGGACCTTCAATTTATAGAAAAATGAAGCCCAGAGAAGGGTTGCCCCAAGTGACACAAGGTACCAAGCATCAGATATGGGATTGGAGCCCAAGAACCAGTGCTCTTCTGCCTATGCTTCTAATATTAAGAATATTTTCTACATGGGAACCCTGGCACCTTCTCAGGACTCTAGACAATAGGTAGGTAAACACACAGTACTGTGTACCTCAGTTCTTCCTGCACAGGCCCATTAGAATACACACTGAAATGCTTGGTGCTGAGTTGTCAAAAAACACTTTTTTTTTTTTTAATTGAAACATAATCATCTACATCCCAAGACTGACATAACATTTGATGCTTTACTATGGTCAGATCCTGGCTCAGCAGTGATTCTCTAAAAAGCATCCAATACAAAATTGTGGATTTCAACCCTCAGTGTTTGGAAGGGAAAGTAAAAGTGGATCCTAAACAGGGGGACTTCTTGAAGCCAGTGAGTACTATCCATAATTTATGTGTTCAAATTCTACACAGTAAAAATATTTTGGCTGGGGGGTGGATGGTGTCATACAACAAAGGATGCTCAAGGATTCTCTTGATAGTACTAAAGTCTAAGAAGTTGCCAAAAACCATGTGTACATCAGTGTGTGTACATGTCATGATTGTGATGTGGGCAGCTTCCTGGAG
This sequence comes from Monodelphis domestica, assembly GCF_027887165.1. Taxonomy (NCBI): domain Eukaryota; kingdom Metazoa; phylum Chordata; class Mammalia; order Didelphimorphia; family Didelphidae; genus Monodelphis; species Monodelphis domestica. The sequence continues at coordinate 86,300,753 of NC_077233.1, forward strand.
ACCAGCTCTAGACCACTGCATAGTCATTAGAACATTTTTTATCCAGTTCTAAGAAATTAAAGCATTCAGTGTTTAAAATGCTATGTAAATATGCATTTATGGGGGCAGCTGGGTAGCTCAGAGGATTGAGAGCCAGGCCTAGAGATGGGAAGTCCTAGGTTCAAATCTGGCCTCAGACACTTCCCAGCTGTGTGACCCTCGGAGGCAAGTCATTTGACCCCCATTGCCTAGCCCTTACCACTCTTCTGCCTTGGAGCCAATATACAGTATTGACTCCAAGATGGAAGGTAAGGGTTAAAAAAAATTAATTTAAAAAAATTAAATTAAATATGCATTTGCAAACCAAATACATTTCTTTTAACAGTTAACCTTTGCAAGATTCTACCTGCCTAACTTGGTTCCCAATGCGAAAAAAGCAATATATATGGATGATGATGTTATAGTACAAGGTACTTTTCTTCATTCTCAACCCTTTTTATCCATCTAACTGAACTTGTCTTAAATTTAAATTAGGTCACTTATTAACAGTGAGTGGAAATGACTCATCTTCATTGAAATCTTAGTGCCTTCAGGGCCTCTCAAGGCATCTTTTTACTCTTCTAGGTGATATTCTTGCCCTTTATAATACACCTTTGAAGCCTGGGCATGCAGCTGCTTTTTCAGAAGACTGTGATTCAACTTCTGCTAAAGTTATTGTCCATGGAGCAGGGAATCAGGTGAATCATCCTTATCCAAATATATTCCCTACCATTTTGAGATTTCACACACAGCTTTAATTATTAGGATGAGTGTCAATGAAGAGCTCTAAGCAAAATTGTCTGGTTCTTTAAATGCATGTTTATGGTGTCCTCTCTGCAAGAATAACCATAACAGCACAGTTAAGTTGCTCAGTAGATAGGTCTGGAGACATGAGGTCCTTGGTTCTAATTTGGTTTCAGACACATCTTGGCTGTGTAACCCTGGACAAGTCATTTAACTGCCATTGCTTAGTCCTTATCACTCTTCTGCCTTGGAACCAATATTCAATACTGATTCTAAAACAGGTCATGTTTCTTTTAAAAAAAAAATCACCAAAGTTAAAGCTAGTCTCCCACCCTTAAGTTCATCTTCTGTCTGATTTTCTGCCTCTTTCATTAAAATATTGTCTACAATTATCAGTAACAGTTTAGAGCTGTTTCTTTCATCCCATTAAAGAAGTGCGTTCTCAGGAACAAAGCATTCCATGTTAATTTGAGGCTTGACTGTAAAATATTTCAACAATGTATATGTCAGTCATATTGATCTTGTTCCTTTTGTGGGTTGGGGCAGTGGTTAGCAGCTTGAAAAATCATTTTTTGTACACATACAACTTGTTCTGTTTAAAAATTAAATTGTGCATTTTGATTCTGTTCATAGTATAATTATATTGGATTTCTGGACTATAAGAAAAAAAGGATTCGAAATCTTGCCATGAAAGCTAGCACCTGCTCTTTTAATCCTGGGGTTTTTGTTGCAAATTTAACAGAATGGAAACAACAGAACATTACTTACCAGCTGGAAAAGTGGATGAAACTTAATGTAGAGTAAGTATAGAAAGACAGTTGTTAAGAGTTGCAGTGAGCATTTAATTAATTTAACATCTGGGGCTTCATTAGCATACTACCTTAATGGCATTTTTATTTGCCCCTCCAGAGAAGAATTATATAGTAGGACACTGGCTGGCAGCATTACAACACCTCCCCTACTTATAGTGTTTTATAAACAGCATTCAAATATTGATCCCATGTGGAATGTCCGACATCTTGGTAAGTAATCAAATAATTTTAAAATTTTAGAACACAGGACACCAAGCGTATCTAGAATTACTAACAATTTCTTATTGTTAATGGAAGGTTCTAGTGCAGGAAAACGATATTCACCGCAGTTTGTGAAAGCTGCTAAACTCCTACATTGGAACGGACACTTCAAGCCATGGGGAAGAACTGCTGCTTATGCTAACATTTGGGAAAAGTGGTATATTCCAGATCCAACAGGAAAATTCAGCCTAATCCGAAGACATGGAGATGTTGCAAATGCAGTGTAAAGTAGAATCCCGACTACCCTTCTTTTCTCAGGAAACAGTAATGGATGGTATTCAGTTGGGAAAATGTCTTGTGTGTGATGCTGAGAATGTTTGTGGTGAAACACAGGAAAACCAACTTACAGCAATTACCATACCCAATGATTATGAAGTTTTCCAACATCATCCCAACTAGAATATGAAATCACTTGGCATCTGTCTTACTTGAGAAAAAGTATTTTACTAACTTTATTGCTACTACAAAAGAGAATTTGACCAGCAGAAGTGAATGGTGTGCCTTCCCCTTCTAGGACTGATGAGCCATCTTGCAGTTAGTTAAATGCTACTGTTTTTGTTCTACTCCTATAACCTGTGGCTTTGTTTGACACTTTACTTTGCATGAAACTCACTTGAAGCATGTTTACATATTCTGTTAACTTAGTTTAAAATACACTACCAGTTATGGTTTCTTTCAAAAAGTTATACCTCTTAGTTTTGACTTAGTTACAATTCCCCAATACTATTTAAAGATGGTTTTTCATTTTGTTCCAAAAATAAAATTTTAAAATATGGTTGCTTTTCAAAGTAGATATTATTATGCTTTCAGGATTAATCAGAACCAATAGCGTCTTCAAACTACTATGTTAATCCAGACCACTCAGACCCTTACTTGAGCTTTAATTTCATCTACAAAATGGGGATAATGCCCCACAAGAAATTATAACACAAATTAGGTCTGGTGACAAAATATTTATTTATGACAACCACCTTTCATCAATTCAGTTCACTTTTACAAAAAAGGACATCTTATCTGCTACTCATGTGTCCATATTTTTACATATTTACAAATAACTGTACATGTTTCTCATACCATTACCATTTTGATGCAGTATTTACACAGTATCTTACATCAAGATAACTCCAGAAGTAAAGTCAACAGTAATTCAGGAATATCTTTCATTACACATAATCTGTATTAAAACTGTAAGTGTCATCATCTTCCTCAATTACTTTATCCTTATGGGAAGATTTTTCTTCTCTAGTATCAAATTCTTCACCTTAAAAAAAAAAAGAATTTGAGAAGATGCCTGCTAAATTCTAATATTCAAAAGTGTAGGCCCCATTAGCTTTCAACATACCTGATTGGAACTCTTCCAATGTTATTTTCTCTACTTTAAGTCTTTTGTTTCCTAATCTGCTTCTTTCCTGAGAGGAAATATTAATGGTTCAGTTAGCATGCTAAAGAAAATAACCATGTAAACACAAGACCAAAACTTTTCTTCAGTAGTCAGTCCTTTGCAGTGGAGTTCATGATTAGGATTAAAGGTAGAAACTAAAGAGACTAAGATTATGAAAATAAATTATTTCTGAGAAGGGATAAAAAACCACAACTGACAAGAATACATCTGGTATCAAAAACTGCTGACATTTATCTACTGAGTGAATGAAATACCATTAAAATAATAGCTATAATTAAGCAAATGTGAGACAACCCTCCCACCTCCAACAACAAAGATCTGAATTTTATTAAAACAATAAAATCCTATGATCTCACAAAGTGTAAATCACAAATTTACTCTATAAAATACCGCCCCCCCCCCACTGGAATTTTCAGAAGGATCTAACCTTATTCAAAGGTTAAAAAAGAATCAAAAGGTGGGATAAGAGTAACATTTTATATCAAGGTATATGCACATAAAGGACCAGAGAAAAATATGGTGTTTGTTTGGAGTGGGGATTACCAGAGAAAAGAGTGACATTGTAAGCGTCTAACAAAAGACCACGTGATTAGAGATCACAAATCTTGGAAATAAATATAAGGTAGTGACACCACAATTATCTTTGTCTGAAGTAGAAATAATAATAATTTGATATTTAGAATCTCCACAATCCAAAAAGTCAGGAGAATGAACAAGTGGAAATTCCTATTCTCAAATTCTTAGGGAGATGGGACTTGTGATAGAAAAGGAAAGATAATTGCACACTATTGTCTCACCTAAATTTGGGTGAAAAGAGTTCTCGGGAGCTAAGGTTATCCAGTAAAGTATTAAGACAAGAAAAAGACTAAGGGACAATAAAGGGGACACAGAGCTACTAACTCTTAGCATGCTAATTTTCTTCTGGGAATGTTTACATTGTAAAAGGCAAGACAACCCCATTGAAAAGGGAGTTGTTATTGAGATTAAGTAGAAAGAGCTGACTGATGCATTCAAGTCACTAGGCCCAAATAAATTACAACCTAGAGTATAAAAAGATCTGTAAAGAATGCCTGTATAGTTTGGTCATGGAGAATGGAAGAGGAGCCACAGGATTATGAAGCAAAAATGTTCTCATTTATAAAATTTTAAAAAGGGAGGGCCAAGAGTCTGAAAAAAAACAAAGGCCAGTTAGATTGACTTCAATACCTAGCAAATTCTCATCATTAAAAGCTATGGTGAGCTGCATGCAAGTCTGACCTCATTTACTTTTTTGACAGGATTAAATATAACTAGCCCGATAGATCAAAGAAATGCTTCTAGTTTACCCAGATTTTTAGTGAGGCATTTAAGAGATTTTCATGCTGTTTTTTGTGAATATGGGGTAGATGATATATTTAGATGGATTTGGAATTAGAGTAGTCACTCATGGTTTGCTTATCTCCTTGGAAGGTCTCCAGTGAAGTATCCCACGAAACCTGGCTTGGTGTAGTGCTGTTCAGCATTTTTATTTATGACTTAATTATCTACACTGTATATATATATGACCCAAAGCTTGAACAGTGAATATATTAGATAACAGTTCAATTTTACAAAAATCAACTTGACAAAAAGCTATGGAAAATACAGTGGCCTGCAAATTCAATAAATCAACAAAGTGGCAAAATTGCCCCCAAAAGTAATGTCATCTTAGGCTGCTTCAAGAGCAATAACATTCAGTTAAGGTAGATGACAGTCTAGCCAAAGGCAGTTCCTACCTCTTGACTGTTACATTTATTCCCAGGTGTGGTATCTCAGGTTGAAGTAAGGTTGAAGACCAACCAGAATAATGGTCTTGAGATTAAGCTATATGAAGGAAGACTTTAGGAACTGGGGAAGCATGGTCTGGAAAAAGTGAGGGCTTGCCTAGGGAGCACCCAGTAGCCATCATCTTCTGCTCTAGCACCAGAGGGAGAAATAGGAATTAAAACCATCTCCAAAGTAGGATAGGTCGCCTTGAGAAAGTATTGAGGGGGTATGAAAGCCAAGTAATGATCTGATGGTCTCTTAATAACTGTATTATGTGTGGGTTGGATTACATCAGTGGGTTTTGACATTTTTGTGTCATCAACTACTTTTGGCAGACTGGTGAAGGCTACAGACCCCCTTTCAGAATCCCTTCATTGCCTATGCTTAATTTAAGGAAATGCTCAATTTCTCTTTAGAGGTTAGTAAAAATTGTCATTTTTTTCCTCATCCAAGTACAAGGACTCCCTGAAATATATCCATAGAGCCTACGTTAAGATAATTTCTTCTGATATTCTATTATCTAATTCCCTCATTATGTAAATGGAAGAAACCAAGGGTGTACTAGGCATAGGCAAATCTTTTATCATTACCCACAACTACAATACCATAGCTAGTTACATGTTTCCTTTTCTTTGGAATATTAGTTTTACAATTTGGCATTGAAGGGTTTTTGAAAATCTATAGGGACTTCTACTAATTGCTTAAAACTTAATCTAAAATCAATTTTACCTCAAGATCATTTTCATCATCACTGTCCTCATCCTCTTCCTCTTCTTCACTCTCTTGTCCTGGCAGTTCCTCAGGCACATCTTTTTCCTCTATTATGCCATTAGTCAGACCAGAGCTTTGGAAAAGGATGCTACTTGACAACCTGGGACCCCTGATGGCTAGCAAAAGAAATCTAATGAATCCTTAATAGAGCAGCATGAAATCTAAACAAAACAAGAAAGCACAGATTTTACTAACCTCTAATGGCACCCACATTGTTTTTTTCCAGTTCCTCTAGATTAAGACCTTGCTGCATATCTGCTACAATACTCTCGGTAAGATGTGAAGAAAGAGTCAGTGATGAAGGAATCTGACAGTAGTAACTCATCTTGGGGCTAGTTTAAAAAAAAAAAAGATAAAATTTAATAGCTAAGTAATACTATTCAAGTTTTCAACAGATGAAATTAAAGCCTTTACCCTGTCCAGTGAGACCAAAACAGTTTAGCAGCTTCTTCCACTTTTGGTATGCCACCTTTCCGCACCATCCCTTTCTTCTGTGCTAGTAGGGTTAAGAATTCCTGAGAATCTCTATAGCTTGGAATATTGTATCTTAACATTAGCTGAAACAAACAAAAAAAAATTTGCTTCATCTAGTCTAGCATGAGTTTTAAGATGACAAGTTTGTTAAAGCCAAATAACTATATCATTAGATATGCAAGATGAAATATAATGAATGGCTCAAAACAGGACAGCACTGTTTATCTGCTTATCTAGGATTGCCCCTTTTTAAAATTTCCTTACAAACAAGAAGTTTCCAGTGCCAGATAAAAAACAACAAAATGACTAAAAAGATCCTCTATCAAACTAGTAAAATTTCAAGAACATCTATTCTCTAGCCAAAAAGATTTATAGCAATAAAGAAGAAGCTACTGGAAAAAAAAATGGAAGAGACTATATTACCTGCTGTTTATTACAGTATTCCAGGATTGTAGTTACAGAATCTAATGTTTCTCTTTCTTCAATATTTGTGGGACTTCTCAAAGCAAGAGCTAGTGCAGAGTTACAAGGAGATGCAATAATGCTTGGACTATCCAATATCGTGATTTTCTTGTCAATGTGGACAATTTGCATGTATCTACAGATGAAATAGTAAGGCATAAAAACTTGGAATCTTCAAAGAATGAAGAGAGATGAATATCTAAGCAAACATGAAGCTCAGGGTTGGATTGAAGAAATTCAACATAGAATATCAGATCCAGTTTGTCATCATATGCTTCATGTGTGAATGACATTTGAAATCCATACATACATTTTCACACAGAAAATCTCATTTGTAAGGAAAAACATGCCAGGTCTTCTGATATTCATGTAAACAAAAAGGCTTAATAAATACAAGTTCTACCAAAGCCATATTTGACATCTCCCTTTAACTGAAACCCTTAAAGAGGAAGAAAAATTGGATCAACTTAATTAAAAGGCTATCAAATCAAAACTTTCAATGTTCTTGTTTAAATATTCCCAAGAGCTCTCAAAGTTTTCAGATGCTTACCTTGTAAGACCCATGGCTGGTCCAGTATGACAAACATATGCTTGTTTTAAGCTATTGATTATGCTACTTTTGCCCACATTTGGGAAACCTTCAAATGAAAAGAAATAGAAATATCTCATTATGATGCAAATAATTCACTAGAAACTCAAATAGAAAGAAATCTGCATTTGTGTATAGAAAACACATACCGACAAAAACAGATTTTATGGAAGTATGAAATAAAACTGCAGTCTGATGGTACTCTGGATAAGAGTTCTGTTCAGAGTGAGATCAGAGTTGGATCTCTTATCATCATTTTAATAAGGCCATTTCTATCTTCATTTCTCACCCAAACAATGGTGCGAACAGATACTATGCCAGAGCCTTCAATACTAGACTAGTCTGAAGCACTAAAGGGGTCATTAATAGCAGCACATTTTTGTGGTAGCAAAGAACTAGAAACAAATTAGATGCCTTTAGACTAGATAATGCAATGGCTTAAATTATGATACATGAGCATCATGGGATATGCTCTAAAATCCAACCAGTAGGATGAAAAGAGGCTGCAACAATGTCAAAGGAAAGAACCACAAAAGAATCAAAATGGAATATGCAACAAAACTATACAAAGAAATCTAGACCCCACCCCAACTCCTTTGCAGAGGAGGGAAATATAGGGGGCAGGGGGAAATACATTGCATGCATTTTCAAACTTTTTCAATGTATTGTTTTTGCTAATTTTCCCCCCCTCTTCATTTCTTTAAAAACTTAACAATTTGGGGGAAGCTGGGTAGCTCAGTGGATTGAGAGTCAGGCCTAGAGACAGAGGTCCTAGGTTCAAATCTGGCCTCAGACACTTCCCAGTTATGTGACCCTGGGCAAGTCACTTGACCCCCATGGCCTAGCCCTTACCACTCTTCTGCCTTGGAGCCAATACACAGTATTGACTCCAAGACGGAAGGTAAGGGTTTAAAAAAATAAAATTAAAAACAATCTGCCCTATGTGATAGTTCTCTTGGAGGGGGATAGTATTAAAATTGATTTTTTTTAAATAAGGCAGATTAATATTAATTTCAATTACTCGTTTTTTGAGGTACCAAATAGTTTGCTTTCCCCAAACTTAGTAAGGAATGGTTACATGAGACTAATATTTCACACCTACATTGTGGTATTCCTTCCTCCCAGTACCTTTTTGTCAGCAAGCAAATTTCTGATGCTCATTTCCATAGAAAAGTTGTTAAATTATGATTATATAAACTCACCAATCACACCAACTCGAATGGCTTTGTTTTGAGTCTCACAAAAGCCACTAAGGAGTGTCAAAAGGCTTGCTCCACCCAAGCATATGCCTTGCCTGCTGAGGTCCAGCTTCTTCTTCCCTGGCTTCAAGTTCAAACAAGTTAGTTACCTTCTTGAGTTGACAAGTTTCTCTAGTAAAGAATAGGAAACATTCTAGGCAAGAAATAACAGAACTGACAGAAAAATGATTATCTAGACAAAGAATTGATACAGTGGACAGAACACGACCTAGAGCTAGGCAGACCTGCATTCATATCCAGCCTCCGGCACTTATTAGCTATGTAAACCCATGGCAAGTCACTCAATTAACCTCTCTAAGTTTCAACTGCAAAATGAGGAGAGGGATAATAGTACCCCCTACCAACCTCCCAGGTTGCTCCTTTTTATATCCTGTGTATATTAGCCAAAGCACTTGGCAGTGTCTGTGTTGCAGACAGTGCTTAATAAATGTATGTTCTCTAATACATATATATACACCAATACCCTGACTCTAAAATAGTATACTGCAGAACTGAAAAGAACAACCTTTATTTCAGTCTCCTACACTCTTCAAGTAGTCATGATTCCCTTCCTAAGCCAGTTTCATTTAGTCTTACTGGCCCCTCTGTGAATGATAAATGACATATAATTCTATGATTCCTTTTACAAGTTACTATTATCTTTCCCACAATCCATCTAATCTCCAGGCCAGATCCCAAATAGTGGACAATTGTGACAATACCAGCATGAGTAAGGTTAGCATAGCTAGTTTCAGAAAACTGACAGTATTCAAAAATAATGAGAATTTCTCCAATCTCTCTGGGTGAAATCAGAGTTGGATCTTGTGATCTTCACAATTCCATCTAGTTTTCAGTGTTCATCATATTTCAACCCAAACAACAATTAGATGGAGAACTGAAGAAACCCAATAACACAAAAGGTTTTCTTACCATCTTTATCTTTTCCTTTCCAAATGTTGAGGCTCTAAAAACAACTGTTGGGAGTTCTTTCTTCAAGCAATGAACCCATTTCTCCAAATTTTCTTTTGGCACCAGATCTGAAAGCAGTAAGAAAACATACATGAGAAAATTTAGAAGTTGTCAAATAGGATATATGTATTTCCTGTAAGATTCAACCCTTCCTAGTTTCTGACCCTGGCACCATCCTTGAATGACGATTTTTTTTAAGTGTCACTTGGTGACTTTTCTAAGAAATATTTTGGTTAGTTTGTCTTAAGTTCTTGGTTTGAATGTTCAACACCAAAAAGACACGGGGAATTCAGCCATCAACAAGCATTTATTGAGCTCTATTAAAAGACCATCTACTAGAAGCTACAGATGAAACAAGTGCAGGTTATCCTTGACCTGGACAACCTATCTAGTCAGAGACAATCTTTACAAAGGAAAAAAAATCAGGTTCATTTATACTTAAAGAGCACAAAGTGCTGTGAGCAGCTGTATGCCAAATATATTACTATGATTAGGTGGTATCATCTTTGGCAACCAGAAAAAGAATGAACATTTATTTGCCTAGGCTGAGGTCAGAGTTGGATCTTACAGTCTCCAATGGTATTTCAGACTGTTTAGATGTTTTCCTCATACCTCACATTTACAAGTCATAAAGGTCATTTTTAATGCAGATCTACAATTTACCTGTTTTATTTAAGACAAGCAGTAGCTTTTTGTTTCCTCCAGTCTGGGTAATGACTTGTTCCACTTGGGGACATCTACATCCTAAGGGATCTCTGGCATCCAAAACTTCCAACAAAACATCCGAGGTCTCAATCACCTAAGAGAACAAAGATCAGAAATATACAAATGGGGGGTAGCTTTGTAGCTCAATTGATTGAGAGCCAGACCTAGAGGCGGGAGGTTCTAGGTTCAAATCTGGCCTCAGACACTTCCCAGCTATGTGACCCTGAGCAAGTCACTTAACCCCATTGCCTAGCCCTTACCACTCTTCTGCCTTGGAACCAATACACAGGACTGATTCCAAGACAGAACGCGTGCACATACACACACACACGCTTAGATCATTATGTCCAAGTCTTAATTTTGAACAAAATGGTCCCCAGTTCCTTCAGCATCCTAGTCACCTTCCTTCAAAGTTGCTCCAGTTTGACATTTCTTATTAAAAAAAAAAAGATAAGGGGATGCCCATCAATTGGGGAATGGCTGAGCAAATTGTGGTATATGTTGGTGATGGAATACTATTGTGCTAAAAGGAATAATAAAGTGGAGGAATTCCATGGAGACTGGAACGACCTCCAGGAAGTGATGCAGAGCGAGAGGAGCAGAACCAGGAAAACATTGTACACAGAGACTAATACACTGTGGTACAATCGAACGTAATGGACTTCTCCATTAGTGGAGATGTAATGTCCCTGAACAATTTGCAGGGATCTAGGAGAAAAAAAACACCATTCATAAACAAAGGATAAACTATGGGAGTGGAAACACCAAGGAAAAGCAACTGCCTGAATACAGCAGCTGAGGGGACATGACAGAGGAGAGACTCTAAATGAACGCTCTAATGCAAATATTATCAACATAGCAATGGGTTCAAATCAAGAAAACATATAATGCCCAGTGAATTTACGTGTCGGCTATGGGGGGTGGGGGGGAGGAAAAGAAAATGATCTATGTCTTTAATGAATAATGCTTGGAAATGATCAAATAAAATATAAAAAAAAAAAGATACCCAGAACCAAATATTATAGGTGTAGACTAAATGAAGTCAGACCTCTCTATTCATATTAATATATCTTAAAATCATTTATCTTTTGTGACTATCACATCAAACTTCTAATGCATACTGAGTTTTGCAGTCTACTTCACCCAACAAATGGGTCACAAACAACAAATCAGCTATAATCTTAAAAAAGGAGAAGTGCTGTTCCAACTCCTTCTATCTAAATTAATTTGCAAAATGGCACTGACTTAAAGCTCCACTTATGACAACTCAAGCTGGGTAGGTCAAGAATTCAGTCACACTATAAAATATTCAGATATTCTATTATGGATATGAAAACCTATTGCCTGTTTTTACATTGTGTAAGTCAGTACAAATTTTATCTTTTTAAATAGCAGTTAAAAAAGCAGCTAATTCAATTGAGAAAACCTGGAAAGGGGAAGATCTGAGACATCAAAGGGTTTTTCTCCTGATGTTTAGAAGTAAAAAAACAGCACAATACCACCTACTTCGTGTGTGATAAGTTAAGGAGTAAAAATTAAATATGCTTCTTTAATCTCTAAAAATCAAGTAGGATCCATCTGATGAATTAGGGAAACAAGCACAAGAAAGGAGTGTGCCTCTCTAGACTTTTAGTTGGTAAGTCTAAAGTGTATAATCCTACATGGGAACATTTAAAAGCTGCTTCTAATATAATAATTAGGAGGAAAAACTAGCTCTTGTTGGGAAAAATACCTTCTGAAGTTCTCTACAAAATGATTTCTTTGAACCTTGCTTGATTGTCTTGCAAGATAGTTTTGCCTTTCTTCTCACAAATTCCTAAATGAGGAAAAAAAGATAAAACCAGAATTTGAAAGAATTACATAGAAATTAAACAAAATGACTAATAAAAGCTCACCTTTGTATAGTACCTTTTGGTTGGCAAACACTTTAAAATTCATTGTCATTTGATCCTAATAACCTTGAGGTAGGTACTATTACCACCTCCATTTTCCAGACAGAGAAGCTAAAGCTCAGAGAAATTACTTGCCCAGTTACACACTATCTGAGGTGGAGTTTTAACCTAGGTTTTTCTGACTATATGTCCAGCATTTTATCTTTGCAGTGTCTAGATTCTATCAATGTATTAAAACTTGATAGGAGAAAAAAAAAGAAACGAGAATGGTCTGGCCAACCAACTATATACTGTTGTTCAGAAAGTAAGCATTTTCCATACATTTGTTTTCCTTAAGGACTATTGACACCAATTTCTTTTTACCAATTGTGGAGTTCATTGAGGAGACACTATATTGTTCTGATGCTTAATCACAATTGTAAATGAAAAACATCATTTGGAAAATCTTACTATTTAGGGCAGGAGTCCTTGACCTGAGATCCACAGACAACCTCCATGGGGTCCATAAATATTGATGAGAAAATTACATCTTTATTAAGCCTATATATTCCAATTTATTCATTTAAAAACATTCTGACAAAAAGTCCACAGGCTTCACCAGAATGACAAATGGGTCTATGATTCAAAAAGAGGCAAGAATCCCTAATCTAAGGAGGGATTCCTCTTCCCTTTTGACTCCTTGTGGAACCATCTTTCATGACAGTGGTACCTTTGGTGAAGACAGATGCCTTTTTTTTTATGTTTAGTATTGTATAATTGAAAAATCTGTTACCCTAAAATAGAATTACATTTCCTGGGAGTCCACTGACTTCCTGTAGATAAGGGATATTAGGCAGGGCCATGGAAGGTCCCACCTCCTTACTTCCCCATCCTGAGCTTGGTGGTACTAAGTCTGGTGTTTGAAGTGCCTGATCAGCCATGGGCACATAGTCTTCTTTTTATATCTTCTTTATTCCTTTATTTCTAATGATTATTCATAAATCTCTTAAAATATAATATTTTTGTTATTGAGATTTAATTTTAACTTTTACAGTATTAATGATCAAATGAAATTAGTTATCTCTTTCAAGGAAACATTTTTTTTCTTTACCTCTGTAGGAAAGACTCCTTAAAGGCAGAGTTGACAGCTGTGTTTTGCTGTGGCACCCAAATGCTCTTTTGACAATAAAAAGTTGGGATACACTTTCATACTTTGTACTGCTCAGTCAACTACATGCCTACAAGCACAAACTTTGTTGTAGGAGAAAGAGAAGGGTAAAAGCATCTATATAATGCCTATTAATAGGCATTCTTCTACAAATAACTCATTTGATCTTCAAAACCACTTCTATTCACTTCACCATCTGGTTATGTCCAGATATTTGTCTATGAAAGCTTGCTCAAATCAATAGTTCATAGAATGTATAACTCAAAAAGACCTGAGAAGTCATACCTTTCATTTTACAAATAAAGAAACTAGAGCCCAGGAAGGTTAAGTGAATAGTTGGTTCCCACAGGCAATGTCAGAAATAGGATTTGAAACCAGGTCTGCTTCTCCCGTAGTCAACGTTCTTTTCACTATAGCATGCTATCTTATCTTTTCACTATATACCAACTGCCCATGGTCCTCTAAATTGCCTTTTGGAGATACTTCACATTTCATATATAACATTAGTTCACAGACTTTGAGACAAGAAGGGACTTCAGAATCAATCTAGTCCTACATTTTACAGCTGAGGGATCTGAGCACCAGGTGCTAATATAATCAATTTTGTCCATTTACATATATTTTTTATTATTTGGATCAAAAAGGATTTAAGAGGCAGGCAAATTCCCAAAATGAAAAATGTGAAAATTATGTCATCTTTAATGGGGGGAGGGGGGTGCCTGCAATTCAGCAAGCATTTATTAAACACCTATTATGTGAAAAAAAAAAGCTATGCCAGGCTCAATAAGACAAAAATTTGAAACAGCCCCTGCCTTAAAATTCTACTTGATACAACTTCTAAAGAGATAAATTATAAACCCATCACCTCATAGGTAAATAAATGCTGTTAAACTGGATGGGGACACCATGTTCTTCTTAAAAACGAATAACCCAACTTCCCTCCCTTCAAAAATAAAGCCAATCCTACTGTTTTTGCTGGTTCTGTCTTTGATGCAACAACACTGTTTTCATCCCGCTTTCGTTTCTGTCCTTGTTCCTTTTGTTTATTAAGTTTCTGCTTCTGCTTTAGTTCTTCAAGCTGTTTTCTCAGGTCAAAAAAAAAAAGTTTAGAATCATTAATCATGTTATTACCCTATTTAAAAAGAATAACTACTTAAATCTCCTTAAGAATGCCTAGATGAGGCTTCTCAAAGCTGACTAAAAAAACCTTCCTTTTCTAACTCAAGTCTTACCTGCTGCTTTCTTTGCTCAGCTTCTCGAAGAAGGGCCTCTTTGAAGGGGGCACTGTTAGGCACACCAGGATCTTTCTTTGCCCTTTTGTGACCACGTTTTTTGGCTTCCTTCCTCACTTTTCGGTAATGCTCCCGGACCTGTTTTAATAAAACCATTTAATTTGATACATAAATTTCCAGTTGTGTCTAATCAAGGAAAATATTTTTTTTTAAATATCATTAAGCTCCAAGTCATATTCCAAACACTATTGGCCTTTGAAGGCATTTAACTGAACTTACTAAGGCAACAAAGTAAGGTTAAAAGTGGTTGCAGATCAGAGAAGCCTCATGTCACACTTAATCAGACACTGTATCACCATCACAACCCAGTGCATACACAGACCCAACAAAGTTTCTTTCTCACACCAAAGATTAGACCCACTACCCTCTACCTAAAAGATTATTTGCTAATAACATAAATTTATGCCTGTAGTGTCTTTTTTAAAACAGTGCCAAGTGCCCACTGCCTGCCAATAGCAGTTTTTGTAGGCGATAAAAGCCTATTCGTTGCTTATTTTCTGTAGGTAATAGGAGTTCATCCTACATATATTCTCAAAAGCGGAAGCAGAAGACTCACCTTTTTCTGGATTTTAAACCGCTTATGACATGTCATGCGCTTACTTGCTTTTTTTAATTCTAGGAACAAAGAATAATTCATAAGATCAGATAGAGGGCTCTTACAGGTCCATTTTGTACACTACAGGTACAGAGACAAAATCAGCTATTACAATAAAGACAAAAGAGATAAAACATGTTCTTCCTAACTACCATATATAGCCAAGATCAAATCACTAGGAAAAGGCCTAAGGACTAATTTATGATTTTAAGAAGTCTATTTTCAATCAGGAGACCAGATGAACTGGATTCATTTCCATTTCCCCCCTCTATGCCTTTGCTTATGCTATTTCATCTATAATATTAACTCCAACCTCCTCTCAAACCTGAAAGGCCTTCAAATCCCATTAAACAATTATCCATCCTAAATAAAAATGAAGTTTATTAAATATACTATCATACACATTATAAATTACATATTATATTATTATATTATATTCCTACTCTAATTTTCACACAACTTATTTGAATAAGTCTGATTTACCCTACTGGAAGACTACAAATTATTTTTGCACTTAGGCTGAACTGGGGAAAAGCATTAGTCAAAAGATGACTCAATAGGAGTCTGCTACTTATCCGCTCTGGGAGCACATTCTAAAGTCCCTGAATCTTAGATGTTGCTTTCCTTTTAAAAACAGCCTAAATAATACTAGTCTACCGTCTTCACAAGACTGTTAGGAAAAGGAATTTCAAATTTTAAAGGGATGTAAATCCCTATAAGCCCACAGCCCCTGCTTCATAAAGTTTTCTTCAAGGAATCATTCACACTTTAAAGGTTGCATCAGCCGCACGGATGTGACCACTGCACCCCCACCTCAGCCCTGCCGCCTTACACCACCGCCAGGTTAAGGGAGAACAGGGAGGCTCCCAGAGCCCTCAAGACAGGCCCACCTCCGTGTGGTCCGCTCCTCGTCCAAAGCCACGCCCTGGGGTCGAGGCGAAAGGCCAGGATTTCAGGCTGGGATCAACCTACCTCCCACTCTGGGGGTCTCCCCGCTTCCCCTAACCTCCGAGGCCGAAGGCCGCCCGAGTACCACGCTTAACTCCGCCCGTTCCCCGCACCCCATAACTGCCCACCCCAGGGTCTGGAGGTACAAGTAACACCGCAGGCGAAGGAGATCCACTATCGACAAATAAGGTAGACTTTCGAGGCCCAGGCACTCTTCGCCCCCAGAGAACCCAACACTCACTAGGCCGCTTCATGGTTGCAAAGGAGAAACCAGCTCCCACGTCCAGCCGCCTCGGACGCCACGTGCAGACTGAAGCGCAGAGCCGTCACGACGTAAAGACGCTGCCGTAAAGCAGCGCGCCTGTGCCAGAGCCTCCTGCCCCGCCCCGCCCCGCCCCGCGCCAGAACCTGGCTGGGCTCGCGCTCGCTCCTTCTCGGAGCTGCTCGCGCCCCCGCGCCCTTCTCTCCCTCTTGCTCAGCCCTGCCCCCTCACCCCAGGGCGCGCGCACGCGCACGGTCGCGCGGGGCCGGTCTCGCTTGGCGGCCGTGCGGCTGGGTTTGCGGCGGCGGCGGCGGCACTAGGAGCGGAATCGGACCTAAGCCGAGAGGGTCTGAGAGCAGGAGCGGGCCGAGCAGCGGTAGCGCCAGCCTTAGCCGTGGCGGCCACAGGACGGGGCGCGGCGCCGGCGGTCGGGGACCGCGGCAGGGGCTGCAGGCGGCGGAGCAGCTGGGTAAGGCCGGAGCTCCAGAGAAGCGGCGGCAGCCGAGGAGGCCGCGGCCGCCGAGGCCGGGTCCGCTCGGACCGGGGCCCCTTTGTGTGGCGGCTCCGGGAACCTGGAGCCCTCCCTGCCCCTGAAGGCCGGACGAAGCCGGGGGACCCCTCGCCGCCTGCCCGCTCCCCTAGTCCTCGAAGGCTCCCTGCCGAGGACGGCTCCCCCATCCCCCACTCTCCGCTGAGGTTGGGGTCCCCCCCCTTCAAGAGGTCCCCTTCTCGCCTCCCGGCCGACTCGGATCCTCTTCCCCTGAAGTTCATGAGTTTCCTAACTTCCCGTCGCCCCCCACCCTTAGTCTCCCAGGTAGGGCTGCGTGGGCCCCCCTCTATCTCCGGTGCCTCTGTCTTTGGCTCTGTGAAATGGGGATGAGCCCCGCCCGCCTGGCTTCGTCCGGCGCCCCCGCACCCACGGGCTGTGCCCTCGGGGGTCCACGTCTCTCCCGAGTTCGGGGAGCCTCTGCCTGGTGTCCAGATGTCAGTTTTCTCGGGACTTTCCCTGCCCGGGAGCCCGGGAAGGGCTGGGGAGGGCTGTCAGGAGGTGCCTGCCTGGGGTCACTGAGGGGAAAGCCGGGGGGGACTTATCTAAAGTGGGAGGTGCAGTCAGTGGTCGAAGGAGATCCTCTCCCGGGAGCCCTCCACCCCACCTCTTTACCTTGCTAAACAAAGAGGAGATGAGAAACTAAGCTAAAATTCTGCGAAAGTTCAGAATTCCAAACAGAACCCGTCACCACCTTCTTGAAATTCCCTCCTTAATAACCAGTTGGGCTTAGGACTACTTCCGTATTGTGTCCCTTGTTTTGGCATTTTATTTACGGTGTCAAGTAATTTTCTTTTGTTGTTTCTCTAGTTCGTCCAGTGTCAAAAATCCTTCATTTTACCTTCTGAATTTCATTCGTCATTACAGTATCCTTTTGTTTTTGTTCACGGGGGTGTTGTAACAAGAATTCTCCCCAGCTTTTTTTTTTTTGCTCTTTTCAAACTTCTTAAAACCCCAGTGTTTTTTAATGGATTTTCATACCTGCTATCTGGCTAGCTGTTTCAACGTATAATACTTATAGCATTACAAAGAATTAGATATTTTTGAATGCTGTGCATATTTTCCTACATGCTGTTGTTTTTCCTAAGATATTTTAATAGAAAAAAGAAAAGCAATTGTATATTATAACATATAGACTATGTGAATTATTGTTATTGTTTAGTTCACAACTTTGATTTCACTGGTGTAAGACCATCCCAGTGTAGAAACTTCACTGATGCAGATCAGCAACTGTTTTGGTCACTTGTGGTCTTTGGGAGCTGCCTAAGGGCACTGAGGAATTTAATGATTTGGCCTGTTGTGTGTTGGAGGAAGGATTTGAACACAGATATTCCTGACAGTTCTTACTATGCCTTATGCTACTGACTGCTCTTGTAAATTCTCATGAAAAAGAACCAAAAGAAAAAATATCAATGAATACTGCATAGGAAACTCAGAATATTAAGAGGGGAAAATCCAAATGTTTTAAGGTATAAAAATTTGAAACTAATCTGGGTTTTTTTGTTGGTTTTTTTTTTTACATTTGGACAAATTAGCCTTCTCTTCTTACCTTACCCTATAATCTTCTCTTCTGTTTATGTACCTTATCTTTACTCCCCAACATCCCAGGTGAATCTTTTTTCCTGGTTAGTGTTGTAGTTGGAAAATGAGATTAATCGATTCATTTTCATTTCTTAATAATTTGTTATGGTCTTGCCCTTTTCAGAAAAAAGCAAATTGTTAATGTGTGAATCCAGCTAAGAGTCACATGAACTTCATGTGAATATTAGTTGTGATTTTTAATTTATTATATCCTGCTAGAATGTCAGTTTATTTTTTAGCTCTAATTTGTTCAGAAAAATACTGATTTAAACAATTGCTAAGTATTGTCCAGAGCTGTTTCCAATTAAAAAAAAAGATCAATAAGGCATAATTTGTCCTTTTTTCGTGGTTCAAAGTCTTTAACTATCTTCTGAAGCTTTTGGAGACATATGTGGTATCTAAAACATAACTGTAATTTCTTCTGAAGGATATCAAGTTTTAATAGCTATACAGGTGAGTTCAAAATTTTTCAAGTTATTCAAAATGTGCTAGGTTTCCCTGTCCCCAGGGTATGTAGTCTTTACAAACAGGTGGTAAACAACATTAGCATGTTTCTCTCTGGTAGCCCACTGTAGACTGGTTTTAGACTCCCACATTTATGAATATAGCCAAGGTTGTTTTAACATCAAGAACTGAGCTCCAGAAATTTCCCTTTTGCATCATGGGAACAACATTGATAAACAATGTTCCAGCTTTTTTCAACTACATAAATAAATAGCCACTTTTAAAACAAATTTCATTTCAATACATGGTGTTTTTTCATAAATGTACTTGGAGATTTCAAAGATGCTTATAGAAAGTATTCTTAGGAAGAAAAAGTTTGAAAGCTAGCCTAAAGTTGCATGTTTTCCCCATATTTTAAATTTTAGGCTTCAAATACTATTTGTATACACTTACATGTTGCATCATAAAAAGTGCAATAGGGCATTTGCTAAAAACTAAGCAATTTGATCCAAACATCTCCTAGTGATTGAAGATTTTTAGTTATTATGTGAAGAAAATAATTTAGCAGGAGTTTGTTTTATAGGTGGTAACTAGTATTCCTTTTCCAACTTTCCATTATATCTTTCTTTAAACAGTTCTACTTAAAAACACTTTCTCCTTTTTACTTCTCCTGACCCTTCCTTTTTGTTTTCCCTTCTCTTGTCTCTTTTCTTCTCTTTCAGTTTTGAATATATTAATACCTTTGCCGATTCAGCACTTCAAAAGCTCTGCCTTCTCCCACTAGCTTAACTTGGCCTTCAGACATTATGAGGAGACTGGCTTTTCGAGGCGCTGGTTGTACTCTGGTAAATCTGGTAAATTACTGATCATTTACACACCCACTTCCTTTATTTCCGTCTTCCCATGCTCACTCTTCACTACTCATTTCAGACCTTTTTCATTTAATGAGCCCTTCTTCATGTTCATCCAACTTATATGATTGCTGTTAGTGGATTGTATCAAAAGTATTTCATCTTTATTATAATGTTTTAGGTGACAGTTTATCAGATTTTAAAAAAAAAAACTTTGTATCCTTTGCCTATACATGAAATACATTTTAGCCCATTTAAAATTGCACAACTAATCATAGACATGGTGCACAGGAAACAAGCTCTGTTGGGTTATTTTTAAATACATTCAAAATCACTTTAACCAGATAAAACAAACATTAAAAATTGAGTGCAGACCTTCATCCAGGTAAAGTTGTAAGAATCCCCTTGGTTGATTGTTAGTTTGTACCCTTAGTTTCTTCTTGGCTCATAACCTGGCAAAAACTTTAATTGCACTTTTCCTCAATATTATTGGCAACCAGGGCATTTTCTCTTTATGTTCTGATTTTTCCTAGTTTCACAGGAAAATTGAATGTCAATAAGTGATATGGAATCTTTAGTTTTAGAATAGGATCATTGGAATCTCAATTGACACTGGGATCTTCTAGTTGAATTAAATAAGCAAATATTAAACACTACCTCCCACCCCTTTTTAATGTGTCAGTCTCTTCTGTCTTTAGCAGAGATACAGTTAGTAATTACAATTCTCATGTTAGAGAATGGTACCTAGCAACAGCCCTGAAACTTAAAAGAGAAATTATAATAAATGGCCATATTATTTGTTACAAGTATGAACATTCGCTAAAATGTTCCATTATAAAAGTCAGCAAAACTTATTAACCCTCAGAGGTCAGTCCTAAGGCCTAAAGTAAAAAATAGACCAACACAATTTCATTTCCCAAGAATACAAACAATACAATATTGTAATATATTTGTGATATACAGTATTTGTACTTTGATCTCCTTTTGGAAGATTGATCTAGGTTGGGGTATGGCTATAAAAGTCTCATCAGTAGATAAATAGAAAAAGATTACAATTTTCTGGAAGAATTTGGATTTTAGATGATCTCCATAGCTTACTATTTAAATTTTGGCCATACAGCTGTGATTGAAGGGTGCATTATTTTGAGAGAAAAATGTTTTCTGCCCCTAATCAAGCTGTTACTGATTTTCAGCTTTTTATAGCTAGATGTCACTGCCTTTTGTTTGATTCATAAACAATTGACTTTTGTTTTAAGTAACCAAGTCATGGTTGTTCTTAACATGATCTTGCATTCATTGATCTAGAATCTCAGAACAGTTTATAAATACCTGCCTTCCAGATAGCATTGGATTTATCATAGTTTTGGCACCATGATAATGGTACCAATGGATGGTTGGTTGGTTTTACCATTTAGGGATGATTTTGTTTAGAAGGGAGGAAGGAATAAATACTTAGATATGTGGAAACTCCCTCCACTAATAAACTCACCACTATCATCCCATACCTCTATTTCATTCTGTGTGATTCTTATCCATATCTCTCCACAAATCCTTCACAGCGGATCCACTGAACAACCTAAAGGCCACCATTTAACATCTTGAGAGTACTTTTAGAGCATTTGGGCTATCCATCTGTTCTTTCATTTTTGATGCATTCCTTGTTCTTAATCTTCTTAGAGAGAAAATAGTAGTGTTAAAACCTTTTGGAAGGCTTAACTACAATGCTAAGTTTCTAGACAGCTCACTATGAAGTAAGCATTTTATTCCTAGGTTTTACCCTCTTGGCAAAAAATACTTCGTTTTTAGTTCCTGGATTCATAAATACAGTAAAACCTCACTAATTTGACTAAATGGAGAAGGTCAGTCTGAATTATGGGGGTATCATTTCAATACTTTCAAATGTGAATAGCAATGGGGGCAGCTGGGTGGCTCATTGAATTGAGAGCCAGGCCTAGAGATTGGTTCAAATTTGCCTTCAGACACTTCCTACCTCTGTGACCCTGGGCAAGTCACTTAACCCCCACTGCCTAGCCCTTACCACTCTTCTGCCTTGGAACTAATGCCAAGTATTGATTCTAAGAACGGTAAGGGGTTTTTTTTGTTTGTTTTTGTTTTTTTTTTTAATGTGAATAGCAAGTCAAATTGTGCTATAATGGACAATTCTATTGAGTCTGTTCAAAGAAATAGGTAAAATAATGATTTTTGATATTTAAATGAATATTGCTAGTGTACTTGAAAATAGTCCTTTTAAGCAGATAAAGTATCTCATAGTCCTTCACAGTCATGTTCATTTACCTAGGATTAACCTAAGTTCATGAAAGCTTAGTTGAATAATTCCAAGTTAATGCGCTTTTACTGTATCTGCCCCATTGAAGCTGACACACAGCCGAAGGTTGCTTCAAGTAAAAGCATTTTTCTTGCAATGAGTCTTTTCAATGATGAAACCCAACAACTTGTAATGGAATGACTTGGGCATTGCTAAACTTTCTGCTACTACCAAAATTGTTCCTTGAACAAATCAAAAGCTTGGTGGCAAATGGTCCCCAAAGGGCTTTGCTCCAAGGTCCTAAATTTAAATATAAGAACATTGCTAATTGTTTTATTATAGAAGAAGTTGGATTCAATGGGCTCCAAGAGACGAAGGGCTACATCTCCTTCCAGCAGTATCAGTGGGGATTTTGATGATGGTCACCACTCTGTACCAACACCAGGCCCAAGCAGGAAAAGGAGACGACTTTCTAATCTCCCAACTGTAGATCCGGTAAGTAACCTTGATCAAACATTCCTAACAAATTTCATTTTCATGATTTCATTGCATCTCTGAGAATAATAGAGAAGGTTATATTTTTCTCTCGCCCTTGCTTGGTATTTCTCAGGAGAAATTTCATCAGCTTCATTTATTGGAAGTTTACTGATATGTGATATGTGAACTTTCCCCCCTTTTTAGAAAAATATATTTACTTAGAAAGCTTTAAAAATATGTTTTAGGTCTTATTAACTAGTAAAGACTACTAATGTATAGCATACTACCCATTATAGGGTATTTTTCAAAGTCTTGGGAAAAAAACATTTCTCAAAATGAATATAAGTATTAAAAATGTGTTTTTAATATAAATATCCTTGGGCCATAAAGTCTTTTCCTAGGAATCCAAATATTTTGCCCTCATTTCTGGCCCCTTCAACTTTAATGACTCTTTTATTGAAGAGTGCTAACTATTCCCTTTACCACCATGGCTCCATACTTGTGAAAATAAGCTTCTAGGAGACCCTTCTGGGTAAAGATATGGCTTTATTGTGACAGAGAAATCAGAAGGCCAGAGGTCTGCCAATTCCCCAGCTGAATCTCCAACCCTTATCATTGACAAAATTTTCAAAGACAAAAAGGGGAACTTAACAAGAGTGGGGGGTTAAAACTTACAGGAATTACTCTTGACATAAATAATAATGACTACTAGGTCATGGACAGGTCAGAATACTCTTGATCTGGACTTCTTTACAGCTCATTTTTGACATAGTACATCCCAATCCTCACAAGCCCTCTGAGGGCACCTGGCCTCCAAGGCTTCCCCTCCAAAGGCTACTGTCCCCCATGACCTTTGGGTGACTTTCTGATCCCTGTAGCCTCTTACATGAATTAGTTTGATATAAAGTAGATTTACATACACCTAGGATTAAAATAGTAAGTTACTTATGATTAATATGATAACACACTTAAAATGACTATAACAATATGCACACTTGAAATTATAAATGAGGTATTATCCTAGAACTACATTCTTCATCTGGTTACATACACAGAATCTTGCCTGGGACTGTATTCTTACTACAAATTGCGTAGTTACAAGGTATCAAGCTAAAGAAATTCTTAAGCTAATACAAATGATGGACTGCTTAATTTAATTTCCTTCCTATATACTCTTATTTGATTGTTTTTATTCTTTATTTTGTTCTTAGATTGCTGTGTGCCATGAACTCTACAATACCATAAGAGACTACAAAGATGAGCAGGGCAGGCTCCTGTGTGAACTCTTCATCAGGGCACCAAAAAGAAGGTAAAAAATAAGGGCCGTTTTGATTGAGCACATTTATTGCCATCTAGTGTTTCATCTCTTTATTTCTTAGAGAAATGATATCAAATAATTATTGAGAAGAGATATTGAGCTTATTTTTCAAGGATGCAGGAAAGCACATTTTAAAATAAGGCTTCGTAGCAAGAGACCAGAGGGTGGTCCTTTTTTATTTAACTTCCCTCATTCAATTCATAGAATCATAGATGTAGAACTGGAAAGGGCCTTAGAGACCATTGAACCCAACTTCTCCATTTTGCAAGTGAAAAATCAAAACAAGAAAAAGTTAAATGGTTTGCCCAGGGTCACCCAATTAGTGTCTTAAGATAGGATTTGCACCAAAGTCTTCCTGATTTATCTAGAGCCCTGTGCCCTATCCCCAACGCCACATTTTTCTCTCAGTATCTATTATGTGCAAGTCTTTTAGACTCTGTCCAAAGGTTACCCTGTACTGTCCACTGGCTTGCTTCACCTCTGAGCATTCAAAATTCCAAATGGAATTGCCTCTGTGAACTCTGCTCAAAAAGCTGAGTACCATGAGATTATAAGCAGTATCATGAAATCACCTACCTTTAGAGATGGCCAAGACCTTAGGCATCAACTAGTCCAGTCTCCTTGTTTTACAAATTAGGAAACAAGATCCAGAAACAGAAATAGTTTGCACAGTGTCACACAGGTTGTTAGGAGTGGAGTGCACTTTGAACATAAGTTTTCCCAACTTCAAGTTGATTGTATTTTCTAATATAACATATTTTATAAGGTCTCATTTGTGTACAAATTTTGCAAAATCTTCCTGAGACCAACTCCCTCAAGCTAGCAATTCAAAATACATGGCAGAGCAGTGACTGAATTATGAAGTAATTCTAATTCTCCTAACCAGAGCCTGGGCCCATTGGTGTTATACAGAAAGGCAATTGAGTCTCTTCCTTTTAGAGATCCAGATCTCTTAAGTTGAGAAACCTTTTAGCTCAAGCAGGATTTAGAATAATGTGAGAATAATGGATTCAAAAGGAAGACATTACAGATATTTGGAATACACCATTCATGCTTTGAGATAGACCTTATAACATCCAATGGGGAAATTTGGTTTGCTTGCCTGTTCCTATTTGTTAGAAAGGTTTTTTTCCCCTTTGTCATTTCCCCTTTCCCATTCGAGGAGAATGAGAAGGCAAAAGCAAAAAACCGAAAAGAGAGTCAGAGACATCTTGTTTAAAAGTACACAGAAGAGAAAAGAAGGCCACAGGAAGCAGAGACCAATGACATACCTTTGAAAGCTATAGGCTGAACTTAATTTTATACTTAATAAGTAAGGCAGAGTACATACTAGAGATCTACAGTTACATGTACAGTACTCTTTTTCTGTTCAACTGCGTATTTGGAAATGGCTGTTTTGGGGGTGTTTATTAAGTTCAAAATAAAAAGGAACTTTAAAAATGTGACCTTGTGGAAAGTAACTGACCTCCGAAAAGTACCACCACCACTTAGTATAATGACTTAGCTGAACCAATATGGGTATTTTTGTTCTTGAACTCTTCTCTGGCAAGCCTATCTCTTAGCATTTTAATCATCCCATTTGACACATCTGATATTACACAGAATTATATTTGTCTCCATATGAGAGTGTGAGTGTGTTAACACAGGTGCATGTGTGTAAAATGTAAGCCATAACTAGTCTATATTTCTTTGGGGTTTGGTTGTATATTATATATGCCCTTTTCTCCTGTGTCATTCCTTTTTAGACTAGAGAAGTGCCCTAATTGCAAATTTCTACCTAGTCCTTTTCATTTTTCCTCTGCTCCAAGCAATGTCATCAACATTGTAAGCACACTATAATGGTTGTTTGACAAGTGAACTAAAGACAAGTTTAGAAAGAGCTGAGGCATAAATTGGCCATTTCAAATTTGCATTTAAAAGGGTACTCTTAGCTTGGCTGCTTATTTTCCTCCACACCCTTAAACTTCATCTATAAAAAGCTGTCTTGGAGGATATTATAGTTCTTTACAACATTAATAATAATTTGTGAGACATGAAAATTCATCTTTCCTAGTGTCTTTTATCTGAAATGATAAAAAATAACTAGTTACATCATTTTATTTAAAATATTGTTTGCAATTTCCTGAAGGAAATGTTTTAAAGAATGTTTTCACTTGTAGATTTTGGATTAATTTGTACATGTAACACTTATGACAGAAATTTAATTTATGACAGAAATCAACCAGACTATTATGAAGTAGTTTCTCAGCCCATCGACTTGATGAAAATTCAACAAAAACTAAAAATGGAAGAGTATGATGACGTTAACCTGCTGACTGCTGATTTTCAGCTGCTCTTTAACAACGCCAAGGCCTATTATAAGGTGAGAAAGCAGTAGTTTTTGAAAGGCTGAATTCCTATTTCCTTTGAAAATCAACATATATTTTCTCTACCAAAACAGATGATAGTCCCACCTGTATAAAAGAACATTTTGGCCATGTGGATCTTGTGATTCCATATTGCACTTGTGATTTGAAGAACAATACAGGTGCACTTCATTTTATTCAATAGCTTTGTTTTTGACAAGTTATGTGTCATGCCAATGATATTTTCCCACTGATTTCCATTATAATTTGAGACAATTGATTTTTATTTTGAACTGGTCTTCAATGGACAGTGACTGAACACTAGCTTTAAACTCTTCTATCTACCTTTATTCTCAAGTAATTGATCTATGAACAAATTTTTGAATATATTGGATAAATCAGATCCTTTTGTTTTTTTTTTCACCTTTGGTCCAGACTTGTGTTTTTATCAGGTTAAGGAACTCCTAGTTTGAGCATTCCCCTCACCTTTGCAGATTACTGACTCCTTTGCAGCTTTTAATTTTAAAGACTTGCCTAGGATACTGAGATATTAAGTAACTTTTTTCCTATGGTCCCAGGGCTAACAAGGCCCATTTAGGTCTTGAACCCAAATCTGGCTGGCTCTAAGGCTAGCCTCTCTACACCATGCTACTACTGACTTTTGGGCCATATCTATTTGAAAGGAAATTTGTGGTGAGTTTTTTGATAAAGCAAAGAATCTAATTTATCTGTTTTGTAAGTCTGTGTTTTTGTAAATTAAATTTTCTAGTTAGGAAAAGTTAGGAAAGACCTGTACAGACAGTTATGATTGTTGGATATCACATAATTAAACCCAAGTTTTGGTGTCTAAGGACAACTTCAGTATAAGAATTTAAATGCCATTTTTATGTCAAGTCAAGTCTTTAGTCAAATCACTGAATGGGAAGGTTCAGTCTTAACTACTAACATCAACTGGCTAGGTTCTGAGTATTGTAGAAAGGAAATTAAAAAAAAAAAAGGTGATGAGAAATACTGTCATGGAGCAGAATGTATCTAAATTAATTACAAGTGTACACTATGCCCTCCTTCCACTTCAATATCAGACTTATCCCCAGCAAGTTTGATCTTCAACCACTCCAGGACAGAGTAGGCTGAATGAAAAATATCAGTGTTCAGAAGTTGAAGAATTACCATAATGTGCATTTAGGTTTCACTGTTGTCCACATAAATCTCCATGTAATTATTTCATTATTTTGGTAAATGAATTTTGCACAGAAAACTACTTAAGTGAGATTTTAAAATGATGTTTTTGAACTTGATACATTAAGTTGAGTCTAATATTTTGATGACCAGCCTTTGTTTTAAAATGGAAATGCAAATACCAGAATAACTTAAATGGGAAAGACCTTTTATCATTAAAATTAACACATAGAATACCCTTTATTTTATACTAAACAAATATGAATTGCCCAGTGAATTTGTTTTGCTTTTTGGTTCCAAGGACTTTTTTCTTTCTGTACCCCTCTCCCCTCATAGGAGATGAAGGGGAGAGAACAGGGATGGGCTAACAAAAAAATTTTGAAGGGTCATTGTGGTATTTAAAAGTGCCAGAAAAGAACAAAAGAAAGGTCAGAAAAAAAGAGTCAAGCAAGACAACTTTGAAAGCTACAGTTTAAATTTATATGAGAAAAACAAGCCGTATATAATAGAAATCCAGAGTTTCATGTACAATCCTTTTTTCTCTACAATATACATATATGTAGAAATATCCATTTTATTTTATATTTAAGTTTAGAATAAAAATAAATTTTTAACAAAAAAAAAGGAATTGCCCACTTCTTAATCTAGGGATTTAGCTTCAGAGTATTTATTTAACCTATTAGAAAAATATTATGTCAAAATGGTGATCTGTATAGGGGCATACAGGAAGTGTTCAGTGTAACTTTTGTTACATTTGTATGTGTGTGTTGTCCTCTTCCTTGTGCACAGCCAGATTCTCCGGAATTTAAAGCTGCCTGTAAACTCTGGGATTTGTACCTCCGAACAAGGAATGAATTTGTACAGAAAGGAGATGCAGATGAGGATGAAGAAGAGGAGGATGGGCATGACAATCAAGGAACAATGTCTGAAGTAGTAAGTGAATAACTTGAACCATTAATGGGTGGGATTCTTAAAAGATGAGTAATTCTAAGGAGGATGTTTCCTTTGTGATAGCATAAGCGTCTAGTGTTTCCTTTGAAATTTCAACAACCATATATTTGCTAGTGAGAAGAAGGGGCTACATAGCCAGAGACCTTTTCAGTATCTTCATTCCACGTGAAAGGAGTATTTAACATAATGCTCTCCAAAAGTGATGCTAATAGCCCTACATCAAAAGGAATATAACTGATTGCCTTAATCCAACAATAGGTGCTTCTATGAATTTTTTTTTTATTTGTGAATAAACTATAGACTTTTTACTACAGAATTGATTAAGGACAAGTTGAGTCCTAGTCAGCTGAGATTGATGCCACAGAAAGGCATGAAATTTTCATTAATTTCCCATTTAACCTATGTTTTCATCTAGTCTACTATGTGACTGTGACATCTTCTTTACTAGATAGATTTGTTCAGTATTCTTGGTTGTCTTTTTGCCCTTTTTTGACTGGGTTATTAAATGGGTAGGTGAAAGGAATGCATTAGTTATAGTTTACCTAAACTTTAATAAACTGTTCTCATATTATTTTTGTGGTGAAGATACAGAGGTGTGTACTGCTGAACACTTTATTTAGTTAGAGGCATATCATGCCCCTTAAATTTGCAAATGATACTCTGCTCAAAGGGATTAACACCTTGGATGGCAGCCTGGACCCAAAAAGATCTTGAAATGGCACAATCTAATAAAATAAAATTTAATAGAGATAATATAAAGCTTTAAGTGGTATTAGATCAACCAAGTATAGGATGGTTAGCAGTTTGAAAAGGATCTAGGGGTTTTAGTGGATTGCAAACTCAACATGAGTCAGTAGTGTGATATGGCAGCAAAAAAAGCTCATATGATCTTGGGCTCCATTAGGAGAGGCAAAGCTTCCAGAGAGAAGTGAAGGATAGTACCTAAGTATATGCCATATTGGGCCCCATCTAGAGAGTTGTGTTCAATTCAGGGTGCCACAGTTTAAGGACAACATTGATAAGCTGGGCAGCATCTAGAGGAGGGAAGTCAGAATGATGAAGGACCTTAAGTCCATGTCAAATGAGGATCGGTTGAAGAAAATGAACTAATTACTTGGGGAAAAAAGAAGAAAACTATCTTCAGGAATTTAAAGGGTTGTCATGTGGAAGAGGGATTAGATTTATTCTGTCCTATGCTGAAGGGCAGATCCAAGCAGCAGCAAAAAAGCCAATTGAGGCCTGATATTAGAAAAAAGCTTCCTAACAATTAGACCTGTACAAGAGGGGATGGGTTCCCACTCATTGGTGATTTTCAGCTAGAACCTAAGTCACAGCTTCTTTTGGGGTATGGTTTGGTTTAGTTAGCTGCTGCAGTTCCATCTAATATCAATTCTTTGATTTTATAATTGGTTACTGAGAGGGACCATTGTGAAAATAACTCTAAAACCTCTTCTGCAAAAGAATCATCAGAGAAACTAAATCTAATATTTCCCCTTCCAAAAATGTTTTAGGCCATACTTTCCCAAGACGAGTGTGCTGCAGACAAAACCACAGGAGCAAAACTTAAAATCTCTCTTTTCTCCTGGCTTTTATAACACTGCTCTCTCTTGGTCCTTCTGTTTGTTGTTTTCCTTTAAGGACTTTCTTGGGCCCTCTTTTTACTGCAAACTTTTTCTTGACAATCTCATCCTATCCCATGGTTTCAATTATTATGTAGATTACTTTAAAATCTATATATCTTGTCCTAATCTGTTGCTAGTTACCCACTACACATCTCAGCCTGGGTATCCTTCATCTCAAACTCAACCTGTCCTAAAAAGAATTCATTATCTTCCCCTCTTCCAACTTTTTAATGAGGCATTCACTGTTTTTCAAGTTATTCAGGTTCTAAGGCACCCTTGATAACACTTTACTCCCCCCCAAACTCATAGCTCTCTAGTTGATGAGACTTCTCCATTCTGTCTCCATAATATCCCTGACACACTTCTCATTTTATCTTCTACTTCTGGCTTTTTTCTGTAACATGTAGCTGCTAAAATGATATTCCTATGACACAGGTTTTATTGTGCCAGTCAGCATCTACTAATGTGTGTCGGGCCCTTTGTGGAACACTAGGACTTTTTTTTTTTTAAGGCAAAAATAGGCCATATCTTCCAGGCCTTACAGTTTTTGAAAAACAACCATTTACTTAAGGCAAAAGAAATAATTATGATGTCATAGATACTCACATATTAAAGAAAATGCATAAGTAATAAAATAGATCATGATCCACTGCAGGATTACACTTTTACACCAATCCATGTTATGGAAGCACATGAGGAAGAAAAATACATATGCTCTGGTTTGCATGCAGTTTTTGTCATTGGTCCATTCAGGAGCATCTGCACCCTACAAAACTTTCTTTGCTCACTGCTTGGTTGTTCCACACTGCTGTCTGACTGGGCAAATCTTCTTTCTTTGAACATAAGATATACAGACTCTTTCAATTTATAGAAAATTTTCCCTTGGACTTTGGCTACCTGAACTAAGGTTCTCTCACACCTAACTCCAGCAAAAAAAAATGAAATTTTCATTAGATTGAATGATCATCAAGAAACCCAGTGGGAAACTACAGTAAGAAACATCTTCTGCAGGAGAACCATGTAGAAAGCTATTAGCTCATAATTAATGGGAAAAGGAGCCACAAGAACAAGCATTCAAACCAATGGCCTCTCTATAATCAAAGGGGGACCAGAGATACCTATAACTTACTGGTTTCTATGTCTGGAGCCATCAAGAGTAGAAAACCTCCCAGAAAAACCCTAAGGGTAGTTGTAAACCCGCAGTAGAGCACCTGGAGGTTCCACAGAACAAAAATGGCCAGGGCTCCACAGTCCCTAACACCCTGTTCTGAGTACATTCCTGAAGGTTCAGAGCTTTATGTAAACCACAGAGTCCTACGAAGCTTCTGGGAGCAGAGCCTATTGGAACCTCTCAAAGAACTAGAGCTGAAGAGAAAAGTAACCCAAAGAATACGACAAAATTTACATAACTTAAGAGATCTTCCCAAAGAAAATAACTTTTAAGAACTAGAGCAGAAACTCAAATCACACATGTTTTCTTTTTTTAAAACCCTTACTTTCTGTATTAGAATCAATACTTAGTATTCTAAGTATTCTAATTCTAATAATTAGATTCTAAGACAGACAGAAGAGTGTTAAGGGTTAGGCCATTGGGGTTAAGTGACTCACCCAGGGTCACATATCTAGAAAGTGTCTGAAGCTAGCTTTGAACCGCAAATCTAGACCTGGTGTTCTAAGATTCACATTCCTCTCATAAGAGTGTCTTGCTGCCCCGACAAACAAAAACTATATGAATACCTAGAAAAAATGAAGCAAATGATAAAAATGAAAATCAAAGTTCTGAAGTGTGTGAAGGAAATTTACTTTCCTCCCTCTCCTGGGGTCGCACACTTGACCTCATCTCCTGCTGTCTATTTGATCCGGAGGCCAAGGCAGTGTGAAGGAAATCATTGGGTGAATTGAGTCATAAGGTTAGAATGGCAGTCAGAAAAAGGCAGCAGTAGAGTCAAGAGATCATGAGACAAGGGGAAGGTTGATCTCCCCTTCAATGCTCCTTGGACTGCCCCCACCCCCCACCCCAGGTGGCGCAGGCGAAAAAGAAAGCCATAGTTGGCTCCTAAGACAGTGAATTGAGAGAGTTAGTGGGTGGCGAGAAGATTCGATAAACTGAGGCAAGAGCAGATTTTTTTTTTGTGCTCTTCTCTTCTGTGTTTGTTGCTGACGAGGCTTTCCTGTGTGGTGTTTCTAGGGGGCCCTAATGGCAGCCACAAACTAAATGGAGCAATAAGGAAAGTACCTTTTATATTTCTCTCTTATTTTTCCATCCTTTACTCCTACCACTTTTGTTTAATAAAATTATTAATTTACAGCCAGTCTCATAATTTCCGTTCCTACAAAAGAAAAAGAATTGGAAAAAGAAAAAATAGCTTAGAAGAGAAAATGGTGGGCTTTACCCAAGTAAGACGCACACTGAAAACTAAATGAGAACACACAATTCAGTAACCTCATGCAACAAATTTTTTAATTTAGAATATTTTTCCATAGTTACCTGATTCATGATCCCTACCCCACCTACCACCTGCTCTTTCTTCCCCCCTCCTGAAACCAACAAGCAGTCCCATTGGGTTATATATGTATCATTGTTCAAAACCTATTTCTATGTTATTCATATTTGCAGTAGAGTTATCCTTTAACATCAAAACACCAATCATATCCTTATCAGACTACATGATCAATCACATATTTTTTTAATACATTTCCATTTCTAGGGAGTTCTTTCTTTGGATGTGAACAGCATTCTTTCTCCTAAGTCATGTAACAAATATTAAAGCAAAATCAAAAAATTTTTAAAAATAGAAGAAAATGTATTCAATCTGGTCTCAAAAACACTTGACCTGAAAAACAGATCAAGTAGAGATAATTTAAGTATTATCAGGCTCCATGAATACCAGGATTTTTTTTTAAGGCAGGATACTATGAATACCATCCAGATCTGTTAGAACTAAAAGATAACCTAAAAGAATGAACTGATCACCTCTTGAAAGAAACCCCAAAAGAAAAGTCCCAAGAATGTCACAGCCAAATTCAGAACTCTTATAAATAAAGAAAAAAATGCTACTCTACATACAACAATAACCAGTTAAAGTACTGAGGAACTTCTGTTAGAATTACACAACACTTAGCAGCTTCAATCAAAAATGAGCCAAGATCTTTGACTACAGTATTCCAAAGGCAAAAGATAGAGGCTTATAAATGAAAAACTAAATATAATCCTATAGGCAAAACAATGGCCTCTAATGAAATAGAACAGTGATGGTGAATCTTTTGGAACTTTTTAGGGACCCTGTACCATGCCCCACCCACCCACCCCAGACTGCTTGCCCATGCTCTGCCCCCCTGTGTTTGGGGGAGGGGCCAGGATGCAGGCTGGCCCAGTGAGGGCAGAGCTCCACCTGAAGAGAGGCTAGAGTGCCCCACACCCAGAGTTCAGGGGCAGGACCAGACTCTCAGCTGACCAAGCCAGGGGCCTGCAAGTATCCACAGAGAGGTCTCAGCATGCCCTATTTGAAACTTTGAAATGCAAATGGAAGTCAAGAAAAACCTAGATAGGTCATTTTATTTGAGCAATTAGAGGGGTCTTTATGATGATGCACTGCTAACTTTCTAATAAAGGGAGAGTAAAGAGATTTCTCTTCACAAGCATTAACTTCTTCAAAGACTAATAAAGGAGATGAATAAGAAAAATTGAACACCTGAGGTTAGGGGGAAGAGCTTTTTTCTAGGCCATTTTAAGGGAGGAAGAGGAAGTATGAAAGGGATACAGAGAGCTTTCTGTCTTGGGAGACATTAGTATGCAAATATGGAGCAAAGAGCAAGAAAGAGCAGCATCAGGCAAAAGAAGGAAAGAAGAATTGAACACACAAATATATATTCCCAAAGAGTTTCGTGTAGCAGCACAGCAAACTAACTAAGAAACAAGTGGAAATACAGGAGAGAAAAAGAAGAGGAGGAAGGGTATAGCTGCTGATCCTAAACAGGAGACTAAAAGGGAAAAAAAAGAACAGCAGAGAGAATGAGAATCCAAGATTACCCATCAGTTGAGGACCAACTGAACAAATTATAGTATATGAATGAAATGGAATATGTTGTATTAGAAATTGTAGAGAATTTTGGTTAGTATGAACTGATTCAGAGTGAAGCAAGAAAGAACAGAAAATTTTATGCAAGAAAAACAGCTTTGAAAAAAATTTTTTTTAATGTCAGTCAGTGCAAGGACCATCCATATCTCCAGAGAACCTAGTAACAACAGGTCACCTACCTCCTGAAAGAGAGGTCATGGATTTGGTGCAGAAAGAGGCAAACACTGTGGGACATGCCCCCTGGGCACGTTCATTTTGACTAGCTATGCTTGTTTGTTACAAAGTTTATTTCAGCTTTTTAATGAGGGGAGAGAGAGAGACAGACATGGCAATACTGATGAAAGAGAGGATCATTATACTCAAGTGCAAAGCATGTAAAAAACAAGTTTAGAAGAAAGTACACGTAAGCAGAAGAGTTTTGATGAGGTGTGGAATGTTACATAATATTTATGTATGCAGAAATGTATATGTAGTCATACATACATCTATAGCAATATTAGATAGAACTTCATGGTTTTAAGTATGATCCTTTTTTGTATACAACTATATATATATATTTTAAATTTAATTACTATTATTTGAAACTTAAGATACTAAAAAAGGGGACATTGCAATATATATAGGTATGTGAATAATTGTTAGTAGTTATTGTGTTATTAGCAGTTCAATTTAAGCCAGAGAACTGCCACGGTTGTATGCATCCAGCAGTTCACTCAAATAAATGTTGGATTGTCTAGTCAAAGAGAAATTTACATTCTAATGTGGAACACAAACTATAAGTAAATAAACATGCAAGATTTATTCTATGTATTCTAAGATTATTATATGCAAGAGTAGACAAAAAGCAGTCTTAGATAGAAAGCTGTGAGATTCACAAAAGCTAGAGATTCTGGGAGGAGGAGGAGGAAGAGGAGGAGGAGGAGAAGGAGAAGGAGGAGGAGGAGGAGTAGAGAGGAGAGCATGCTTGGCCTGGGGGAACAGCCAGAGAAAGTGGAGTATCACATATAAAAGGATCTGCAGGCAGGCCAGTGTGGTTGGACTGTGGATAACATAGAGGGTAGTGATGTAGAAAACTGGAAAGAGAGCAAGGGCCCAGATTATAAGATTTTTAAATGACCTTCATTTTAGGAGGTAACAGAGCCACTGGAGGGTGGGTGAGGGGCTAACACAGCCGCCATACCTGCACTTCAGGAAGTCACTTTGTGAACTGTGCAGAGGATAGATTTGACAACTGACTGGATATGTAGAGTCAGTAAGGTAGAATAGTAGATGATAACTAAGGTTGTAAACCTAGTGACTGTAAAGATGATGGTGCCCCCAACAGTGATGTGGAAATTTGAAAGTTTGGGGGGAAAATAACAAGTTCTCTTTTAGACAGGTTGTGTTTGAGGTGCCTGTGGGTCATCAAGTTCAGAATTCCAATAGGCAATTGAGGATATGGGATATGAGTTCGGGAGAGAGACTGAGGCTAGATAATGAGGATCTGGCACTTTGGCTGACTAAAGGTAATAATTGAACCTTTGAAAAGTGATGAGATAGTATGGAGAGAAAGGAGAGAGAGCCCAGGACACAGCCTAAGGGAACACCTCCCATTTGTGGGTTCTGATATGGATGAAGATCCAAGAAAGAAGGGTGGGGGGGCAGTGAAACAGGTAGGAAAGACCAGTATTACAAAAACTCAGAGAGGAGAAAATTTTCAGAAGTTTCAAATCCCTTGCTCAAAAATCTGGAGTGATTTTTTCATTGCCTCCAGGATAAGATATGTACTCTTCAGCCAACCCCTATACTCTCTGGGTCCCATTTAACTTGCCACTCTATCCATGTTACAGTCTCTGTCTTCCCTCAGTCTGAATTCCAGCCAAACTGCCTACTTAGCCTTTTCCTGATTACAACTTAGCATCTTTCATCTCCATGTCATGCCTGAAAAACACCCTCTTCTTAAATTTATTTTTTAGAATCCTTAACATCTTTCAAGGATCAGCGCAGACCTTTCCTGATCCTCCCAATTGTTGGTGCTCTTGAAATTTCCCTGTCTTTTATTATCATTGCATATCTCACACCTCTATTTCCCCCCAGTAAAATTTGAGGCTGGAAGGTCTTGCTCCCAAATACAGGCCACACCAACCAAAATCAGTTCTCTGGAATTGGGTCAAATATGCACACAAAAAAAATAATATCACACTACTCAATGTGGGGTTATAGGTATGCCAAAATGTTGCTTATTGTCTCTCTCCATTAGACTCTACCCAGGCTTTATATAAGCCAGATTGAAAGGATGGAAAGAAATGATCTATTCATTCAGATTAGTATGGCATATAATAGGCAG
The DNA here is from genome assembly GCF_027887165.1 of Monodelphis domestica. Taxonomy (NCBI): domain Eukaryota; kingdom Metazoa; phylum Chordata; class Mammalia; order Didelphimorphia; family Didelphidae; genus Monodelphis; species Monodelphis domestica. Next base: position 86,337,105 of record NC_077233.1, read on the forward strand.
TTTGTTTTTTTTTTTTGTTAAATAGGAGAGGAGAGGATTGTGATAAATCTAGGAAGACTTAATTCATTTGCAGTTGATCTCCACTGCACAAGAGCAAGTTGGATTGTGTGCTGATAGGCATAATCATGTTGGAGCTCTAATGTAGCCAACCAGCTTTGGGAATAGAAAACCACACAGAAATATAATGTATACATTTTCTAGTATCCTTTTATCTGCAGCATTAACTGGAGTTTGGTAGTTTACTAAAACAAAAATCACCATATCACTGAGGCAACCACTAGGGAGCACCATAGAGCAGAGTGGCAGATGTAGATTAAGGAAGACCCAAGTTCAAATCAAGCCTCAAATACTTACTACCTGTACAACACTGGGAAAGTCACCTCACTTCAGTTTGCCTCTGCTTTCTCATCTGTAAAATGGACATAATAATTCACCTCCCTGGGTTGGCGTAAGGATCAAATGAGATAATAATTGTAAATCAGTTAGCACAATGTGACACATAGTAATTACTCTGTAAATAATGTTAGCTATTATTGTTACCTCCTACAGGAAATCTTTCCCAACCATTCTTAATTCTAGTGCCTTCCTTGTCTTAATTATTTCCTATTATATATATATGATATATATAAAGTACATAGCTATGGGGGGGGGGGGTGTTTTTTGTACATATTTGTTGCTTGTTGTCTCTCCCCATTAGACTGTGAGTTCCTTCTGGCCAGGACTATACTGCTTCTCTTTGTATCCCTCATGCTTACACAGTGCCTGTAATATAATAGGCACTTAATAAATGTTTATTTACTGACAAACTGATAGCCTTCACATATATACTGACTTGTGATAAATGCACATATTTCATACACATACACGAATAACCATCATGCTCTCAAAATGCCAAGTCAGAAAGTGAAAAGTAGGAAGTCTTAATGCCAGCTTTGAGAATAGATTTGGAGGGAGGAGTCAAGATGACTGCTTAGCAAGCTGCAACAGTTCAGACCTCGCGGAAGACCCTTCCTTACCGATTACAGACTGAATGCTCCTAGGGCACCGAAATTCAAGCTGAGCAACAGGACAGAGGCAGGGAACCCTCCTTCTGGACTCAAATCAAAAGGTACGCCCCCCAAAAGCCAGAACCCAAGAATACTCGGGTCTAAAGGGAAGGCAGAGGGAAGGTACCAGGACCCCTCCCCCACAACCCAGAGGGCTGAGCCCCCAGCAGCAGCAGGAACCTCTGAGTGGGTAAAGGTGCTGGGTTTGGAGGGTCTACCTTGTGAGCAGTGGGGCACTGAGCGTCCAGCGTGGACAACGGGGAGGAAGCCAGGGAGAGACTGGGCCATGGCTGGGTCCCTCTATCAGGCTCCAGTCTCACCATTGCCTCAGGGCACATCCAGACCAATCCAGTTGAACCTAATCCCATCAGGACTCCTCAGAGCTCAGGGAGGTAGGCAAAGGCACTGGGGAACCTTGCAGACAGCGGAGAAGCAGCTGGGGAGAACTGGAGAGAGCCCCAGCGGCCCAGCCTTCCAGGAATCTTCGGCCTCAGAGCACATACAGCCCAACCCAGTTGAACTTAATCCGATCAAAAGCCTCCAGAGGACAGGGAAGCTAACATTCCTCCCCTAGAGAGTGTACCAAGAGATCTGACAAAGCCCCAAGAAGGGAGACTGACAGACCCAAAACCAGAGAGAGAGAGAGAGAGAGAGAGAGAGAGAGAGAGAGAGAGAGAGAGAGAGAGAGAGAGGAGCAAGAGCACAGACAAATACAGGGAGCAAAGAAGGGGTAAACCCGAGCAAACAACAGAAAAAGAAGAAAGAAATTATAATAGACAGCTTTTGCACAGGTAATGAGCAAAGAGCTAACGAAACAGGGGGAGGGATCAGCAAAGGAAAAATCAGAAATCCCAGCGAATTGTATACAGGCTTTGGAAGAACTCAAAATGCAATTCAAAACACAAGAGAGGCTGAAGACAATTGGGAAAAGAACTTAAAAACTAAGATAAGTCATCTGGAAACAGAGGCACTTGAACTAAAACAAGAAAATGGTGTCTTGAAAGCCAAAATCAACCAGCTGGAAAATGAGGCAAAGGAGATGAAAGATGAGGTGAAGAAGATGAAAGATGAGAAAAAGGAAATGAAAGACGAGGTAAAGAGGATAGAAGATGACCTCCAAAGAAAATCAGACCAAAAGGAAAAGGACGACCAAAAAACTAAGGATGAAATCCAGTCTTTAAGAACCAGAGAATAGATTTGGGAGTTAATTCTTTATAGCATTCATGACTTTAGCTATCTTTGGATCATACTCAATAGATGGAAAAAGAACAGATTGTCATGAAGGCTTGTTTTTTCTATATTTTCATCCTTGAGAGCAGCATTTCCTTTATCTGACATAATTACTATCTTGTTATAACTCAATATACCTCAGAACAGATTTTAATATAACATAGATCTATTTTAGATATGATGCAGAGGACTTGTCTACTAAAATAATAAAAGATTTTGGTTATAAGATAGCTTCATTTATAAGGTTCTTCCTGATAGAACATAAATATAACAGCTCTGCAATATATTCTCTAAGCATGCATAAAAAATTTTATATTCTGTGTTTTAACATCCTTCATGAATTAAACTTATGTTTTTAGTAGCTATTGATTACTCGGCATTTATTTTAGATTTTTCTAACACTCACAAAGGCACTTTTATTTTTCTTGTCTTTGCTAGTCTTCTCCAAGTTACCTGAAAGAGATCCTTGAGCAGCTTCTTGAAGCCATAGCTATAGCTACAAACCCATCAGGACGTCTCATAAGTGAGCTTTTTCAGAAACTTCCTTCAAAAGTGGTGAGTTGAATTTAGAGGCATTTAATTTTTTATGCTGATGTTTATAAGAATCCCAGTCTTTTTTCTTTAAAGAAAGAAAAGAAAAGGTTCTCAAACCTTGAGGACAGGGTGAGAGAGAGAGAGAGAGAGAGAGAGAGAAGCTGGTTCATCATGTTTATTTTTTTCTCATTACCAAGTAAGTATATGGTAGAAAGAAGTGACATCAAAAAAAGATTTTTCTAGATAAGGTTTTAAAATGAGATAGTTTCATCCTGGTAAAAGAGGCCATATCTCTAGTTAGTGGCACCTTTGAGTCTGTTATGTCAGTGTACAAGCTAGCTCAGGGCTCTTCCCACTCTATCCTGACATCCATTCAAAAGCTGAAGAGCCTTTCTACAGATATAATGGCAGCTCCAAGATGGAGAGAAGAAATGGCTTGTCCCTAGGGTTCATGGCTTTGGATTGTCTATTATAACCTAACTTCTCTAGATACTCTTCTTGTTTTTTGGTCCAGATCTGTTCACCAGTGTCATAAATTTCTGACTTGAAAACTCCCTTCCCTGCTACAATTCTGCAACTTTTCTGAACCTTAGTTTTAGAATTGCCTCAGGCACTGAGAAATCATTGATTTGTTCACAATCACAGCTAGTATGTGTCAGAGGCAGAATTTGAACCCAAGTTTTTCTGATTCTAAAGCTGACCCCTTTTATATGCATTAAACATACCTCTTTTTCTGTTATTATTAGAGTGGTAATGACTGCATAAGCTGCAACTGAGTTCCACTCTTCATCAAAACACTCAGTTCAGCAGAAAACCTAACAGAAGACCTTTCTTACCTTTCCTAAAACCTTAAGGATTCAAATGGGGCGGGGGGGGGGGGGGGGCAGAATTTTACTCACAATACAGCAGTAAAAGAATTTTGCAACTCTTCTTTCCAGAATTCCCTTGTTTGTGTCCTTAGGCATGGATAATTTGTATTTTTATGTTTTAAGTTCTCTGATCCTATGAATTTGGGATCTCATGACGATCACCAAATTCCACATAAATAAAACTTGCGCAGTGTTCTTTGGTAGACATTTTATATATATATAATGTATCAAAACCCAAATGTTTTATAGCTGCAAATAGAACACTGTTCTGGATATGCCTTCTGGGTCTTTTACTCATCAATATTTTATAGAAGCAAATGCTCATTTGGTCTTATAGAATGATAGTTTCTTTAACTGGTGGCCTAAAGTTTAATGAAACTGTGTGTTTTATTTTCCAGCAATATCCTGACTATTATGCAATAATTAAGGAGCCCATCGATCTTAAGACGATTGCTCAGAGAATACAGGTGTGAAGAGGTCTATGTATTGTATATAGTATAATTCTGAGTAGATCTGCTAGTACATTTGTGGGGAGGTTGAGGGAAGGACTTAGAGTATAGCATCACGCTTTTAAAATATATTTAGAAGTAAATGTTTCTGTAGAGTATGACATGTAATGTAAACAAATAAGGACAGTGTTAATCATTATAACTTTTGAGGAGGTAGTATGTAATTTCTGCTTCTCCAGAAAATAGAACTTTCTCATTGGTAGAATAAATGTCTGTGCTTTGAACAAAAATAAAGCATATCAGTCATTTTTTCTTAGAAAATTCATTTCTAAGTATTTGGCTAATTGTATTAAAATAAATGAGGAATTATTTGAGAGTACAAAAATTTTCACAGTGTTTTAAAATATTGGCCTATTTACTGTGTCATCAGCAGCCAATGTCTGATCTTGAGAAGAATGCAATTTTCCTATCCAAAATCATCCTGAATTTCTAATATATTCCTAGGAGGAGGATGTTTTTTCATGACACTATAAAATTGCTTTATACCTTAAAGCAAAGAATTTCATTGTTTACAAATTATTCCCATACCTTTTTCACTTTGTGTGCTACATCTGTCATCATGTCCCAGTGTTCCATACTTCCAAACATGTCTTAACTTTGCTATTACTAATACCATCTTAATCCAGGCTCTTATCACCTTACTCTCTAACTCCAAATTCTTTACAATCCATCCTTCATGCTACTGGGCTGATCTTTCTAAAATACATCTTCCACCATGTCACTCCACTTCTCCAGAATCTATAATGACTCCCTGGGTTGATGAAAAGACAATAGACTTGAAGTCAGAAAACACATAGTCTGGTCTTAGTTTTGCCATTTAGAAGCTTCTGGCCTTAGGGAATCACTGAACCTTTCTGAGCTTCAATTTCATCCACTGTAAATTGATGAGGAAAAAAATATTTGTAATATTTACTACAAAAAAGTAAAGAGAACTAAGTGAGATGAGAACATAAAGCATTTTGTAATCATAAAGAGCTTTACAGATATAAGCTTTTAGTAGAATTTCTTTGGGGGCCCCAATTTTTTGTTTTATTTTGTTTTGTTTTTTTAAATATAGAACACAAAGTTTATAGAATTTTTTAAAATATAAACTTTTAAAAATTGTATTTGCCATTCAATTTTAAAACGACTTTTGTTCCCCATCCTTCACCCCTTTTATTGGTCAAAGAAACTATATCAACTGCTGATTCTCACACTTGTAGAGTTTACCATTTCCCTGGTTGCCTTAAATCTAAATCCCAAGCCACTTTCTCTTGTCTTTTTTAGAGATATAAAACAATAGCTTTGGATGGAATAGCTTGTTAAGGAGTAGACTGAAGGTTGAAGACTGAGGATTCTCCCAAGGGTGTCTTAATAAATTATTGTGTATCTCTCAAAAAAAATTGTTTACCTAATCCACAGTAGTCCTACTTAGGTACTTCATCATAACATGGAAATGACCCTGAGTTCCCAAAGGCTTTGTCAATGAAGCAAAACTCTTGGTAAGATCACCCTCACCATGCTGGAAAATTTTCATATACACATGGTGATAGAGTAGATATCTCTTGTCCAAGATCTAGCCACCTAAGTTTGGCATGGCTCAGCACAAGAAGTTTGAGACCCAGGTTGTCTGTTTTTTTTTTTCCATAACTATTCATGAAGCCCATTGACTAAGATGTAGAGGGTCTATGAAAACTATATCAGTCATCTTGGCTTTTCTTTTAGCCATAATTTAGCCCTAACTTACTGCCTGTTTAACACTTCTTTCTTCTTATTAACCCACAGTGTCAGTCTCCTCTTGTCTCCAGAAAATGACCTTTCTGTTCCTGCCTTTGCTTATGGGCATCCTCCCTCTTTTCTAATTTCTGCCTTTTTTTTTTTTACAAAACAACCAATCTGCATATTGCTTCATGTTATCTTAAAATTCAATTATGTTTTGCTTTAAATGGTCAAAAACTCTTTAAATTTCCCATGACAGGAAGGTTAATAAAAAGATCAGTGATTGCACATATTAGTTATTTGAATGTTTCGCCTTCACTGAAGTTTTTAAATATATAAATAACTTAATTGATTTTTAAATTCTTAATAACTTTCTATAATAGTTATTGCCTGTTTTGTTATTTCTCCTAGAATGGGAGTTATAAAAGTATCCATGCAATGGCAAAGGATATAGATCTCCTGGCTAAAAATGCCAAAACCTACAATGAACCTGGGTCTCAAGTATTTAAGGTTTGTGTATAATCATCAGGCCATTGGGATAGGGGATAGGGGATCTTTCTTTTTGCCTCTTTCTGACTTTCATGTTATTAAGTAAGCTGTAAGTTTGTTAAAAAGAATTTATACAATATAGTTTTTAATGTGAATTGTCTTATCTCCTTGGTTTGAAGTTAATAAATGTAGCAAAGTATAGTGGAAAAATCAGTGAATTTAGGATCAAGAGAGATATCAGTACATGCTTTGACTATTTGATGGTGGTACGGTAATTATGGGCAAGTTACTGAATTTCTTTGAGCCTTTTAGAAATTCACTCCAAATTAATGATGTTTCATTTGGAATCCATAAAAGTACATGTCAACAAAGCATAACAAGAAGACTTAGAGAAACTTCTGGTAAAGCCTCCAGTCTATAAGATGTTGATCCTGATACCTGCAAGTTCTTGCTTGGAAGGCAGATGACATGAATTTTTAAAAGACATTTAAAAAAATTTCCAAGTTGAATCATGTTAGAACCACAAACTTTTTTTGGTCCTGTGGTGTCTTTAGTAAGGCATTTTTATAATCTTTTTCTTACAATTATTGATTTGCTACAAGATTTGCTACAAGTATTGATTTGCTACAAGATTTGCTACAAGTAAAGAAAATGAATACTCTTATTTTTGCTTTAATGTTCTTTTAAAAAACATTTTATTAATGACATTTTCTTTATTTTCATAATCATTTCCCACCTCCTTCTCTTCCTCCAAACCAAGCCTTCCCTTGTGACAAAGAAAAGCAAAAACATCTGATTTAGATTCCACATCTGACAGTGTGGACCTGGAATCAGGAAGACCTGAGTTCAGATCTAGCCTTAGACACTATGTGACTGAGTAAGTCACTTAACCTCTGCCCAAGTTTCCTCATCTATGAAATGGGGATAATAATAATATCTACCATCCAGGGTCTTTGTGAGGATAAACTGAGATAATATTTGTAAAGTGCTTTATAAGCCTTAAAGTCATCTACCCATTATACAGCAATGTCTTAGTAGTCCCCTGGACCTCTGCCTTGAATGAGAATATTGGCCTTCATTTTCACAGTTTAAAGAAAAGGAAAAACATTTTGTTCCTAAAATGAGTTATTAGTTTGGATTTAAGATATTAAAGCTAATACCTTACAATTGATCTGAGCATCTGTATTTACCCAGGAAACCTTTCTCCTAACACATAACCTTTCCATTTTTAGACTAAGGTAAACAAGTACTAGTCACTCTCTTCTTTTCTTTCCATTTACCATTAATACTTTACTTTCTTTTTACTTGAGTATATGCCATACTTTTTGTGACAGTTCTAGGCAAGCTTATATAGTTTCACTGAATCAAGTGACAGCTTTGTGAATGTTTGGGGGGAATCAGATAGCCTTTTAAGAACAGTGAGGAGCTGTAGTTTGAGTATGGTTTTAGAAGACTACTTCATGTAGCATGTTCTGCAGAAGGAAAACTTGATAAATGAAACTTTATACCTTTTAAAACTTAATTCACTTATTAAATCATAATTTTTATTTTAACAGGATGCAAATTCAATTAAAAAAATATTTCATTTGAAAAAGGCAGAAATTGAACATGTTGAAATGGCCAAGTCAAGCCTTCGAATAAGGTAGGTAGAAACTTTTTCTCAGATCATGGGGTCTGAACGTGTCTTGGGTTTTTATAATCTGGTATATTTCCCTTTCAGGAATATTTTGGTTGTTGTTGTTTTTAAAACCAGTATTGACATTTTGTTTCATAACTATAAAATTAATCAAGGGATTTGGATGGAGTTCCACCTAGTTTACTCATAGTCCTTTCCTCTGCAGAGACATTATAATTTGAATGAGAGTTCTACCCCTGACACTCAGTATCTTTCCAGTGACACCTCCCATTGTTCTATATATCCATCACCATTTCTTTACAGTCTCTTGAGAGGAAAAGCTACTAGTAAAAAGATTGCCAAATGGCATTATTAACTCATTCTGGTTAAATCAAGTGTAGATAGGTACTATGGAAAGGTGAAAATAATTAGTTCTGACTCAGCTCTTAACTACTTTAGTAAACTGAATAGGTCAGTCTGTTTCTTATTTTATAAAATGAGAAAGTTGAAATAGATTGTCTCCAAGGTCCTTGACAATCCTAAATTCTAGGTTTCTCATTTGCCCACTATGACTTGTCACTGTCTTCTGGCTTCTTGTTTGCTGAGTGTCATGATTTCTCTATTGTATCAATTGGGACTTGGGCCTCTCAGTTGTCTCATTTCTGAACAGGACTCCATCCAATTTGGCTGCAGCCAAGCTGACAGGTTCTTCACAGGGTAAGGGCAGCCTTAGTGAAGAGAGAAATTCTACCAGCAAATATTATCGGTAAGAGAAATAATTGAGCATTGCACATTGGTTGCAAAATCTCAATAGCTTTGCCTGATACTATTTTGAAGTAGAATCATTGCTGTTATTAGAACTTCTTGAATACATGTGAAAGTTCTTCTGAAAGTATATAACACTAAATAGAAATAACATTGACAACAAAGAATGCATGCTGTATAATTGTGACCAACCTTGGCCCTATTAAGTACAAGTACTTATAGAAATATATACAACACCTCCCTCCTTTCATTATAGAAGTGTTCAGCTAGATGTATGGAATGTTGCATAAATTGTTAAACATGGATAGTATGTTAATTTGTTTCATTGTATAGTTTTTGGTTTTCATTTTTAAATCTTAGTTACAAGGGATGTCTAACTGGGTAGAAAGTATATTCAAAAAAGAATGATATTGGAAAGCAATTTGTTACTCAATTGTTTTCAGTGAGGTCCAACTCTTCATGACTCCATTTGGGGTTTCTTGGCAAAGATACTAGAGTGGTTTGCCATTTCTTTCTTCAGTTTATTTTACAGATGAAGAAACTAAGGCAAGCAGTATTAAATGACTTGCCCACAGTCACATAGGTAGTAAGTGTCTGAGGCCAGATTTGAACTCATCTCCCTAACTCCAGGGCCAGTATTCTACCCATGGTGCCAAATAGCTGCCCCCATATAAAAGAAAAGGCACCAAAAAAAATGGCTTTTAAAAAGTAGATAGCACTGTATAAGTATTAAAAAATTACTAATTCTTCTATGGTTTAAAATATGGGTTTCCCAGAGAACATTGAAGTACTATGATTAGAAAACTCCAAATCTGTTTTGTTTTGTTTTGGTTTGGTTTTTTTGGTTAGAACTGTTACAATAAAGATCTTAAGGCTTCTAGATACTCTCTTTCATTGATATTTTTCAAATGTTACAGTTGTATCAATTCTTCAAGACCCCTTTGGATTTTTCCTGGCAAAGCTACTAGAGTTATTTGCCATTTCCTTCTCTGACTCGTTTTACAGATGAGAGAGACTAAAGCAAGTAGCGTTAAGTGACTTGTCCAGAGTCACACAGCTAGTAAGTGTCTGAGGCTAGATTTCAACTCCGGAAAATGGGTCTTCTTAATTCCATAACCTCTACTCTATCACTGCATCACCTAACTGCCCTTCATTGATATTACAAAGCCAAAATCTGTTAATTTTTCCCTTAGCATCAAGTTACTACTTTGTATTATAGGTTGGGGGGGGGGCGGGGATTGTGTACTTTATAATTTTATTTCTTGAGGTCCTTATCCTGTAGATGAAGATATTTTTGTGATATTATTTCAGTCAAAAGAATTGCTATTTGTGAAAATGATTAAGTATAAGCTTTTTTTAGAGCATATTGCTTACAGACTTAATAAGGTGAACAAAAGATATTTATTTCAAGTCCTGTGCTTCCTGATCCATCACTAATTGAATTTTTCTTAATCATTCAACAAGTATTAAGCACAAATACTGTGTTCCTATGGGGATAGAGATACTCCCCCCAAAAAATTCCCACTCACAATGCACTTACTCCATAAACTACTAAAGTAAGAGGAAATTTTTAAAAATTGAGGACTGAAATGATCAGATTTGTGCATGTAAGAAAACCTATGGAGGAGGGGGACAAGTACTTATAGAAATATATACAACATGAATATAAAGTTAGTAAATATAAACATTTACAAAGTAATTAAAAATAAATTAGTTTGAGAGAGAAAATATTTACATTTGAGAAGACCAGCAAATTCTTCATGTATACCAAGTATGAGCGCTTTTTTTTTTTAACCCTTACCTTCCGTCATGAAATCAGTACTGTGTATTAGTTCCAAGGCAGAAGAGTGGTAAGGGCTAGGCAGTGGGGGTTAAGTGACTTGCCCAGGGTCACCCAGCTGGGATGTGTCTGAGGCCAGATTTGAACCTAGGACCTCCTGTCTCTCGTCCCGGCTCTCAATCCACTGAGCTACCCAGCTGCCCCCCAAGTATGAGATTTTTAAAGCATACCTTTTTTTGCATATTTAGTAGAGTAAACAGGGAGTATCTTTCATGAAGAACTTAAAGCTTTTTGCATTAAGATTCAAACTTGAGCTGTGTCTTAAAGGAAGAGAAAAATCGCATATTGTTTCTTGGTATATTCTCTGGATCAGTAGGATTCAGTATTTTAAAATGCACACTTCCTTTTGATTATATTTTCAAGCAGTAATGATTTTGCCCCATTTTAGTCCCCCACCTCCCACTCCCACTTTAAGTCTAGGCCTATTATTTCATGAGTGTGGGAAATTCCCTTTACCAGTGCAGATCTGTAACTATTCTATACATACTAAGAATGTATGTATAAGTTACCTTAAGCACTGAGATATTAATGTTAGAGAGTCACTTAGATGTCAATGGAAGAATGTGAAAACAAACCTTCTGGTACAACCATCTATCTATTATACCATGACACCTCTCAGAAAAGTTTATCTTGTATTTTGAATTAGGAAAAAAGAGTCAATATCTAAAGATTAACAGAAAGAAAAAAAAGAAAAAGAAAAAACATCAGGAAAAAAACAACTACTTGTAAGCAGAAGCCATCAAGAGTAGTTATTAATACTAGCCAGTAACCGACAGATGTTGCAGAATATAATCTCCCAAAATATAATGGTTTGCATTTATTTAAAGGAGGAAAAATATAAAATAATTATGCATGTTTGAATGAATAAGGTACTGGAAGAATGGCATGTTATTTTCCTCAGTGAGAAATGACTATATATACTTATAGCCAAGTCCTTTTTGTTCTGAAACTTGGAAGGGCTGCCTTCCTATATCAGAAAGGAGTCAGGTGGAAAGTTTGCAAGTTCTCCCAGACCCGTTATTTTCTATATTGTAATGATTTCCATCACCAATACCTAATAAGAATAAAGTCTTAGTAAAAACTGTTCACCCTCTCAGCTTTGATTAAAGTTCTTATATTTTGTTTGTTGTTCAGTCATTTTTTAGTCATGTCCAACTCTTCATGACCCCATTTAGAGTCTTGTCAAAGATATTGAAGTTGTTTGCCATTTCCTTCTCCGGCTCATTTTATAGAAGAGGAAACTGAGGCATACAGGGTTAAGTGGTTTGCCCAAGATCACACAATTAATGTCTGAGGCCAAATTTGAACTCAGAAATATTTATCTTCCTGATTCTAGGCCTGGCACGCTATCCTAGCTGCCCAGAAGTTCCTATATAGTACATGTTAAAAAATACAAAGATAAGTTCAGGTTGCCATTAGGAAGAAATTTTCCATATATATGTATGTATATGTATATGTATTTTCCTTAGTAACTGTTTTGAAAGAAAGTAACTAAATTACTCTTAACTTTTTCTTGTCTTCATTTTTTTATTTGCAGTAATAAAAGAGCAGTTCAAGGGGGTCGTTTATCAGCAATAACCATGGCACTCCAGTATGGCTCAGAAAGTGATGAAGATGCTGCTTTAGCTGGTAGGAAGCAAGTCCTGAACAATTCTTACTTTTCTTTAGGAAACCTTGCTCAATGAATGAAATCTATCCAATCTGCTTTATGTATGTATTTAGTAATATTTCTTTGTGTGCCTATGATTCTGTTGAGCATTTCTGTACTTTAGAAATAGACTATTTGAATAACTACTGTAATTGATGAAGATAGTAAAAGTTTGTGTATTTTATTTTGGATTGAAACTTAGCTGGATAAAGACATAAAAAAATTTCATTGACATGGATCTTAACTTAGAAAACATTGAAGCTAATTGGGTAAATCTCAGAGGCCATCAGACTCTTGTAATAAGAAATTCATATCATGTTAGAATCTCCAGGAATTAATTTATATTTTCAGTATTTCATTTGATTGCTGAGTTGTAGTATAGCTTAGCTACAAATCTTTAAAATTGCCTAGAGCCACCATACCTAGATTGCTAGTATTCTTTTGAGAAACTCAATTAAAGGAATTAAAATTTAATATACTAGATAGTTTTAAACTAAGCAACCTCTAAACAGAAAAACTGTATGGGTATATCTCATTCCCTGACAATTTTACTTCTAAACTCAGTTTTAGATTTTTAATCTTTGGACTTTTGATATTTGTCTTTGTGATTCAGTTCAACAAAAATTGAAATTTAGAGTCAAATGACCTGCAACCTTGGTTCCCATTCTGACTGTCACAAACTGCTAGGGTGATTTTAGGTAAACCACTCCATCTCCTTGGACTTCAGATTCCTTGTTCGTAAAACTAGAGTTTGGAACTTAGTGTTCTCTGTGATCCCTTCTAATTCTCTCTGTGATCCTATGATTTCCTTAAGACACTGTCCTAGGTGCTAGGAATATAAATATGGCATATAGTCTAGTCCTGACCTTAAGAAGCTTATGGTCTTCTAATGGAAAATAAGGCATGCATAAAAATCTTTTTTTTTCCCATTCTTGCAAATACAAAAAGATTATAGAATTGAAAGCTATTAGGACCTTAGAGATCATCTAGTTGAACCATTTACAGACAAGAAGATGTCTCTGGGCCTCAGTTAAATGACTTGCCCAAAGTCACCATCTCAAACATTACAGAACTAGAACTCAAACTAGAAGTTCTCTGAGACAACTCAACCCAGAGATATGAGAGATTCAGCATTTGCCTGCTATACACAGAACAGTGTTTGCTGACAAACAACTTGGGTCAAATCTTGGTTTTGCTACTTGACACATATGTGACTTTTCCTCCCCAGATCTCATCTATCTTCCCTAAAATGACTGGATTAAACTAGATGATCTCTCTCTAAGGCTCCTTAAAGTTCTAAATCCTACTCTATGATTCCAGGAAGGAGAGACAGTTGGCAAACTAATCATCTAGTATGCCTGTTAATTCTATTTTTAAAAATTTAAGATATATTTGAACAGATTTCCCAAATCGCATCATCCTATTTTACTCTTCTGCTTTGTAGTCCCATATAATGATGAATATATGAGCCTATCCGTGTGGGTACTCCCTCCTGTGATAAGAACTATAACTTTTCCATGGCTGCCCATCCAGCACAGCTCTTGTACACCTCCTTCTGTACAGCTTTATAGGCACTTCATTTAGTATTCTTTCCTCTCCTCTTCTTGATATGGTACCTTACAAGGTTCGTCCATCAGTTAGCCCTCATTGTTCACTACCTGACCATTGCTTTTTCCACCTATACCTTTCTCTAATGAGATCCTTGACACTTCTTCTTTGGCACAATTCCTTATTTATAGTGTAATGCAGGCTGCTTATATACCCTATGCCCCTTTCTATTATCCTTTGGATGATCCACAGCCTCTGGAGACTATAACATTCTATTACCTGGGACAATTTTATATCACTGAAAGAATATTGGTATTAAGAAGGTTGGCTTTTCTTTCAGGAAGACACTTGGGCTCAATTGAAAGAACTGTGCCATGCAATCTAGCCCTCCTCTTAACTCTCCTCTTCCTCTTCTATTTCAGATAACTCTTTGGTAGCCAAGGTATCTGTACTAATGGGTGAGAGGCAGTCACAAGTTTTCTCTCCAGTTCAAACAATAGACATTCTTTATTCATTTTGCTTTTCTGGTATGAATTTTTCCTCCAGATTCTTGAGTTATGCGTTTGATTTAGGAGACTCCAATACTATTGGACTTGATGCTTCTAGAATAAGAACATCCCCAAACAAGACTATTTAGAGGTTTTTCACATCTCTAGATAAATCCTCTTTCATTTGACTCTGCTGAATGTCTTTCATGATGGTGGCAAACTCTTAGTGGGCACATCTCCCTGCTTTATGCCTTTGTACAGTGCTCAGCATATAGTAGGCACTTAAGAAGTGTTAGTTGACTTACTGATTGACAAAATGTTTCAACTAGCGCTCCCCTTTTGGAGAACTACATACCATAAGCCATTTATACTTTTTAGCATACAGATAACTAGATTATTTGAAAGCAAATTACAGGAATTAGAAACACTCTGCCAGGATCTTCATGCATTGCTATTGATATTATCACTTGTGGAGCTTAAGGACATCTCCTGATGGAAACAAGATCTTTTGTTTCTATCCTAGCAGCTGTTTAAAAACAAACAAACTTGGGCAAAAAAAATTTCCCAGGAAGGCTGTGAATCAGTATGTTCAGATCAGGAGACAAGTCCACTAGAATTATGCTCTGTGTTAGTTTGAGAGTCTGTACAGTTTGTTCTAAATATAATTTGAGGAGCAGCAGCAAGGTAGGGATAGGTGACTTGGACAGCCTTATAACTTCTGAGTTAGGCCTTTAAAATAGTGTCTAGTAGTTTTACTGGAATTTCCATTTTATACATTGTTATACTATATTCAAAATCAGTAGAACGGCTCCTTCTCTCACACCTATTACATGGATAATAAGAATTAATTGTTGGGGGCAGCTAGGTGGCTCAGTGGATTGAGAGTCAAACCCAGAGACAAGAGGTCCTGGGTTAAAATCTGGCCTCCAACATGTACTAGATGTGTGACCCTGGGCAAGTCACTTGGTCCCCATTGCTAGCCCTTACCACCCTTATGCCTTGGAAGACAAGACAGAAGGTAAGAGTTTTTAAAAAATTGTTTTAATTGTTACTCTTTTTCTTGTATAATTAAAGGTTATCAAGTTTCTTTTACTTTAGTCTCTTATTTACATAACATATCCAATTATAATATACATGCATGGGTGTATATATTTGGAGAGGGAATCACATAAGACTATGCCATAAATAATAACAATTGTGCTTTTGGTTTACATGAGTGACATACACTAATGCTACCTAGCCCCCACCTTCAGAAAATTTCAGGTATGCTTACATTTTGTCTTCAGCAGTATGCTTCCTTTTAAGCCAAAAATTCTTGTTACTTCTGCTAGGCTGCTTTCTCCATCTTCTGTTGTTCCACTATATTTGTACATGTTTCTTAATCTTGGCTTTTTGCTTATAAATCCCTTGTAAACCCCAAAGCCAAAGAAATGATAGCTGTTGGTAAGCATTGAGACCCTTCTGTAAAAGTATATAGTAAAAGGGGCAGCTAAGTGGCTCAATGGATTGGCCTAGAGAAGGGAGGTCCTGGTTTTAAATATCACCTCAGACACTTCCTAATTGTGTGACCCTGGGTAAGTCACTTAACTGTCATTACCTAGTCTTTATACCTCTTCTGCCTTGGAACCATTACACAGTACTGATTCTAAGATGGAAGGTAAGGGTTTAAAAAAAATTTTTATAGTAAACCATCCAATATAACTCATATTCCTATGATATATATCCATATGTGAGATCATGCTGCATAAGAGTCAGCCAGTAAACTTTTATTAAGTGCCTGCTGTGTGCCAGACAATGGCACATAGTGTGCTAAACCTTAGTGATACAAAAAGAGGAAAAAGAGTCTTTGTCCTCAAGAAATTCACAATATAAAATATGAAAATTTGTACTTGGCATCTAGCCCTGCAATTGTAGCTTTCTAAACTAGCATTTCTGGCTAAAGTCATTCCAGAAGATAAAAAACTAACCAAATTTTTAACAAAGATAATCTCATATTTATCCATAACACTTAGTATTTTACATGGAAATTGTTCATTTAAAATAAGTTAAACTCGCATCTGAGATGTTTACTAACTGTGTTACTGTCTCACAGAGCCCAAATTACTTAACCTTTTTGGCTGTAGTTTCTTCATAAATAAAATCATTTACAGTTTTTCAAAGGACTGATGCTCTGGAATAGTTTACCTGTCAGATCTATGGCAAGGGAAGAATTTATGACCAAACCAGAGATGGAGAGCATTACAAGATGTAAAATGGATAATTTTGATTCAATACTATCAAATATATAGAGAAATGAGTCACATTTGAAGAAGATGTCATTCCCCAATTGATAAATGGTCACAGGATATGAGCAGGCTGTTTTCAGAAAAAATAAAAATATCTATAGTCATGTGACAAAATGCTCTAACTCACTGTTGGTTAGAGAAATGCAAATTAAAATAGCTCTGTGTTACCACTTTATATCTATCAGGTTAGTTAATATGACTGAAAAAGAAAAGTATAAACATTTGGGAGAATGTGGGGAATTTGGGACACTAATGCATTATTAGTAGAGTTGTGAACTAATCCAACTATAATAACAATTTTGAACTATACCCAAAGGGCTATCAAACAGTGTATATTTATAGTCCTTGATCCAGCAATACCACTACTAGGTCTGTATCCCACAGAAATCACCAAAAAAGGAAAAAAGGAACCTATTATACAAAAATAGTCATGGCTGCTCTTTTTATGGTGGCAAAGAATTGGAAATAAGGATATCCGTTAATTGGAGATTGACTGAACAAGCTGTATTTATGGTTGTAATTTAATACTATCGTGTTATAAGAAAGGAAGAGCAGAATGAGTAGAGAAAAACATGGAAATACATCAACTGATGCAAAATGAAATGAGCAGAACCAACAGAAGAGCAATTGCATCATGAGCTCAAATGAGATAATACATGGAAGGTTTTTGCAAATCTTAAAGCACTATATAAATACTACCTTTCAAACTCTACACATTACTCTCCTTTATGTACAAAATGGTCCAATCAAACTCTTCCTACTGTTTCCCACACAAGACATTCCCTGTTCTGTCTCTGGGCTTTTGCATTGACTGAACCTCATGCCTGGAATGCCCCATCTCTCAGAATCCCTCTTCCTTCCATGGTCAGCTCAAATCACAGTACCTACATATAGCCTTTCCTAATTTTCTCCAACTGTTACTGTCTTCCACCTCCTGACCCCATTTATCTTGTAACTATTTTGTATCTACCTGTATATGTAGATACTTATTCCTTCACCAGATTCAAAGTGAGAGTAGAGACTGTTTCTCTTTTAGAAACTTTCAGGTCCAGCATGGTGCTAGAAGTTTAATAAATGTTCATTAATTGGCTATATTTTATCTACTACAGTATGCTGCCTCTCAAGGAAGGTAGTTCCAGTTTGTAAAGCTTTGAATGCCAAACATAAAAATCTATATTTGATCCTAGAAATAATAGAGAATCATTGGAGTTTACTAAGTAGGTAACATGGTGACCTGTACTTTAAGAAACGTATTTTGGCAGCTATGTAAAAGATAAAATACACTGGGGAGAAACTGGAAGGCCAGGAGATTGATTGGAGGAGGCTATTTTGGGGAGTCCAAATGTGAGATGATGAGCTCTGTTAAATTTATGGATTGGACTTGACTATATTAATTTGTGTTTGCCAGGGATACCAAAATGAATTACTAAAGTTAAATGGAATTCATGGTAGTTTATTTTTTACAAAAGAGGGAAGATATTAAGGAAGAGAGAAAAGGTGGGGGGGAGAAAGAGAGAGAGTGAGTGAGTGTCTCTCCAGAACTTCCCATTCAATGTATGAAATGGGTGTTCATACCTTTTGTGGTTAGTTAACACCTTTTTGTAGTTAAAATGGGTAGATCTACTTTTAATACTGAGTTAACACTTTGGGGATTAAAATCTAAAGATAGACAGGGGATTATAATTCAATCTTCATAATAAAGGAAGAGCTAAGTACCTTCATTGTTACAATCCAAAGATAGCCAAATTCAATCTTTACAGCTCTCATTTTTATCTTCACAACATCTCTCCCATCCTAGTTCACTTGTGTGAGTGGAGAAAAGGAGAAATGTATTGAAGAGAAAAATGAGACAATTTGGTCAATGAACATAGGCAGTAAGAGTGAGTAGTTGAGGTATGACACCAAGGTTACAAATCTTGAGTGACTGAATTAATAGACACACTATTGACAAAAATGGGGAAGTTTAGAAGAGAGAGATGGGTTGGAGAGCCAATGGCAAAATGAGTAATGTTTTAGACATGTTGACTTTGAGATGCCTTTGGGACATCCAGTTTGTAGTATCCCATAAGTAATAGGTAATAATAACTAGAACTCAAGAGGGAACCTAGAACTGGATATAGTGATCTGAGAGTCATCTACAAAAGATTAGAAAAAGAAATGAAATGGGTATAAGATAGAGACTTGGGTACAACCAGGTAGGGGACAGGATACAGATAAGCCAAGAAAGGAGCCTGAAAAGTAGTAGTCAAAAAGGAGAAGAAACAGTAAAGAAGTGGAATGAAAATCCAAAGAGAAGAGAGTATCCATGACAGTAGGATGGCGATTGATGAGATTGAGAAAGGCCATCAGAATTGGCAAGTAAAAAGTCATTGGTAACTTTGGAGAGAACAATTTCAGTAGAATAAAATGTGAGACCGTTTTCTGAGCATTTAGAAGCATGGAAGAGGAGAGAAGTATAAACAGCTTTTTCTAGGAATTTAGCTATGAGAGGAAAGAGATCTTTTTGGAGACTGCCTTTAGGGCATAGTAAGATCTGGGAGATTTGGGCATGTTTGTTAGCATCAGGGAACAAACTTGTGACTAAATTGAAGTTAAAAAAGAACCTCAGAGTAAGCAAAAAAAAAAAAGGAAAAGTTCCTTGCAGTAGAGGGCATAAAGTTCATGTGTTAAGTCAAATGTAGTTTATTCATAAAAGACAACCTATCTGTCCCATCCCTTGCTCAGCTGCATCGTGGAACAATTCTAATAAATTTCGTTATTTGGTCTCCTGACCTGTTGATTAGAAACAACATCAGAAAGGGAAAACTCATCAGGCCTGTTGACACCAATAAAAAAATGACATCAAGGAGACAAACTGAAAAGCAAACATAAACTCAAAATACAGGAGTCCAAGGACATCAAACATATGGGCAAAGCAGACTGACTAGGATATAGTGCAATCAGATATTTATATTGTTCATAACCTTGCACATTGACAGTATAAGTGACTTTGTTCCGAGGTCTGTTTACCCACAGTTAAGCATTCCTATTGCTATCAATAATCATAATTAAAAGCTAGGTTTCTAAATTACTCTTTAAGAATATATATACTTTAGTTATGCAAGTTAACAAAATAGTTTTACGGTTATTTTTTAAATTTCATTTTCCCAAAAGAAACCTCACAAACACACACCCCTTTTTGTCTTTCTAGCTGCTCGTTATGAAGAGGGGGAGTCAGAAGCAGAAAGTATTACTTCATTTATGGATGTTTCAAATCCCCTTTATCAACTCTATGATACCGTTAGGAGCTGTCGGAATAATCAGGGACAGCTAATAGCAGAACCATTTTTCCATTTGCCTTCAAAGAAAAAATACCCAGATTATTATCAGCAAATCAAAATGCCCATTTCCCTGCAGCAGATAAGGTAAGAGAACAGTCTTTTATCTGTGTTTTTCTCAGTGATTTCTAAGTGAGTACATTTGGTTGCAGTTGAACCTTTGTATATTCATTCTTTCTTGAAAGGAATTATAGAAAGTAAATATGTTGGGATTAAGGGTATTTGAAAGTTTCTAATGGTTTATGTGAATTCTCTGCCCTCTTTTTTTCCATATGAGAAATGCAGTCTGTTAAATGACAGGTGGAATTCTCAATACTGTTTATTGAGAATAATAATAAATTATTATTTATTCTCAGTTCATTGTAGAGCAGGTAAAGATTACTTCTGACTATTTAATTGGTCAGGTGTCTGTGAAAAATAAACAATTAAAATGTAACTGTCATTTGTCTTGTAACTTGCCAAACTGTGAAATCTCAATCTCTCTTTCTTCTCTGATCATAATACTTTATTATGAACATTTATCTGTATCTATGGTATATTCTAGGCATTAAACTACATATGTATAAGCCATTTTCAGAAGTTAACTCAGTTATTCCCATTTACCAAAGTTATATTACCCAAAACTAAACTTGAGAAATAGTTTCTATTTAGTTTCCATTTCTCATTTAGGTTTAAATTACAAACCGATTGCATTTTTGGCAAATCAGAGTTCTTAAGAAATAAATGTAAAATGGGAGAGGTGGTGGGAGGGTGGGGAGGGAAGAAAAGAAAATGATCTTTGTTTCCAATGAATAATGTTTGGAAATGACCAAATAAAAATTAAAAAAAAAAAGAAACGTAAAAATGTTCAAAGCAATAGAAAAGAATCAGCATTCAAGTAAAATATTGCCTGAATTTCACCCCCATCAAAGTCTAATTTGGACTTTGTTATTTGGGGCAAATCAGGTCTTGCAGTGTTCATCAGGGTTAAAAAGAGTAGTTTTTCTAAAATAAACCAAATAGACTGGAACTTCACACAAATCTAGTAGGACAGATTTCCAGCCTACAGGAATTGAAATGTAGCAATTCTTCAAGTAGTTGGATTCTGAAAATAAGAATAATTGTAACATTATTTTTCAAGATTTTTTTCCTTTATAAATTGTCTTTTCCTCAGCAATTCAATATTTAGTGTTTTCTTTGAAAGCTAGGCCTTTTGAGATGATTTGAAAAAATAGTATATAATCATGTTCTTGTGCCCTCTTAAAATGACAATGGAGCAGCTAGCTTGCACAGTGGATAGAGCACCAGTCCTGGAGATGAGTGGATCTGGGTTCACATCCAGCCTTAGATACTTACTAGCTGTGTGACCCTGGGCAAGTCACTTAACCCCATTTGCCTAGCCCTTGGTCCTTTTTTTTTTTTTAAGTTTTTTCTATGATTACATGATTCATGTTCTTTCCCTCCCCCCTCCCAGAGCTGACAAGCAGTTCCACTGGGTTATATGTGTATTATCACTTGATACCTATTTCCATATTATTCATTTTTGTAATAGGGTAATCTTTTAAAAACCAAAACCCCACAACCTAAAACCATATAAACAAATGATAAATCAAATATTTTCCTTCTGTGCTTCTACTCCCACAGTTCTTTTTCTTGATGTGGATAGCATTCTTTCTCATAAAGTCCCTTAGGATTGTCTTAGATCATTGCATTGATATTAGTAGCAAAGTCAATTACATATGATCATTCCACAATGTTTCAGTTTCTGCATACAATGTTCTCCTAGTTCTGCTTATTTCACTCCACATCAGTTCATGGAGGTCTTTCCAGCTTGTGTGGATATCAAGCAGTTTAGTGTTCCTTATTGCACAATAGTATTCCATTGCCATAATATACCACAATTTGTTCAGCCATTTCCCAATTGAAGGGCATCCCCTCATTTTCCAATTTTTTGCCACCACAAAGAGCGCAGCTATGAATATTTTTGTACATTATCTTTTTCCTTATTATCTCTTTGGGGTACAAACCCAGCAGTGCTATGGCTGGATCAAAGGGCAAACAGTCTTTTATCGCCCTTTGGGCATATTCCAAATTGACCTCCAGAATGGTTGGATCAATATACAACTCCACCAGCAATGCATTAATTTTAGTGAAATTAACACGTGTATTTCATTCAGGAGAATTTAAAAATCAAGACTTTGTGTGTGTGCACATACACACACACACATACACACAATTTCAACCAAATTTTCTATGTGATTTCAGGACAAGTGTAAATTACTTAGAATCACAAGATGTCAGACCCTTTTATGACTCTAAAATAATGTAATACAACTCCCTTCATTTACAGATGATAAATTGAGGTCCAGATAGGAAAAGTGATTTGTCCAAGCTCTCAGTCAGGAAGGTACAAAACTAGTCTTCTGATTCCAAATCCTTATCTCTACTACATCATACTCCCTTTCATAGCACAATGTACATAGAGTCATTTATGGTATTATTAATGTTAAGAAAGAAACAGGTAACTAGAAAAAAATAAAATATCTTTTGAAAAAGAAGAAATAGAAGTCTGAATTCCAAGTGTAATGAATAAAAAATGGAAGGAGTATCACACTTCACTTCATTCATCCAACAAACATCTATTCAGTAGCTTAACTAATCAAAGATGTTTACCCTCATGATAGGGAAGGGATTTAATAACTGAGATACTGAAATTTCCCTGTACTTTTTATATTGGTAGTTACCCAGATTAGTGTCTAGAGAAAATTAACTACTCTGAAATTCTTCCAAGGCCTTTTTGTGCTTTAATTTGTACAGGAATTTGAAATGGCCTCCCACTCTTGGAAATGCAACAAAAGGTCAAAACTCTCTTACATCAATTCTGGTGGTTGATAACTAAGAGACTAGGGAGTTTTATCAATTTCATTTTTCTAATTAGCGTCATTTTCCCACAGTGCTATGAATTAATGAATGAAAAAGCATTTAGTATTCATCAAGTCATCAAGGACTTCTTCTGTTCCAGGCATTGTGCTAAGGACTAGGGATACAAATATAAAAAGCAAGATGGTCTTTACCCTCTAGACATTTAGATTCTAATAAATGGACTGGTGACCAGGGAGGGGTATTTTCATCTAGGAAGTCACAAAGATGGTGAGTAAAGCCATAGGACAATTAGTGACCTGTACTTTCCAGAAATAGTCATGTTAATTTGATTTTATTGCTCCCAGAGAAAGAGTAAGAAAGGGATAGATGGAAGGGACAGCCAGCTAGATGTGCTAAATTCTCATCAATCAGGAGAGACCAACCCCAAGATGGATATTGGAGGTACCAGGTCAGAGATTGAAAATATACTTAGATAATAGAGCTGGAGAGTTTATGTGATTTGCCCAGGATCAGAGATAGTAACAGAATTAAGATTCAAATTTAGTTCTTTTTACTCCAAATCTCAAGCTCCTTCTGTTAGGAATTTGGGTTAGAATTTTAGAAAGACTGTTTCACAGTAGCTGATTTCCAGGAGGCAGAATTCAAGTCATATATCTCTCTTTCACAGAACCAAGCTAAAGAACCAAGAATATGAAACTTTAGATCATTTGGAGTGTGATCTAAATTTAATGTTTGAAAATGCCAAACGTTATAATGTTCCCAATTCAGCCATCTACAAACGAGTTCTAAAAATGCAACAAGTTATGCAGGTAAGCTATCTTGGTATTTGGGTGGGAATAATTTTTTAGATGTGCCTTTTTTTTTTCCCTTGGAGATGGGAATTATAGGGGACTCCAAGTTATCTGACTTGATTCATTTTACACAGAAATCCTTTTGACAATCTTCTCATTGCAATACAGTCTCAAGGAGCACTGATCCTGTAGACAGGGCCATGCATACAAGTGGGTGCTGGACACAGCTATATATTGATATGTAGATGACCCTCTTTTTACAAACAATAACTCATCTAGTAGTTCACCTGAAATCCTCCACCTTTAAAGTTTTGTTCTCTTGATTTAATACTCCATCTGTCCCTTTTGAAATATCCTATCAGACCCTTATATTATGTTACAAGTTAATTTATCATATTCTTTCCTGAAAATTGGCTTAGCAAAATAGTAGAGAGAACATAATAGGCTAATGCCTAGAGAGGCAGGCTAGGACATGAGCATTGGAATGAAAAGAAAGGTCAGAGACACAAAACTTGAACTTTTCATACTTCTCAGTTTTACTTTTTTCCATAGCGCCTTGGACCCCCGTCCCCAAAAGTCTTAGAGAAATATCAAAGACCACATTAGGCCTACCAAATATGGTCCAAACTCTTGAATTCAGCATTTCTGGTCCCCACAAAACTCTAATATAATTTTCCCCATTTTATCTCATACTGCTCCCCTACGATTATTTTATGCTCCAGCCAAACGAGACTATTTATTGTTCCTCTAATATAGCCCACGCTTTAATGTCTATCTTTGCACCTTAGAATGCATGTCCTACTTCTTGAAATCTCTCTCTTCAAAGACTCAGTTCAAATGCTGCCTCTTCCATGAGGCCTTCCCAACTAGAAGAGCTCACTCCTTACTCTGAATTTTTATAGCACAGTAGTTATAGTAGAAAATAACACAAAAATGTATTAAGCCTCCAAAGTGAAGAAACATGAAGCTTAGAGAAGACTTAGTCTCCATTGTCAGGGTCTTATAGCTTCCAACTGCAAGGATCCCATGACTTCTGGTACCAGGCCTACCTGAAGAGGAATATTTTTACCTTGTATGTGTCTATCACTTTCTCCCCACATCCTCTCTCTCTCCCTTATGAAACTTTAAGTACCTTGAGGGCAAGAATTGTGTTGTGGTTTGGTTTTTGTTGTTGTTGTTGTTGCTTTTAGTACCTAATACAATGTCTTACATAGGATGAGTACCCAGGAATATTTAGTGAAGGAAAGAATTTTTTATGGTCAACAAGATAGTTGCAAAGGTCACCACAGATTTTATGAACTTATTATTTGCTGTTAAGTACTTTCTCTATGATCTGTGAGCCTGCTAGGTTAGGGCTTCTGCTCTATTTGGCAGGAGCCTTTAAAAATTCATGTGTTGCTTGAAAAGTAGATCTTCTTTCAGCTCTCTCTTCAAACTTCCATTGTTTTAAGCCAGACTGCCCCTCAGAAATAAAAGGCACTCATATAATTCTTTAAAGTTGTGTGAAGATGGCCACTAGAGGAAGGAAACACTGGCATTTTAGGTCTCATTTGTTATAACTTGTAAGAGGCTACTTCAAGTATTTTATAGTCTTCAGTGCTGTTGGTTAGAATTGATTCCTCAAATATCTAGGTCCTTTTTTGACCTGCTTTACTGTCCGACAGACTTTCATTTAATTATTGTGGTTATTATAAATCTTGAGATTCATGCATCCTGCTTGTAGTTGTATCTTTCTGTGTGAATCTGATCTGTGCAGCTCTTTATTATTTATGTATTCCAGGAGCATTTAGTAGAGTGAGCCTGACTCCAGGGATTTGCTCTCTTTCAGGCAAAGAAGAAGGAACTTGCTAGGAGAGACGACATTGAAGACGGTGACAGTATGATCTCTTCAGCCACTTCTGATACTGGGAGTGCCAAAAGAAAAAGGTATTTTTCTCTTAGCCATAATACTCTTCCCTTCTTTTGTTTATTTTGCTTAAGACCAAAAAATCTGATATTGAATATGAATTCTATAATTATCCACTTAGATTCTTTAATAATTTGTCATGTCAGAATATCAGTTTTAAATTGGACATTCGTTTTGCTTTCTTAAGCACTAAAGTACTCTACTGCCTCTTAGTAAGATCTTATTAGGTAGTGCTAAAGTGACAAAATTATATCTCCTCTTCACACTTACAAAAAAAAATTAATGTTTTAGAAAGTCACAGAAGAATCAGAAATAGTTCATTCTAGATTTTAGTTTCCTATCCCAACAAAAACTAGCAATTGAATACTAATTAAAATTAGTTAAGAACATCTGAGTTGTTTTTGGTAAAGTAAGTTTTTTTCTTGTTTTTCCAATCTAGTTTTTAAAATATTAAGTCATAGGATACTAAATCATAACTTCATGTTATTCATTAAATTATTAAGACAAAACATCCATTTTTCTTCTCTGTAACCTCACCCTTGACTTTTCTTGACCTGCCTTTCTTTCTTTGAGGGGGTTTCTGGAAAGGTGTTTATTTATTATAAAATCTCCAGCACCTAGATTCCTTTAGCTCCATTGTATTAGATAATTTCTGTGGGGCTTCTCAGATTAATTCTGATGCTGTGAGGTGTTATCTCCCTCACCTCTAATTTCTTAGGCTCTTACATGAAGAAGGTCCTGAAGTTAGAAGGATAATTGATAAGAGAGTAGGCCAAATGTAAATAGTAAAATATGATTGATCATGAGGCCCAACAGATTGAATTAGAAGGAATAAATTAGCTATTGCTTACACTGTTTTCTTCATACACTTCTTTAACAAAAAGCATAGATTTAAATCTAGTTGCTTTAAAAATGAGAGGCTACTCTGTCTTTTCCCATTTATACTAACATTATAGAAAACTTTCTGCTTTGAAAATGTTTATTTTGATAGACTCCCATAGCTAAATAAATCAGTGCATCCTGAGATGATAATCACCATTTCTTGCCTATGAATTTCAACCTTGTAAGTTCTTAATTCTTTGTTATATGAAGGGAAGAATCGAAAAATTGGGGGAGGGGGATCAAAAACTTCAAATTAAGAATATCTTTGAGTGCAATTTATACTACAGTACTACCTGTGTTTTGTAGAACAATGAGCAATCAAAAAGAAATACTTTTCAGGCAAAGACAATATTGAAGGTAATAAATGATGATAATTTACTACCATTACTAAAGGAAAAGAGAGGTCTTTTAAAAAAGCTAAATGATTTAAAAATTCCAAAGCCAACCCAACCCAAGTCAAAGCCACACAAACTATGAATTTTGTTGACTTTGAAGTTTGTAGGATTCACTGCAGCAGATTAAATTAACTTCTTTGCCATTAAGCCACCTATAAAAGAAAATTAAACTGTGTTCTTGGAATAATGATTCTAGCTCTAATGAAAAGTTTTTATCACTATCCAAGGACTTCAGGAAATGATGTGTACAGTAAATGGACAAGCATAAATAAGAAAGCAGAACAAATATAACTTATATGTTGGAGTGCATTCTACAGCCTAGCAATTTAAAGATGAAATGCAGCTTGAATGAATGTGCAGTGAATTAAATCTTTTGAGATAAGCTCGTCTTTCTTAGGAGGGGGAAGTATTCTAGGAAAAGAGAAAATCTTTGGGTACTTGATTACTTTGGCAGATGTCCCTCCATAAAACGTAGAGTAAATATGTTCACTTAACCAGACTAATATCAACTTTACCATAGGAATCAGTGCGTGCACTCCCAGAGCTTCCCCTGGGTAATAAACTCTGTATGCTGCCAGACCTGAGGATTACTGTTATGTGTGCTTCTCTGTCTGCCTGTTAATGCCAGAGAAGTGCAGTCACCTGTAGTCCTTTGTTCCTCCTTATGAACATGAACCTCCTCTTCCCTCAAAAAAAAAACAGTGATAAAGCTTGATTTTTAATGTTGACAGGTTTCCAAATTCCCCTGTTGTCTTTAACGTTTGGGGATGAAGAGCCCCTTGCCTTTTTCTCAGCCACATTTAATTTCTGTGTGTCTCTCTGATGTTTGCTTATTTTGTTTCTTTCGACATGTAAAATGTTTGTTTCTGCTTTCCCAGGAACACTCATGACAATGAGATGTTGGGCCTCAGGAGGCTATCCAGGTGTGCACACATTTTTTATGCATAAACGTACTTCTAAAGTTTAAATTTTTCTGGGGTGTGGTCACCATTGTCTGGGTGAACAGGGAAACCTAGGGTTTTATTTTTAACACCATGCTATTTTAGTTAAAAAAAAAAAAAACAGTAGCACCTCCAGAGTATAAAAAGTGTCCTCAGTAGCATAAATCAACAGGACATCTAGACTAGAGAGTCATCTCTAGCTTTGCTAAGAGAACCAAAAAGTGCCTTGTTTGAGGACAACCATCCTTTATAGATATCTCCTACAGTAGTTGTTCTTAGACTTTTCCACTGGGGTAGAACATAATTTTGTTTAAACATAGCTTTGTCAGAATGCTTTAAAATCCTTTTAAACATTTTATGCCTATTAACAAACAACATAAGATCCATTTTTTAAAAATACTTGGAGAGATTCAGGGTTCTTTACAGCATAGTTGGAGGAATACTGCCTTATAACATTAAGTAGAGTTAGATTAGTCACATAATAGATTTTCAGTTAAAAAAATTTTTTGATATTTAGTTCCTGGGCTCAGTTCAGATCTGATTAGTGTTGATTAGTGAAGAAGGTAAAGCCAAGATGAAGTTTGCTCAGCAGAAATAATGAATATAAGACTCATCCATCATTGTTGGATTGATTATAAAAGATCTTGATAGAGGAACCTTAAAGTCCAAGACTTTTATGTTGATTAGAATGGCAGTTAGAATCTACTTGACCTCTGAAAAGGGGAATAGCAATAAATAAGAAACTACAGAGGACATGATTTTTTGCTGTGCTTATGAGTATGAACTAGTGGGAAGAAGTTGGGGAGGAGGGGCAATGGAGACAGCTTAGAACATCCCAGACAGTTTAATGAGGTGATTAGATTTTGGAGCAGAACCATGGCTTTGAAAATGGAAGAATAGAGTAGATCTAAAATATGTTTTAGAGGAATTGGTAGTACAGATTGTTAACTCGAGTAAGAAGTGTAAATGGCTCTAAAATTTCAAGCTATGTAGACTCCGGTCTATAGATGATAATGGCAAAGCAGAAATAGAATTTGAATTTTATTTTAGACATTCAATTTTAGGTGTTCAGGGTATGTCTAAGGCAAGTACTAGAGAAGTAGAGGATAAGATCTTAAAATTTTTATTGTAATGCTCATTAAAATCAAGTGAACAAATGAGCTCCACACAAATGAGGGTCTTCAGAGTTAAGAATTAGAAGAAATTAGTATTAGAGAGGGAAAAGGAGATGTTTAAATAAGTGTACTCTTTGCTTATGAGAAGGTATATAAACAAATATATGCTGAATTATAAATGAATGAATGAATGTGAGATAAGCCAGTGTTGTGGAAACAGAAGCTAAAAGTCCATCCTACAGATTGATAGAAGTTCCCACTTGGACTGGTAGCAGGAGAGGGGGTGATTTAAACAAGAACAGTTTCAGCTGAGTGATAATAACAGAAGCCCAGTTAGATCAGGTCAAGAGGAGACTTGGTAGTGAGGTGACAGAAGGCATAGATATAGAAATAACAATCAAGAGTTTCACTATGACTTTAGAATGATGGGATTGAATCAGAAGCAGATACATATAGTAACAGTATTTTTGTAGTACTCTGGACAAGAATTCTCTTAACCTCCTTTTCCTCTCAACTGAAACATATGATAGACAGTAAACTAAATTAAGAGTGAACTTCATGGAAGAAGGAAGCATTTTACTTAGTGTTCTCAGATTAATGTTGACTTCCTCAGATTTTTAGGTGCTTTCATACACCTGGTGTTCATCTATTTATTCTTCATAAAAGTTTCATGAGATCTCTTATACCATCAAAGGGTCTTAAATTTGTGTGAAAGTCACTAAAAGTATTTATTAAGCATTTGTTATTTAGGTACTTTATTAGGAAGATACACCAGGATTTCTTTCTTCATGCAATCTAAAATGCCTGACAATGCCCAGGTTATAAATGAGGCCCAGAAAAGCCTGGCCACTAGGGTGCACCTACCTCTCCTTAGTCTACATCCAAGTTCTTTCACAGAATGCTACTGTAACCACTCTCTGTAGTCAGTTGCTGCCTACTCAGATTTTGGGCCTCACAAAACTAGAAAGGCATAAGGAGGTTCTGTTTTTAAGTTCTTATTAGGTATTATGAATAAATGAAAAGAAGAAAATAAAAGTGGTAGGGAAGCATCCTCGTTTGTAATCAACCACTTTTTTTTGGCCAACTTCCCAAGACTAGTTTTGTCTTTGAAAGCAGTGAAGAAGGCTTATTAATATAAACTTCTAATAGAGCACCAAGAAAAAAAGATCCCAAATAATGTTTAGGACTGTCTTACCTGTTTTGTACCACAAATAAGTTAGATAGGTGGAGGGAGGGGAATATTCTTAATGTACAAAAATTTATAGCAAATTGAGTTTGAAGCATCAGATTAAAGTAGTTTCCTGGTTATGTCCTTTTTGATTTCAGATTTGGGACTTGTCTCACTAAATGCTGCCTGCCAGGTGTCAGTCATTGGAGACAAAATGACCATCTACCATCAGTTGTCTATCTGACGACAGCCAAGAGTAGTCAGACCTCTCAGTGTTTATAGCATAATGTAAAAGATTCAGTAAAATTTGCTGTATAGCTACATGGGAAAATGCAAATTCTCTACTTTTGTTATAATTGCTTCCAGATTTATTTAAAAACTCTTCCCCCACTCTTTTAAAGTTCTCAAGTGAAAGTTACTTTCAATGCTCTAGCCTGATCGCAATTTGGTGTATAAATATCCAGAATAGATTCTAGTCAACCAGAATGAGAAATCAATTCCTCTCCTATTAGAATGTTTTTGTTAACATTTTCTGACACAATAAAAATACCTATTTCCATTTTTAAGGGATTTTTTTTAACTGATTCAAAATAGAATTATTGAGGGTTTTGGTTGTTGTTGTTGTTTTTTTTTCACCTTAAAGTTGAACTCTCAGAAAGTCAGACATTCAGGTTTTGTGACATAGGACCTATAGACATTACATTTATTTTCTTTAGCTTTGAGCCTGGAGCCCTGCTTTATAAAGTCTCTGGTTCAGAAATGTTATGAAGGTCAAAATAACCTGTATTCTAAGTCCTGATATCAGGTATAAGGTTTCTCATTATCTAGTTACTAAAAGTTTGGAAAAGGAAAACCATATCTTTATCATAAGATGTCTCTTTGGATTCATCATATCTTTCAAAAGAAACTGCTTCCAACTACACTGAAGTGCTAGACAAAGCCTTCAAGAAGAACTATCACTTAATACCTGGGGGGGTTGGGGGAGGTTTGAAAGAAAGACATAAAACTAATGCCATAGTGCTCCAGAAGCCCATTTACAGTAGGGAAAATGCAGCTCCCATCAGAGCGTGACAGTGATTCTTAAAATAGAAGCAGTAAGGATCTGTTGTTTCTCTTCTAGATAAACTGCTCTAGCTTGCCATTACCTTTTAAAATATTAGCTTTAAAGAATTAGTAAAATAGACACTCAGACATATTTTAGGATCTTAATGTAAGCACAGAAATGTCTTTGCCTAATTGTTTGTTTTTATACCTTGTTGAATTTTTGAGGGGAAAGCTTCATAACCCAGAGTGTAATAGGTGAAGTCTGTTTAGGGATGGATAGACTTCTAGCCATATAGTTTGTTCCTAGAGACACTTTTTTACTTTTTGCCACCAAGTCTCTGCACAGCCATTTCTTCTTACTTTTAGGTTTTCTGCCTCAGCTGCTGACTTGGAGACTACTGGTTCCAGTCCAGCTGGAAGTTCACCACCAAAGGCTTATGGCATAAGAGCCCTGGACCGGAAAACAGGAGACCTGGGTTCAAGTGCTGACTCTGCCACTAACTCACTGTGTGACCTTCGGCAAGTCACTGAACCTATCTAGACCTCAGTTTTCTCAGTTATAAAATGAGGGGGTTGGACTAAATGTTCTTTATAGCTCTAAATTCCGTATCACCCATATCAGTTTTCCAAGTTTCATCACTTCATAACTGGAAGAGAAATGAAATTGTGGAATGAGAATTCCACACATTAATAGATCAGCACCAGCTACCATGAGAGGCTTGGACAAGCCATAGACCACCTGCACCCCCAAATAATCCCACATTAGCTTTCTTCTTAAGATTAGCATTGTTGCAAGACAGAAACAGAATAAGCAGATGCGACTGGCCTGGGCAGAAGTTCACACGAGGAGGAAAAGAAACTAGGACTTGCCATGTGGCATACCAGTAAAGTATCTATAATGTATAGGTGTTCCCTCATACCCTGGTTGGGAAACACTGATCCAATATGCAGGCGTGCATGTTTTCAGCAAACTTCTCAGCAACCAAGATGATTAGATGATTAAATCTTAATGAGGACCTCAGGTGTTAGGGATTTTCTCTTTCTACTGTTGTTCCCTGATACATTTTAGGTATCTTTATAAGAAAAGAACATTACTCAATTTAGCCTTGCTGTGTGGATCTTAAAAACTAAAATTAGAAATTAGTTATTAAAGAATTTCATTCTTCCTGAATGTCAGATCACATCTCTTTCACTGGAAAGTTTGTGTAAAGATAAATTTCTCTCCCCAAGATCCATTAGTATAGAACCCTATTGACCAAATCTGAAATAGCCACCCTTTTGTAAACTATTTTAGAAATTTGCCTAATGCCTGTTTATTAAAAAATTGCCTTTCCCCTAGCAACTCCCTTAGTATTGACTTAGTATGTGGCATTGTTTACAGGCATATATGACAAAGGGAGGCATAATCATTGTGAAGTACCAGATAGAGAAAGAAAGCAGTGCCATTTCCATTTCACCCTTGTGAATAAAAGAAATTGACTTGTCTATTGTTTTGCTCCCTCAACAGTAAAAAGAACATAAGAAAACAGCGAATGAAAATTTTATTCAACGTTGTTCTTGAAGCTCGAGAACCAGGTACAGGCAGAAGACTCTGTGATCTGTTTATGGTTAAGCCATCCAAAAAGGACTACCCCGATTATTACAAAATCATCTTGGAGCCAATGGATTTAAAGATTATTGAACATAACATCCGTAATGACAAATATGCAGCAGAAGAGGCAATGATGGAAGATATGAAACTGATGTTTCGAAATGCAAGACACTATAATGAAGAAGGCTCACAGGTACTGTTCAAACCACACAAACACGTTTCCTTTTGGGCTTCAAGGCAGAGGTATAGGTATGCTCTGGAACTGTGATTTCATCATTGTGGGTACTCTATCCATCAATGCAGATCACAACCTCTCCACAAAAGTCTTCCAGTGCCTTTGGAAAGGCACAGAGGAAACCCAAGATTCTCAAAGGTTATGGCAGCAGGGTACAAGTTCTAACAGATCCTACCCTACCAAGCATCAGGTATGGGACCTAGTAATAGACTTTGTTCCCTAAGTGCAGCAAAGCTCATCACCAGAAGGTTGACAACAGTCATGAATTTTTTTGGAGACATGTGTTGACCCAAAAAAAATTTGTACTCTGAAAATGTTTATAATTATATTTGTTAGGATATTCCCTTCCGTGGTTATGCTAATTGCCAATCTTGAATTTTAAAAAGCAAACAAAAAAAGTTTTTTTGAATAAGAAGTTTAATTGATGCTTTTTGTTTTTACATCCCATTCAGTTTCCTCTCCAAACTGAACTTTCACTTTGGATAAAGAAAAAAATTAAACAAAAACATCCTTCACAGTGACTATATCTGACAATGTAAAGATAACATTCTTTCTGAAATTCATCTTCCTCTCTACAGAGAAGAGGGAGCTATGTTCATTATCTCCTCATTATCAGGACAGTTATTGACTTTTCTTTTGCTTCAACTTTGCTTTTCTCTTATGATCTTTTGTTTACATTATTATAGTGCTCTAGATTTTTATTTTACTTTTTTGTTTATTTCAATCTCCATAAGTACATACAGTTCCCTTACTTCTGCAAATTCCTCATATTCATTTCTTATTCTACAATATTTCATTATTTTGCTATACCACAGTTTATTTAGTCATATTCTGCAAACAATGGAACTTTGTGTCCAATTCTTTGCTACTAAAAAAAGTGCTGCTCTTAATATTTTGTTATATATTAGACTTTATTTCTTGTCTTTGACCTCCTTGGGACATATACCCAGTTGTAGAATTAGTGGGTCAAAGGATATGACTTTTTTTTGGCCTTTCTAAGTTTTATCTAGATGTTCATATGGATTCTCTACTTATCTGTTTCATATTTAATTATCAGACTACTTACAGGTTATGTATAACTAGGGTTATATTGATGATTGTTGTGAAAACCTTAAGTATAACGGTGAAAACAGAACTTGACTTGGATGAGAGAGTGAAAATAAGAGTTTAACCTGAAAATAAAATTGGATCACACTTTTTAAAATGATTGGAATTTTAAAGACTTCACAAGAGAGTTAGCTTCTGAAGCATAAGTCATAGAATGACCTCTATTAGTTTATCAGACAAACATAATACAGAACAATAGAATTTGAGGGATAGAACGGACCTCAGGGGTCATCTAAGTCCAACCCATATATAAAGGAATCATCACTAGAACAAACCTGGCAAGTGCTAACAAGCATAGGAGTTTCTGATTCAATAAAATATGATGCATCAATTGGTTTAAGAAAAACAAAATAAAACTGGGAGAAAGATAGCTCAAATGAATAGGAATTGCAGAAATTCAGAATTTGAAGGGACCTCATTGGCCATATAGGCCAACTCAAATCCAAAAAAGAATCCCAACCTAAATAAGTGCAAAAAAAACTCATCACTCTCATAGACCCAAACGATCATCCAGTCTTTGCTTGAAGCTTTCTAAGAGAGGTGGAGCCCACAATCTCTTGGAGCCTATTCTACTTCCAAATAGTTTGAATTAGTAGGAAGGAAGATTTCTGCCGTCAAGCCTAAATTTACCTCTTTTAAAGTTCTACCCATTGTGCTGAGTTCTGTCCTTTGAGATAAATAGAACATGTCTGTTTTCTTTTCATGGTATGTCCTTTCAATTACTTGAAGGCAAATATCATTCTTCACTAAGCCATCTCTTCAAACAATTCATATGGTATAAACTTGAGGCCCTCCACTATTCTGAAGAACTCTTTTAGTTTCTCCATCTCCTCCTTAAACTCTAGCACCCAGAACTGAACTCTGTTCTTTAAGGTGTAGTCTAAACATGGTAGAATACAGAGTCTTTATTCCTAGAAACTTATCTCCCAATGCAGCCCAAGATCACATTAGCTGTTTTTTACTGTCATGTCAGCCAATTGACTCATATTGAGTCCACTAAACCCCCATATCTTTTTCAGACAAACTTCTTTCTAACCACATCTTCCCTCTTTCCTCTTGTGAAGTCAATTTCTTAAGCCTAAGAGTGAGGTTTACATTTATCCCAATTCAATTTCACCTTATTAAAATTCAACCCAGTTTTATGACCTATTATCTTTTTAGATCCTGACTTTGTTATCTACTATGTTAGCTATCCTTACCAGAATTGAGGCATCTGAAAATTTGATGTGTATACCATCCATTTAAGTCAGTAATAAAAATGTCACAGACCACAGGGCCAAGCACTCTACTGGAGACCTCCTTCCAAATTGACATGAAAGTCTCTTCTCTTTCACTTGGACCATTTAGCTAGTTCTGAACCCATTTATTTGTTAAGTTATGTAGTACATACATTTTTCTTTTTCTACAAAAATCTCTTGGTATTTTATGAAATGTTTTGTTCAAATCTAGGTAAACTCTTAACTGTAACTTTCCTTTGATCTACCAGTTTAATAATGATGTCAGAAAAGGAAAAAGGTATAGTTTTTTGCTAAAACTTTGCTATTCTTAGTAATCTTTCTAACCTTTTCTAAATGTTCACTAACTTAATATATCCTAGAAATTTTTCTAAGTATCAAAGTGAGATTTACTAGCCCATGATCTACTGGCTCTTTCCTTCATGTTTTAAAAATGGAGATGATATTTGCACTTTTCCAGTATGGAGATTTCTCTTCTGTTCCTCTACAGTCTTTCAGATATATTTCTGTCAATTCAGTACCTCAGCATGTAGTTCATTTGACCAGGTGAGTCAGTTTCATCAAGAGCAACTAAGTATTTCTACCACCCTTAGATAAGAATTTCTTCTTAGCCAGTTTTTTTTTTATTTTTTCCAATCCAAAGATCATTGTCCTTGGCCAAGAAAACAAATAAAAAAGCAGAACTGAATGACTCACCTTCTCTCTACAGTGATCCACACAGGTGGGTGGTAATCCCACTCCCTAATCACCAAGAACAGTGTTTCTTTTATCTTTCCGCGTGTGTTTTAAAACTATTAACTGGTGAATTCTTTATTCATCCATATTAGTTTCCAAGTAACTCCCACTTTTTTCTCTTTGCAATTGTTTTCCTCTCCAGGATTTCATTCTGCAGTTCCTCATCCTCTTCAACTAAAATAGCTAAATCAATTAAACTTGTTATCTCCCTTTGTTATCCAAAGGCTACACATTTAATAGTAAAGGAATCTTTTATTCTTGGTAGATCATACAAACTGATTACATTCAAAATTAACAAAACCATAGCTATAATGAATGGCCCGTGATTGGATGAAGATTCATTTATGGGAAGGATTTAGCCCAAGGCCTTGCTGACCTCTGGCATCTTTTTAGGGTACCATTTCCCCATGAGAACCCATTTCACCATTTATTACTTTCTGGGCATTCTCAGATCATTTAATTCCTTCTCCTTTAGTGTCATCCCAAGCTTAATGCCCATCTACCTCTTGCTTTTTCCACTGTTCCTAATCCTATTTGACTTCTTTGGTTGAAAATTTCCCAATTGCCTCTGGTTCTTCTCTCTCAAACTTGGATGCCCTTATCTACAATCTGTCTCACTTCCCCTTCTGTCCACTGTCTCTATAAACTTAAGTTCATAAGAGTAGTATTTTCTAAGAGTTAACTACAAGGAAAAGAATTTATACCATTCAAAAATAATATACCAGGATAGAGTATTAGAAAAGCAAATAAAACTACACAGTTCTTATCTGGATGGTTCATAGATATGTCATTCTACTTAACTACACTGTGCCTAACTTGGCTTATCCTGAAATCCTCTTTAGGTCAGAATGTCTAGCTCTCTTAAAGGCCTTAAAGTGATATCTTCTGTTTCTGCTATTAAGTACTCAGCTAATCAGATATTTTCCCTGTTTCTGCTCCAAAATGGAAGGAACAGAATTATTCCATAGAATTAAGATTTATCCCATAATCTCAAAAGTAGACCATACCAACGCCCTGAAAGTTCCCAAACATATATTCTACTTTCATTGTCAATCCATTCAAAAATACTTACTGAGACCCAATTTTATATGTAAGATCCTGTATAAAGACGGAATCCTGAGTTGGATGAACCTTTTAGATTTAGCATGGCATGTTCTAATGACTATATTTCTCCAAGGACAGTTTGATAAGATTTCAGTGGTTATCCAGAAGCTGAAAGCATATTCTTTGAACTACTTTCCCAAAATTGTCAATTTTGATTTGTAAGTAATCAAATCTTTGCAATTACACCAAAGAGAAAGTTCATCTTCCTTCCTTTGATTTGATAAGTTTGGTCTCCTGTATCTACTTTCATTCTTATAGAAATACCACCACATTTATAAATCTCTTTTTTCTTCTCTCTCCCATTTTTGGCCAGATGATAGATTAGATTTGGCATTGAGAATTGCATCATGGAAAGAGCACCTATGACACTGTCATTCATTTCCACTGTCAGTACTTCAGACAGTACTTATCCAAAGATAAGGGATTAGTGTCAGCCAAGGGGGAGAGGCCACTCTCTATAAAGTGGACTCTACTATTCTGTGACTTTAACAACACTTTTGTTAATTCTTACTCAGAATGCAGCATAGCAGAAGAAGCCTGGAAGGTAAGGTTTATTTATTGTTCCACTTCTCCACTTTATCAAGGGACCTATAAAGGTCTTTAAATTTTTGCTATTTGGGATCTGTGATTTTATTGGGAAAGGTGCTTTCCTCCATTGGAACAGATCATAGCCTTTCCACACCTTCTCATTCTATGTGATTCTTCTCCATGTTTTCCATAGAAAATCTTTGATAGAAGTTATAGTCAACCCACTACCAGCCTACCTCTTGGTTTTTTTGTTGTTTGTGGCTGTTATTTTGAAAAATATTCTGGTGAGACCAGTGCACCACTTTGTCTGTCCATCTGTTGTGTTTCATTCTCACTCTGTGACTGGTCCACTACCTTTCCCAGTAATACCTGCCCTTGATAACATCTTTTATACCACTTCTCCAGTAGCAATTGTTTTTGGTATTCCACGATTTGCAGTCATATTGTATCACTGGGAAAATATTGGTGTAAAAGAGATTGGCTTTTGTGGCAACCATCAATTAGAGAACCACTGAAAACCCTTAGCTTCTCTCAAATGCAGTCCACTCTGATTTCCTATTCTGCTTTATTCTGAACGCAGCTTGTTGTCTGTCTGTATCACCTTTCCAAGATAGACATATTAATTCAGCAGACTACCTCTCCAAAGACTGCATCTTTTACTCACTTTTTTGTGCAGTGAGAATGTTTTAAAAAGGTCTCTTTCCCACTGCTATGTGTTCCAGTGAAGCTTTGTAGTGCTTTGGGACTTAATACAAACATTCAGTAGAAACTCACCATCCATCGGGAATTCTTCTTTTGTTTGGATTTTCTGCAGGTCCTCTTCCATGACACTAGCAGGCAGCAGTGACTGTGCTAGGTATGCAGTCCTAGCATCTAGATTTCAGTCTTAGTTCTGCCTCTGATTGCCTAGGTTACATTGGGGAAGCTGTTTAACCTTGCTAGACTTCAGTCTCCTCATTGTAGGTGTTGGACTAGATGGCCTCTCAGTTCCTTCCAGGTTTAGGCCTATGATCATGTGATCCTATGAACACTTTGGGGTCATCCTGTATCTCCTTGTTGTCAGTTCTCAGTCTGTTGCTGAATGAAGTTCTCACCATAGTCCCATCTGTCACTGTTTTGTATGGTTTTGTTATGTGCTTTGGAGATACCCCATCTGAGGAGAACCTTCAGGGCTGCATTTTGTTCTACCAAATCAAATACTTTTGTAAAACCTAAACAACAGAATCTTGAATTCTAGCACTTCTCATTAAGCTGTGTAACTTCTCATTAAGCTGTGAGTGTGGCTTTCTAAAGTAACAACAGCAAATGCTAAGTACCTCATGGTGGGCAGAGCTTTGATAGGATATTGTCATTCCACTCAAGGAGCTTTTGTAGTAGAAGAAAAGGACTCCAACCTGCAGAGTTACAACAGACCAGGATACCTTTGCTTCTGTGAAGGGGGTGACAGTATGCTGCCCTGTGGCTCTACTCAGTTGCCCTGTGCTTTAGAGCTGTAGACAGGCTATAGGCTGAATATCCTTACCCTGACTACCACTGACTCCTCCCTCCTGCCCATCCATGTCAGCTCCATTCCATGGGAGGCCGTCTTCTCTGCCCATTCATTGTGCCTTCTGGAGTCCCTTTCCTAATGTTAACAAAACTGCCATTCATATTAGACCTCTTCTTCCCTACCACCCAAGTTACTTTGGATATGTTTCATTTTTACTTATGTATGTCTGTGGCGTTTCTCCCAAAAGAATGTAAGCACCTTGAAGGCAAGGATTGTCTCATTTTGTGTTTATATCCCTGGTGCCTAATATAGTCATGGGACCTAACACAAAGTAGGCACTTAATGAAATGCAGAGCAGTGCATAATAAAGGTATCCCCAAAAGTGGTGCAAAATAAGGTCTGAGACTTAATGGAAAAGATGACATTTGAATCAAGTTTCAAAGATGGCTACAAATTCAGTAGGTGAAAAGGGAAACCAAGACATTTCAGATTAGCAGTATAACTAATGGCATGATATCGTGATACCATTTTAGCAGAAGTTAGAGGGATTGGAAGGAGAGGCTGGGGCAGTCTTGCTAAATAGAAAGCTAAAAGATGGCAGCACAGGATTTTTTAAAGCCTAGGGTACTAGGCAGAAAGGTAGATATATGCTTTATAAGTTAATGGCAAGGTTGGCTATTGTTTTTTACTCAGTACAGTTCAGTGTGGTATAACGGAAAAAAACACTGGCTCTAACGTCAAGATCTGAGTTCAAATTCCACCTTTGACACTTATAATTTATGTGATCCTGGGCATGTTATTTAGGTCTCAAGGCCTCAGTTTCCTCAAGCTTACAAATGAAGAGGTTGGACTAGATGACCTCTGATATCCATTCTAGTTCTGGAGGCAGCTGCAGGTCCTAGAAAATGGAGTGCTGAGAATCAGAGAGACCCAAGTTCAAGTCTTGTTCCAGACACAAATCTAGCTGTGTGACCCTAGGCAAATTATTTAAGACCTGAATTTCCTCATCTGCAAAATTAGGATAATAATAATACCTACCTCACAGGGCTGTTGTGAGGGTCAAATGAGACAACATGTATGGAAACAAACCTTAAAGTGCTCTATAAATGCTAGCAACTATTACTCGCTTGGATACTGGGACTCCTATAACATAGGAATATGTAAGGGAGAAAGGACATCCATCCCATAGGGAATGTCACCTAATCTGTGAAAGCAGCTAGTTAGGGAAAATAGGGTCATTAAGAAGCTAGTAGTACCATAAGTACCACAATCACTTATGTTGCCACATGAACAATAGATTTCACCTCCAAACATCAGACCTTCTAACTATCGTCAGTCATGTCAGATATGACTTTAGGATATAACCTGCATTCAGGATGTCAGTCCTGACAACATTAGTAAAGTTTTCATCTATGCTTTCTCTTTGAATCTAGTCTGCTACTTTTTGGACCCAGGGGAATAGAAATATTTGAGAATGTAACATGCATAAATGTGGTTTAACACAAGAAAAGATTGTATTGCCCATAGGCAGTTGCTGGAATAGTTAGCATAGTGTCAAATCCCTTAAACACTTTTTTTCTTTTTCATGTTGTCTTGGAAATAGGTGTATAATGACGCCCATATTCTAGAGAAGATGCTCAGAGATAAGAGAAAAGAGCTGGGCCCACTCCCGGAGGATGATGACATGGCTTCTCCCAAACTCAAGCTAAGTAAGACAGAATTGTGTCTATTTGTTAAATTTTGTGTTGAATGAAAGATTTCCATTTTACTGAAAGAACATTGAGTAATTGCTAGTTCTTAAAATCACAAACATGCTAACAGCATTCTAACTTTTTTCCTCCATCTAAATGCTTCAGCCAAGAAGAGTAGATAGGGAAAAGGAAATTATACCAAAAAATGCCCTATGAGTTTAAGATTACTTTCTAACACACTGTTGATGTTAGTCACAAAGATGAAGGAATAGAAATTTTCTCTGTGATTAATACACATTTGCTGAAACCAACCTTTAAAAAAAAGGGGGGGGGGGCAGCTGGGTAGCTCAGTGGATTGAGAGCCAGGCCTGGAGACAGGAGGTGCTAGGTTCAAATCTGGCCTCAGACACTTCCCAGCTGTGTGACCCTGGGCAAGTCACTTGACCCCCATTGCCTAGCCCTTACCACTCTTCTGCCTTGAAACCAATACACAGTATTAATTCCAAGATGGAACTTCCATCAAGCTACCCAGCTGCCTTGCTCCCCCCCCCCCCACTTTTCTTTTTTTGTTTTCTGATAAATCACTTGGTAAATCTATATCCTCCTATCCCACCCACTTCCCCCAAAAAATACCTTCAAGTAAAAGCAGAAGAATGGATGTATGGGAGACACAGGCCACTGCTAACTAGAGAACTTGGCTTGAGACCTCCAGCACCAAGAGGGAAGAACTTTGCCTGCCTTCCTGCTTCCTTCCCTTCCTATCAGTTGGCAGTTTGCATTACATAAAAATCACTTTACATAGAGGTCTGCAGACAGTCTGCCTCTGGGGGCAGCTGGGTGGTTCAGTGGATTGAGAGCCAGGCCTAGAGATGGGAGGTCCTAGGTTCAAATCTGTCCTCAGACACTTCCTAGCTGGGTTACCCTGGGCAAGTCACTTGACCCCCATTGCCTAGCCCTTACCACTCTTCTGTCTTGGAGCCAATACACAGTATTGACTCCAAGACTGAAGGTAAGGGTTAAAAAAAAAAGAACAGTCTGCTTCTATAAAGTGAGAAATGTATCACATAGAAGGATTGAGAGCAGATTTAGGGTTGATACAACAACAAACTCCCTAATAGATTGAATGGGCTGTCTCTGAGGGGCTCATCCCCATGAAGACCATGAAGGTCTTCAAACAGAAGGCTGGAAAGCCACGTCTTGACAGCATTGTGAGGCAGTCATTGCTCAGGGAAAACTTTGACTAGTTTGCCTTTCATCTCCTGTCCAATGAGGAGCTTCTGTGACTGAATTAAATGAGAAATAGTGGCCTTGTTGTAGTATTAGCTCCTCGGTTCAGTTCAGTAAACATTTGTGCAAGATACTTACTGTTCCAGGCACTGGGGATGCAAAAATGAACGGTGAAGTAGCCTTTGCCCTTAAAGCTGAGGAGCTCACTTCCCCTCACATGTGGAGAGAGAGATGCTTTGTTGAGAGAAGTCAGTATACAGAGGCCCATCTGGGGAATTCTAGGAAGACCCCTTACAGGAGGTGGCACTCACTGAAGCTATACTTTGAAGAACAGCCATTGTTGACAAGGAGGACTACCTGGTGTAGAAACCCTGAGGCCAGTGTGACTCAATTGGTGTGTAAGAAGGGACATGGAACAATGGGAGAGGAAGCTAGAAGCCACATTTTAGAGGACTTTACTGACTTGGCTTTAAAAAAAAGTGAATGTTATGTTAGAGATGGGAGAGCCATTGAAGATTTGGGAGTTGGGTTCAGGAACATGTTTTAGGAATACCAGTTTGGTAATGATGTGAGGAATGGGCTGATTGATAGAAGGGAAACTGAAAACAGGGGACCAGTTAGGAAGGAGGCTTTGGCGGTAGTGCAGGTAGAGTAGGGAGAATCTGAGGCACAATGGAGAGGCTTTGGGAATGGAGAGAAGTTGCAGAGGTAGAAGCAACAAACTTGTCAGACAAGCAGATATGGAAATCAAGGATGACTCCAAAGTCACCAACTTGGGTAATTTGAAGGATAGTTATGCCTTCAATAGAGTTGTTGTTGGGGACAGAGGGATGCAGGAAAATAGAATGAATGTATAATCTCGGTAGAAATGCCCAATAGGAAGTTGGTAATGTGGAACTAGGATTCAAGATAACAGATTAGTTCTATTATTGTTTTCTTAGTTGAAATTCTTTGTGTCAAGGCAATGGGGTTTGCTGGAATGAACAAGTATTTAAAAGGAAAAAAATCAATATTTTAAAGGATTAAAAAATTTTTATTTTAATGTAATACCATGCTTGGAGGGGGAGGTGGGCAAGAGCAGGATAATGGTCCAGCAAAAGATCTTTTTCAACTTGCTTTATTGTAGGAAAATAAGAAGAGAAAAAGTTATATACAGTTATTAAGTAATGTCACAGAATATTGCTGTGTCAAATTATTTTAGTCAGTATATTTGAATGGTGAATTGTTTCAAGTTTAGTACTTTTATAATTTTAAAAACTGAAAAATATCAGTTGAATAAAATCTCCATAGTATTTTATGATGCTGTTATAGAATTTATAGATACGTTTTTGCTTATTTTTTAAAAACATGTACAACTTATACATGTTCATACAAGGGTAGTTAGTTAACACAATGGATAAAGGACAGGATTTAATAAGAAAAACTTGAGTTCAAATCCTGTCATAGATACTAGCTGTGCAGCCTTGGCCAAGTCACTTAACCCCACTGTGCCTCAGTTTCCTCATGTGTAAAATTGGAATGACAATTGCATCTACCTCACAAAGGTATAGAATATATGTAAAGCTCTTTACAAGCCTTAAAGCAATATATAAATGCTAGCTATCATTATTCATGTGGTTTCACCATAAAACTTAAGTCCATTACTTAGTGACTCATCAGTAGAACATAATGTTGTTTTTAAAATGCTCTTGTGCCTCAATGAACCTAAAAAGTAACCAGTTTGAATTCTGATTAACTACAGAAGAGATTAGATATCAAAATTTCAAGCTAGCTGTACTTTATATCTAGAGTCTCCTTTATGAAAGATTAAATCTTAACTTTAACTTATATTGAAATTAAAGTTATCTCCTAGATATTATAATGGAATACAGAAAATTAGTGTTTTTTCTTTTTTGGAGGGCAAAGTATTTTATGAATAATTCGTTTGTAACAAACTCCATTTTTAATTGAATCAATTTCAA
The DNA here is from genome assembly GCF_027887165.1 of Monodelphis domestica. Classification (NCBI taxonomy): domain Eukaryota; kingdom Metazoa; phylum Chordata; class Mammalia; order Didelphimorphia; family Didelphidae; genus Monodelphis; species Monodelphis domestica. Next base: position 86,380,993 of record NC_077233.1, read on the forward strand.
CTATGGAAGATTTAGTAAATAGTAAAGCATTATAAGTTGCAGTATTTAAACCAAGGAAATCATAGTCCAGGGAAAGAGATTTCCTCACCAAGAGCTGTGTGGGTAATATGAATATATTATCACATGGCATCTCTCAGATGGCTCAGAGTCAGTCTGACTATCTGTTTTGTTAACATACCAATGAGAGGTGGATGGGAGGAGGAATTACTCTTAATTTTGGAGGTGAGAAAATTGACATTTTGAGAGGAAGAGAAGTTAATCTGTAAGTAAGCCAGCGAGTTAAGATTGAAATAGAGGTCCATTTTCATACATCCCAGTTATCTACCCACTCTCCTTCTACCTTTTTGAACTTTGTAAGATTTGTCAAAGGGGCTTCTATTACCTTTAGTAGTAAGGCAGCTGACACTGACCATTGTCATATATATTATTCTGGTAGAAGGAAGAAGTTCTTCAACAAAATATTCAGGGGAATAATTCCCAATCTTTTTGAATGCACATTGGTTTTTATTTTTTTTTTTACATCAAAGAAGTTAACTAATCCCTATGTATTTATGATATTTAATGATAAAATTATTATGAATTCAAAGCTTTTAACTGGATTTGTATTCTAATCACAATAACCTCTACATACATTTGAAAAATATTATTACATGTATTGCGGTACTTTTAGCTCATAGAGATATTTTTGTTTATTTGTAGCTTGGCATGTGGATTCTAGGACTCCTTGCAATAACTCCCACGTTTGTGAATCATTGAATTGAGGCAAATGTGTATTTTTTAGAAAGTTTTAGAGGGTTAAAAGACAGGATTTAAAATAACCAGATTTGTCTCAAAATTATCTAACCTATTTTTATACTTGAGCCACAAGGGGAAAGGGTAGGCTATGAAAGAAATGGAAACATTTTACTTCTCATATAACCTTTGAAACTGTTTCTTTAGGTAGAAAGAGTGGCATTTCTCCTAAAAAATCCAAATATATGACTCCAATGCAACAAAAACTCAATGAAGTATATGAAGCAGTAAAGAACTACACAGATAAGCGGGGCCGCCGGCTCAGTGCCATCTTCCTGAGGCTCCCCTCCAGGTCAGAACTGCCAGACTACTACCTGACCATAAAAAAGCCTGTTGACATGGAAAAGATCCGAAGCCACATGATGGCTAACAAGTACCAAGACATAGACTCCATGGTGGAAGACTTTGTCATGATGTTCAACAATGCTTGCACATACAATGAGCCTGAATCCCTGATTTACAAAGATGCTCTAGTCCTGCACAAGGTATTGCTTGAAACTCGAAGGGACATAGAAGGAGATGAAGACTCTCATGTTCCTAATGTGACACTGCTTATCCAGGAGCTTATCCACAATCTTTTTGTGTCTGTAATGAGCCATCAGGACGATGAGGGAAGATGCTACAGTGACTCCTTGGCTGAAATCCCTTCTGTGGATCCTAGTTTCCCAAACAAACCCCCTCTGACTTTTGACATAATTAGGAAGAATGTTGAGAATAATCGCTACCGCAGGCTGGACTTATTTCAAGAGCAGATGTTTGATGTATTGGAAAGGGCAAGAAGAATGAATCGGTAAGCTAGACAGTGTCCTTTGGAAGACAAATAGCTTTTATTTGGAGGGCAGCAAAATGTTCTGCCTTTGTGTAACTTTGTTTTGCTTTCTTTAAGAGATAAGAGTTCTGGCACTCACATCTGATGTATTCTCTTCTGAAACAGTATTTTTAAAAGTTAAAGGCAACTGTTATTTATTAGGGAAAAAGAGAAGGTAAACAGAATTCATATCTTTCTCTTTTGTGGCAGCTAAGATAAAGCCATTTTACAAAATACTTTTTAAAAGATTTGCCAAATACAAATTCAGTAATATATCCAATAGTTTGTATTAATTGAGTACAACCAATTAAAAAGGATATGTTAAATGCCTCCCATCTGCCAGTGCAGTGAACCTTACATGACTTCATAGGAATAGAGTTCCTCTTCCCAGGTGTTTGTGACATATCTATCATTCCTGCAGAGTACGCCAAAACATAGAAATTTCAGTTCAAGGCTGCATAAACAGTTCCAAGAAATCCTGAGAATGGGTTAACTCCCCTGTTCACATTCTGGGGAGGATTGGGGAGGATAGATTGTTTCTCTCGAGAAGAGCTTTAAATCTTGTGTGCTGCTTGCAATAAACATTCATCGTTCTTGCGACTCCTTAGAGTCCCCTATTTCGACTCTGTAGATGTCCCCAGCAGGATTTCTTGGAACTGTTTATGCAGCCTTGAACTGAGATTTCTATGTTTTGGCCTACTCAGCAGGAATGGTATGTCACAAATACCTGGGAATAGGAACTCTATTCCCATGAGGTCGTGGAAGGTTCACTGCCTGCCAGGCTATGCTGAGTGCTGGAAATAGAAGTACTAAGAATGAAAGAATTCTTGCTTTTAATTCTTACATTCTATTCAAGACCACAAGTACATATAAAATATGTAGTCAAATGTTTTCTACTTTTATCTGGCTTTTTGTAATCCCATTCAGAGTTTTCTTAGCAAAGATACTGAAGTAGTTAAGGAAACTGAGGCAAACAGGGTTAAATGACTTGCCCATGGTCACCAAGCTAGTATCTGAGACCAAATTTGAAGCCAGTAAAAAAAGCTAACAGTATAAGAATATAGCATAAGCTTACTGTAGTGTTCTTTAAAAATTAGACTAAAATTAGTAGTCTTCTCAACTATAAAAGAATTTTCTTTTCCACAGACCTTTCAAAGATCTGAGTTTAGTGTATTTCATACTGAATGAGTTCTTAAATGATCTGGATGAAACATGTTCTTTCAGAGACTACTTGCTCTTAGCCACACAGACCATTGTGCAATTTCTTTGCGACTCCTAAATCATCACTGGGGGAAGCTATCTTGTCTTATTTGGTGATGTTCTCATTGCATAAAGTTTTGGCTACAACTCCTCTATGTCTAAAATCATATAATAATGGCATAATGATTTTTAGGGAGATGAAGGCCACAAACTGCCCCTCATCAGGTGAGAGAAAGTAAAGGGGGAATTATGTCAGTCATTTGGTACAGTTTTGGAAGGATCATCACACAAATAACATCTGAGAAATGATATGGACTCTCATAGATTTGTGATTTCCTTTTCAGATAGTTATTTTTATCATAGCTTATCTTCCTTATTGCTCACCAATTAATTGGTAAATTCTTCACTCCTACTCTCCATCTACTTGATTTCATCCCAGTACCTGGCAATGACTATACTCAGTAAGCATTCTGTAGATGTTTGTTGGACAGGCAAGGGAATGATTCAGAACTCTTTGACAAAAACAAATTTGGTAGAACAAAAGGTTTTAAAATATGACTGCCAATGTAGGTGATTAAAAAGAAGTCATTTGATCCTCTGCTTTCCATTACATTGGCAGAGGAAATACCTGAATAAGTTGTTAACCAGCAGTATTCAATTAAAGTACATTGAGGGAAGTAGAGGGAAGCCTTCTTCATTTCTGCTCTGAGAAAATGTTGAGTATTTTCTATTTGATCTGTAATTTCAAACAGTTGGCCACTTGCCACCTTCATCTGCTGGCATTGCTTCAGGGGCAAGTGACCCACCCTGTTGCATTTAGAGTTCTATAGCCAAGACCTGTACCATATACAGAAAGTCAGAGACAAGGATAGTATGGAGAGAACCCTGAAAAATCCTTCACATAAGTTCTTCTATTGGAGTTAGCAATCTCTTCTGAAAATGTAGTCACTGAATATAGAATTTGCTTTTAACCTCAAATCACAAACTATTAACCTATAGTTATCCATTTGATATTTGCAAAAACCAGATTTCAGAGTACCCAAAACATGAATGGAACTTCGGTTTGCTTTTTATATGTACCCATAATACTTTTCCTGGAAAAAGTAGCTCTTTGAAGTTCTCTCTCTGAGTGATACTGTTGTATACATTGCTTCTGTCCCTGTACCAGGAATAACACTATCATAACTAATAAAACAAGCATCTCCCTCCCTTCTATCCACTCTCCAGCCTGTCTCATGATGATGTGGAAGGATAAAAGTACCTCCTCATATCTTGACAAAATGATTCATAATAGACTATTTATTTGACTGGTTAAATAGCTTTTGGAGTAATTCCCAGGCCAGAAAGAACCTATTTCTATCAACCCCTTCCTTTTATGTATGGAATGCATGATACCCCAAGATACTAGAGAGTCTGCCAGATATCAGTCCCACAATTGCATAGTATTGCCAGACACTTGAACCCAGACCACGGCACTTAACCTTCTAGAGCCTTAGTTTTTTCTCAGTCCCCAATTGCCCAGAAACTACTTTTCCTTAACAACAATGAAACTAAAATGAAAACTGGTATTTGGAAATAAAATTAATTTTAATGCCTCGGGGGAGGGGGGGGTTACAATTACCAGAGCCCTTTGTAATTCCTAGTCATAAAATTCACATATTTGAATTCACTATGTATCTATTTACACCACCAATATTGCAGACAAGAAAGGTTGAAAGGGCACAAGCTCACTTTGTCATCTGCTCCCTAATTGAGGAGTAGGGTTTTTTTTTCCCCCATGCTAACCAGTATGAGAATTATTAAAAATCTAGTAGTATATGCCCTGTATAGCAAACATTTATATGCTAGTTTTGGTGCCTTTGTATATACTAAAAGCCCTTCAAGCCTCATAACAAAATCTCATAATAATGAAAACAAGAGTTCCCAATGAATATTTTAATTGAATTTGAATGTCCCTTTCAACTTGAGATGCCATCGGTCTTTTTCGTGGGCATATACCATATGTGATATGAAGTGACGAGACCACATCACAAAATAGTTAAACAGGTAAGAACCTTTTTTTTAATGTTCTAATACTTTAGAAACATATCCACATTATTTCCTTGTACTTGAATTGTATTTAATATCATTCAAAACAAATGCCCATTTTAATATTATTTGGCATGTAAGAGAAGAGCCAAGAAAAAAAGAATAGTAATAATAATTCAACTCAAAATGCACCCTATCTTTCCAGGACGGATTCAGAGATATATGAAGATGCAGTAGAACTTCAGCAATTCTTTATTAAAATCCGTGATGAACTCTGCAAGAATGGAGAGATCCTTCTTTCCCCAGCACTTAGTTATACAACAAAGCACCTCCATAATGATGTGGAGAAAGAGAAAAAGGAAAAGTTACCAAAAGAAATAGAGGAAGATAAACAAAAACGGGAAGAAGAAAAAAGAGGTGAGTTTCTCTTTTCTTTTTTAATGACAGACATATGGTGTTTGTTTTGTAATTAAATCCTTCTATATCAAAGCTTCCTGAGTTTGGAAATGAAGAATCATAATTTAAAGTATATCTTTTACAACAAAGATCATTTAGGAGGAACTTTATGTCCTCATCATTGCTGTGAGTTTTTTTTCATAGGGCTTGAAAGACTTGGAAATCTAGATTCAGCATAGCTGGCAAAGATATCGTCTCTGTATCTGTACAAAATAAGATGATAAGTTCAAAAGAGAATTTAGAACTTCTTAATATTGTTGACTGACAAGAAAATAAGAATCCATCTAAAAGTAGGTATTGACATGCTCTTCCTTCTCAGTAAGGTTTCTGCCAAAATATGTCAATCATAGATTGACCTTAGACTTAAAGTAAGATACATACTTGAAATTGAGTTGCTTTTCCAAATTTGTTAAATGAGTCAGAATGTTTCATTCAGACTAGGAAAAATTTATTTAACTAGAATATTTATTATAAAGAATTCTGTTATAACCACATTGACCAGAGCTTGCTACCAGGATTTGTAACCATTTAGGAGCTGAGGAATTTTTAGTCATACTTGTAATCCTTACAGACAAGTTTGTACCCTAGTCAACTCACAATATTTTTTCTATAATCGGATTGTGAGTTAGCATAAATAATTGGCATGTACAAATTTCATTTTTAGCCCATTGGCTTCAGTCTTTCCCCTAAAATAACTTTTACCTGGGCAAAGAGCAAAACGAATTTATTTGAAGTTCATTCTTTCTCCTTGTTCCAACATAGCCTCTGGTGGGAATTCTAATGAGAAGTCTTAAAAGAGGAGAACTTTGGAGCCTGGACAGTTATCTCCTGAACAGTGAAGTTGACTATGTCTGTTCAAAAGGTTGGGGTATGGCATTTTAGGTAGCTAATGGGGTGCAGAGTACGAGCATGAGACCTGGAGTCAGACCTGTTCTACCTCAGACATTTACTAGCTGTGTGACTCTAGTCAAGTCACTTAATCTCTGGCTGCCTCATTTTCTTCATTTACAAGATGGAGGTAACAATATACTTACCTCATGGAGCTGTTGTAAAGATCAAATGAGTCAATACCTTAAGATTTCTCAAACCTTAAAGCACTCTATAAATGCTGTTATTATTTATCATTGTTATTATTATCATTACTATTATTACTTCAAGGAATGAGGTTTTCATTGGTGTGGGTATTACTGTGGGTAAAATGCAATAAAGGTAGACTGAGGCACATTTTTCTCCAAGCAATATAATAACTTGTTATAATTTGTATGGGGGGTAAACTTGATAATAAGGGGATGTAATAGATTGCCTCATTTAGCCAAAAAACCTTGTAATAAAGATACCACCTCCTTTTTTATAAGCATAAAACAAAAAGCAAAGCGGAGTAGGAGAGGAAATAATAATAGTCAGTTATAAGGCTATTTACATTAGAGGGTTGAAGATAACATAATGGTTTGGAAATTGGAAATGAGGGACTAACACAACAACCCCCTTCTTCCCTCCTGATATTTAAAAATGTTCATTGTTTGACTCTACCAGCAATGTCATAGATAGTGAACCAGATGCCCTTGAAAGACAACGCAGTATTGTATAAATACTGGACCAGACTGTTGTGAACCTGCAACCCTCAAGGGTAGCAGATTTCCTTGAGCCAAGAATAGAACAGTGATTAACAGGAGATCTAGATTTCTAAACTGAACTAATTGCAAGCCAACTAAATTTTGAACTAAGTTTAGAGACAAAGAACCATGACTTGAGCGATTACAGGTCAGAGTGAAATATAAATATAAATGACACAATCAATGTTTGCCTTTCTCAGTATTCTCTTTATATTCTCAATATCATACTTTTACAGCCCAGTAGAATGCCTTAAAGAATTGCTTTGATCCAAAAATGCAGCCTTCTACAGCCAACCTGGTGATCAGAACTCCAGCTGATTCCCAGATGACAGATAGTTCCGTAGTCACAGTCTTTCTAACTTGATATAGAATCCATCAGACCTTGTGTTCCACTGAGGCCATCTTTGCCAATCCTGGATACCCCAGAGTCCCCCCAAACCACGATGAGGCATACAGGAAGATTGCAGGAAAGTTGGTCTACAGCTAATTTTGGAAAAATAGATTTGATACTCTTTAATTGATTAGTTATCTTCATGGCTGCCACCTAATATGTTCTCACACAGAGTACCTTGAACATGTCATAGAAACATAGTTTTAGAGAAAGAAAGGGTCTTTGAGACCATCTAATTCAGCTTCTTCATTTGGCAAGACACCAAGCCCCAGAGGGGCCAAACAACTTGGCCATGACCTGGTATTTTGAGCCTCAGGCCCTCTGATTCCAAATGCAGGGCTTCTGTTACAGTATACTTCCTACTCAATTGTATACTTTAAATTAAGCAGGGCATATTTTTCATTCAGAAATTATTTAATGCTACAAAAAGGGGACCCTTAAAGCTTTACTGAATGTTTGCATTGATTATCATTGCTAACAGAAAAATAGGAGAGTGTGAAGATAACATAGGTCCAGAGTTAGTCAATCTTTAATCATTTGGCAGATCTTCTCTTCTGCATTATCTTTAAATTGGAAATGAATCATTCTGTTGAATAGCTTTCATAACATATTGTGTAGAAAAGACATCTTTGTTTTCATACTGGCCTCCCCAATTATTTTTGGCCAAGTGTGAGAATCTTTTGTTAGTAAATTCCAGAAGGAACACAAGATGGTTTTTCATGGGATTCACCAACAGTAACTGTTGTGGAGGTGGAATAGATGGCTTGTCTGTTGGAATGTCGAACTCTTTTTTTTTTTTTAGAATACCAAGTATTTGGAAGGATAGTAGGCTTTCTTGACTACCTTAAAATAAGTCAATATGTAATTTAGTCATGGGGAGTAAGCTTGGTTTAAGAGAAGTGTGGTGGATTTTTGTTTGTTCTTGTTCTTATGAAAAGGCTATATGCAATTTTTTGAGCATTTTAATTTCAATGCAACAAGCATTGATTAAATACCTACTATACTGCATAAAGAGTCCTGTACTAAACATTAAATGAAGATATAAAATTTAGCATGATCCTTACTCACAAGATTCACAGATAACTACAATAGCAAATGTCTGTCAGCAAGCATTTGTTAAGGGGAGCTTATATGCCAGGCACTGTGCTAAGTGCTACAGGCACAAAAAAAGACCCACAAAAAAAAAGAAAAGAAAAAAGCAGTCTCTTCTCTAAGGGAATCCACAGTATAATGGGGAAATAAGATACAAACAATAACCTACAAACAAAACTGCATATAAGATAAATGGAAAATAGCCAACAGAGAGAAACTAGAATTGAGCACTGTGCCAAGCCTAGAGTTGGAAGGACCTGGGTTCAAATTTGGCCTCATATACTTCCTAGCTATGTAACCCTTGACAAGTCACTTAACCACAGTTGCCTGATCCTTGCTACTCTTCTTCCTTAGAATCAATACTTAGTATCAAATCAAAGACAGAAGGTAAGGTTTTTAAAGAAAGAATTGAGGGAAGATAAGGAAGTGCCTCCTACAGAAGGAATAGAGAAGTCAGGAGATAGAAATGAGGAGGGAAAGAATTCCAGGCATGGAAGACAGCTGTTGAAGAGGCAAAGAGTTGAGAGATGGAGTGGCTTGTTATAAAACAGCAAGGAGGCCAGCACCACTGAAAAGCCAAACTGAGGATTTTTAATTTGATCCTGAAACCGATATGGAGCCATTAGAGTTTATTGAATGGGGAGAGGGGAGAAGGGTGACATGGGCAGATCCATACTTTGGGAAGATCAGTTTGACAATTGAGCAGCTGGAGTAGAGAGAGACCAACCCAAAGGTTAGGGCAATAGTCCAGATGTGGAAGGATAAGAATCTGTACCTTTAAGGTGCCAGTGTCAGAAGAGAGAAGGTAGAGTATATCAGAAATGATCATTGAATCCATAGGAGTTGATGAGACCACCAAATGAAATAGTATAGAAAGAGAAGAGGGCCCAGGAAAGAGCCTTGGGGAACACTACCACCATTAGTGGACATGACCTCGACAGCAATCCAGCAAAGAACACTGAGAAGGAGCTGTCAGACAGGTAGGAGAAGAATTAGATAGAATAGAGCAGTGTCAGGGAGAAGAGAGTGATTAACAGTGTCAAAGGGTGAGAGATCAAGAGGTATGAGGATGGAGAAAGGGCCTTAAGGTTTAGCAATTAAGAAAAAAAAATAGCAACGTTGGAAGCAGCTGTTTCATTTGAATGAGATCAGAAGCAGAACTGTAGAAAGTTATGTTAGTGAGAAGAAAGAAATTGGAGGTGTGCCGCACCTATGGTAGAAAGCCTTCTCAAGGAATTTTGCAATGAGGAAGCAGTTAGGTAGCTCAGTGGTTTGAGAGCCAGGCCTGGAGATAGGAGGTCCTGGGTTCAAATCTGGCCTCAGACATTTCCTAGCTGTGTGACCCTTGGCAAGTCACTTAGCCCCCATTGCTTAGCTCTTACCTATCTTTCTGCCTTGGAACCAATACACAGTATTTATTCTAAGTCAGAAAGTGTGGGGAAAGAAAAAGAAAAAGAAAAGGAAGGAAGGAAGAAAGGGAGAGAGAGAGAGAGAGAGAGAGAGAGAGAGAGAGAGAGAGAGAGAGAGAGAGAGAGAATTTTGCTATGAAGAAGATGAGATGGAATGGGTCACTTGTACAGGAGGAATTTGCCTTAGCAAAAAAAAAAAAAAGACAGCTCTTCATTGAGGCGTGAGTAAAGGAGGACAATGTTCTAAAGAGCATTTGAGTGATGTGAGAAGAGAGGAGGGGAAAGCTCTTGGTGATTGGCTTCACTTTTCCCATGAAACAAAAGTCAAGATTCTTTGCTAAGAGGTAGAGAGAAGTAGGAGCTCTGTGAAGTCTGAGAAGGGATTAAAAGCCACTCTGAGTGGGTTAGTAAATCAGTTAGGGAGGTGTAATCCTAGGCAAAGGCCTAGTTAAGGTTATGTAACAAAGTTGTAGTGGACCCCTCTAGCCTATTTTTGTGATTTTCTCTTTTTAAAAGATGGTTTTTAAGGTCTAAGAGAGCAAAACATTACTAAATAAGGAGATCAACTAATTTTTGTAGGCGTTTGAGTTGGGTTTTTAGGACAGTAAGAAAGTGAAGAAAGGAAAAGCTAAATAATTACAGAGAATCACTATATATTATTCTAAATATATATATTTATATATTTTTAAAATATATATGTATATGTAAAGACAAATCTCAGATCAATTTATAAGACAGTGTTGGAATTATGAATTAGAAAGCATTTATTGTGCCATGGGATCCCAACCTTTTTTTATTCCTCTAACCTGATATGTACACGTGAGAAATGAGATTATTTTTCATGAAGAAAATTTTATTCAGCACAAAAAAATTTAAGTTTCTTAATTTTGTTAGATGTTCATCAGAGCAGTCAAATAAATTGAGACCCTTGATTTTATTTCTTGGCAATTGACAGCTTTATTGAGAGAACCACATATGTTTAGCTGCCTTAGAGAACAAGACAGAAAATTCTGATTCATAGAGAAGGAATTAAAACCTTTTGATCATGTTTAGTAAGAATGGAATATGCTTCAAGGATATGCCAAAAATTTTGTAAGTTTATTGACTGTAAAACAATTTAGAATTTGAGATTATTGCAAAGATCTATTAGTTGGTCTTTCACTGTGTCATGATCACTGTTTGTTTTCCTAACATATAATATTAAAAGACTTTTGTTTTATAGCCAAAATTTATTTATTTGGTTTGGTCATTAGGAATTAGTTCATCAAAAATTTGTTTCATATGTACTATGCTCCCCTACTTTCCAGCTCATCCCCTGCTTCACAATTCAATTTTTTCCACTAACACTACTACTTTTAGAATGTTTCTTTTTTAGCTCTTTGCCAAGTATTCCCCATATTTCTTTGACAGGTTTCTCATAATCCACTAAAGATAGTCATACATTAAGTTTAGAAACTCTGTATTAAGTGTTTACTATGTGCCAAAGCTTATGCTAAGTTCTGTTAAAAAGCAAAAATAAAAGCAGAGAATCTCTTCTTTCAAACAGTTTATATTCTGATAGGAAGAGACAACCATTTCCAATACATAGAAAAAATTGATTCCTACATTAAACAATACAAATAAGATCCATTCCCCCTCTATCATCTCTGTTCTCAATTTTCTTTTGTATTTTCTGGGTGCATTCTGTACTGCAAAAGATCTCTGCATGGATAAAATAAAGCCATGAAAGTCTTCAGCATTTCTGTATTATACTGACAAAACCTAGAAGGAAGAGATATGTAAGGGGGAAAGGGGTTTTTTTTTAAAGGGTTGGTCTTGATTATTTAAGAGTTTGGTCGCCAGGAATTTAATTAATTCCAAAGAGATTTTACTTATAATTTATTTACAACATGTAGAAAGAGTGAAGGATGAAATCAGAGAGAGGATAAGGTAAGATATCTAGCCTGAGCATTAAGTAATTTACTCCCAGTCCCTCTGGGCAGGGAGAATTAGTTTCAGCCGGCTTTGGCAAAACCAAGGAACCGGGAAGTTTCTTCAGAAAATCCAGCAGTTAAGAGTCAGCTTTTCACTGACCAAGTGTCAGTCCAGTCAGCAGATTCTTTTGCCCCTCTTCACCAGCCTCAACTTGAAAGCATGAAGAATTTGCATCCAGCAGAATCCCCAACTCTGTGTAGCATACTCTCTTTTAAAGGCATTTTCTCTTGCTTCACTTCCCCTAATTCCACGTCCACCAATCACAGCTGATGCTGTGCTCTAAGACTGCCCAGAAGGCAGTTAGTCGATTCTGATTCATTACCCAGTATTGCACACGTGGGTTAAGTGGGATATTTGCACTTTTGGTGATTAGATCAAAATGGGCAGATCTTCATACTTAACTTTTAAGTATGTGTTTGCACTTTTTGTGATTGAATCTGAAAATAGGCAGGTCTCTTACACTTATGGAAATTAAAATCTAAAAATAGGCGTGAGTTACAATTTAAATCTTCACAATTAGGGAAGAGCTAAGTACCTTCATTGTTACAATCAGGGTAGAGCCAAATCCAATCTTCACAGATAGAAAGAGAAATTCCATTTAAAACAACTGTGGACAGTATAAAATATCCTGGGAATATATCTGCCAAGACAATCACAAGAACTAAAGGAACACAATTATAAAACACTTTTCACAAAAATAAATACATCTAAGCAATTGGAGAAATATTAATTGCTCACAGGTAGACTGAGTCAATATAGACATACCTCAGAAATATTACAGGTTCAGTTCCAGACCAAATATGCAAATATCGCATCAAAGCAAGTCACATGAATTTTTTGGTTCCCTAGTGCATCTAAAAGTTATCTTTATACCATACTGTAGTATATTAAGAGTGCAATAATATGTCTAAAAACACTGTACATGCTTTAATTTTTAAAATGTGTATTGCTAAAAATGCTCAGCCAGTCCTAATCTTTCCTGGTGGAGGGTTTTGCCTCAATGTTGATGGCTACTGACAAATCAGGATAGTAGTTGCTGAAAGTCAGTGAGGCTGTATCAATTTCTTAAAATTAGACAAGAATAAAGTTTGCCTCATCCATTGACTCTTCCTTTCACAAAAGATTTTTCTGTACTATGCAATGTTGGTATCAATTCTAAGACAGAAAAGTGGCATGGGCTAAGCAATTAGGATTAAATGACTTGCCCGAGGTCACATGGCTAGGAAGCATCTGATGCCAGATTTGAAGAACATTAAAACCAAACACAATAAAACAAGGTGTGTCTGTATAAAAGTGAAAGAAAACAGCCTACCAGTACCAGATCTCAAACTGTACTCCAAAGTGGCAATCATCAAAACAGTCTTGAACTGGAAAAGAAACGGTGGTTGATCAGAAGATATTAGGTACACAGTAGTAAAGGGCTACAACAACATAGGGTTTGATAAACCCAAAGATCCAAACTTTAGGGGCAAAAACTCACCATTTGTTAAACTGCTGGGAAAACTGAAGAACAAACTGGCAGAAACTAGGCATAGATTACATTTTACACCATATACCAAGATGAACTCAAAATGAGTACATGATTTAGACATAAGGGGTGATAGAAACAAATTAAGGGAGTATAGAAAAATTTACCTGTCAGATCTATGGATTAAGAGAAGATTTTATGATCAATTAAGAGTCATAGAGGATCATGGTAGGCAAAATGGGTCATTTAGATTATATTAAATTTTAATAGTTTTGCATAAACAGAACCAATACAGTCAAAATTGGAGGGAAAGCAGGAAATGGAGGGCCCTCTGGGGAGACTTTTTGCAAGGTTCTCTGATAAAGGTCTCTTATCTCAAATATATAGATAACTGAGCCAAATTATAAATAAATAAGAGCCATTCATTCCCCAGTTGATAAATGGTCAAAGGATATGAACAGTAAATTTATTTAATTGATTTGACCATCAGGAATTTTGAAGAAATCAAAGCTATCAATAGTCATATGAAAAATTCTCTCAATCATTAATAGAAAAATGCAAATTAAAACAACTCTTGAGTACCTGTTCTTCCCTGTCAGATTGGCTAACATGAAAAGGAAAATAACATGCTGGAAAAGATGTGAAAAGATTCATACGCTAATGCACTGTGAACTGTTCCAACCATTATGAAAAACAACTTGGAATTATGCCCAGCAGGTTATAAAGCTATACATATACTCCTTGACTACAATGCTACTACTATATTTGTGCCCCAAAGAGATTAAAGAAAAAAGAAAAGGACCTGTACATACCTATATGTACATATGCCTATATGTATGTCTATAGATCTTTTTTGTGGTGGTAAAGAAGTAGAAACTGAAGAGATATGCCCATCAGGGAATAGCTGAACAAGTTGGATATATGTTTGTGATAGAATACTATTATGCTATAAGAAATGTTGAAGGGAAATCTGGAAAGATTCAGATGAGTTGATGCAAGGTGAAGTAAGCAGAACCAGGAGAACAATCTGCATAATAATAGCAATATTGTAGGATGATCACCTATGAAGGATTTAGCTACTCTGATCAATACAATATAAATACAGTTCCAAGGAGGTTGTGCTGAAAAATGCTTATCCTCCTCCAGAGAGAACTGATGAACTTTGAGAGCAGATTCACTTCTTTTTTTTTTTGGCCTTTTTGGGAGGCAACATGGCTAATATGGAAATGTTTTGCATGACATATGCACGGTGAGTATCATTTCTTACTTTCTCAATGGATAGGAGTGACAGAGAAAATTTAGAAATGAAAAAATGTTTTAATAAAAAGATCTCTTCAGGAGAGCAGGGGAAGAGAAAGAAAGGAACAGGACACACATCTAGGTTTGAAATAGAGCTCAATCTATACACCTACCCTCTCACCCTCCTCCTAAAACAGGGAGATCAAATACCAAAGAACAAAAACCAGCTGCAATAGCGCCAGTCTGGTACTGCTCCATACTGCTGGAACTGAGAGACCAGAAAAATATCAAGAGGAGGACAGGATTCCATTGAGGGTGTTGGAAGGGAGGTGTCCTCAGCTTTTAGCACTTCACTAAACTTAAGGGAAAGAGAGAGAGCCCAGCCTCAAGGTAGGGTCAGATCTGTTCCCTCCAAAAGTCATTTAGGATAGTGACCTATCCTAGAAGGAGGCTGAGACCCTTTGATATCTAGCCTCCAGGGAATCCACTATCAGAGGAGACCAAATCAGAAAGTGAACAATAAGGGAAAATAGAGGGGGCAAAGGCGGGGGAGGGGGGGTGAAATCACTAAAGATTTCATGAGGAAAAAAGCTCAAAGCTTCAACATAAATAGATAAATCAGTAGGATAAACAGTAATAGCAGAAGGAAATTTGGACTTCAGGTCTTATTAAAAAAATTCAGGGGGGCAGCTGGGTAGCTCAGTGGATTGAGAGTCAGGCCTAGAGACGGGAGGTCCTAGGTTCAAATCTGGCCTCAGACACTTCCCAGCTGTGACCCTGGGCAAGTCACTTGACCCCCATTGCCTAGCCCTTCTGTGAATAAATACTACAAAATAATTCAACACTTGAATAGACAGGACTCTGTGAAGTATGAGGAGAAATGGAGCCACAACTTGTGTATGTTCTTGAGTGATTTAGAAGAGAAATGAGTATTGTCAGAATAGAATTTGAGGACTTTGCTGCAGAGTTCATTTGTAGAATAGAAAAACTTGAATTTGCAATGATGAATCTCACCAAAGGATTTTAAAAGTGGATAGCTGATTGAGAATGCAACTACACAAAAATCAAGGACCATCTAGGAAATGCAAAAGGCAATAACATCAAAAGAATACAGGCTCTCTCTCTGTTCAAGAAAAACATTGATCTCAAAGACAGAATATAGAAAGACAACTAAAGGATTATAACTCTCTCAGAAGAACACAACAGGTCAAAAAACTTGAATATAATGCAAGAAATAATATCCCTCCAAAAACAGCCTAGAATTTCTGGACATAGAAGATTAAAGAGAATGAGATTAAAAGAATCTGTAAGTCACCTCTAGGAAGAAAAAAAAAGACTGCAAACTAAATTTAATAATTTCAATGAGAGGAGAAAAAAACATTCTGCAAACAACTAGGACAAAGACCTTCAAATATAAAAGAAAGAAAATTTGAATAATACAAGACTATTCTGAACCCACCAGAAACAGAGAAGGGAATGAAATTGTGTGTTCCAAAAAGAATAGAGCTCAGGGTGCAGCCCAGGGTGACCCAAATCTAAATACAACCTTTAATGAAAAAAGATCAGCATTCAATAATAAAAGAAACATGTGAAACATTTTTAGGAAGAAAACCATACCTGAATTGATTATTTGCTTCTCTGGCACCCTCGACAACAGAAATGGAAAAGGAGCAAACATGCAGCAGCCAAGGATGGCAGTAGCATTAGCAGATAGATTAGTAAGAGACTTCTCTCTAAATGTACCCATAGAGATGGGTAAAGGCAGAAATCAAGTAGATTTCTTGGAAGTAGAAGGGCAGGCCTGAAACATGCGCAAAATTCACAGCAGGTGAATCATTGTTTTTAGTGAAACTAAATTACAAAATGAAATGGTATGGGGAGCAGCTGGATAGCTCAGTGGATTGAGAACCAGGCCTAGAGATGGGAGGTCCTAGGTTCAAATCTGGCCTCAGGCACTTCCCAGCTGTGTGACCCTGGGCAAGTCACTTAACTCCCATTGCCTAGGCCATACCACTCTTCTGCCTTGGAACCAATACACAGTATTGATTCCAAGATGGAAGGTAAGGGTTAAAAAAAAATAATGAAATGGTATATGGGGAAGGGAAAGAGAAGAAAAATATAGAGGCATATGTAATATACCCTGGCCAAATTGAATGCCAGGAATGAGAGGAGAAGCAGCTAGATGGCACAGTGGATAGAGTACTAGGTCTGGAGACAGGAAGGCCTGAGTTCAAATCTAATTTCTTCATACACTCACTACCTGTGTGACCCTGGGCAAGTCACGTGACCTCTATTTTCCTTAATGCACTAGAGAAGGAAATGGCAAACCACTCTAATATCTACCAAGAAAATGCCATATGGAGGTCACAAACAAGCCTAACCAACTGAACATGAAGAATGAAGAAAGGTGACTTCTGTGATCATTTGGGAAGAAAAGAGCCTACAGGGGAATAAGTGAAAAGGTAGAGGAGAAGGGATAAAAAGAGGGAAAAAATGTCTTGGAGGCAGCAAGAGTGGCCATACATGACAGTGGGAAGCTCCTTGTGCATGAAGAGAGATGTTCTGTGAAGGGTGATAGAGACCTAACATTGAGTGTTGTCTGCAAAGATTTGATCCTTGAAAATACTACTCACCCTGTCTCAGAAGGAGAGGAGTTGGAGCTTCTAGGTCAATGATGGCAAACCTTTTAGAGACTGAGTACCCAAACTGCAACCCTTACTCCAAATATGAGCCCCTTCACCCCACCTTATCCCAGACAGGGAAGGGAGGAAGCACTCCCATGGGCTGCTGGACAGAGGACAGATGATGTGAAAAATGTCCTCAGAGGGAGAAAGAGCAGTGCTCTCTGGCACACATACCATCAGTTCACCAACAGGGTTCTAAGGGCTACTCATACTTGAGGGAATAAGAGGGTATGGATTTGTGGAGGAGATTTTGAGGCAAATGGTGAAGCAAAATGACTAGGGAAAGCATATAGACCAGTAGGGAGTTATAAAATCAAGGGCATGAGGGGCAGGAGGTCCTGCTATTGGACAGTTTCCTCTGTGCCACTTGCAAGAACTGGCATCCTTCTGGGATTGAGGCACAGGAGGAAAGGGTGAATAAAGCAGTAAGCTCTGCAGGACAATGGCAGAGAGAAGAGTTCAAAATGAATATCTTTGAAGTTTTTATTTCATCTGGATAGGAAGGGACTAGATAAAGATAAGGTGTCATGAACCAGAGAATAAGAGGCTAGAGTAGACAGGAAAGGAAGAGAGATAATGAAGAGGATAAAGGAGAGAAATGCTTTCTGGAATGAAGTACAAAAAGTGAAATTGAAGAAACAAAGAAGACCAGTTAAAGTGAAAAGAAGTATAAGAAATCAACTATAGGGGGCAGCTGGGTGGCTCAGTGAATTGAGAGCCAGGCCTAGAGATGGGAGATCCTAGGTTCAAATCTGGCCTCAGACACTTCCCAGCTGTGTGACCCCGGGCAAGTCACTTGACCTCCATTGCCTAGCCCTTACCACTCTTCTGCCTTGGAGCCAATACACAGTATTGACTCCAAGACGGAAGGTAAGGGTTTAAAAAAAAGAAAGAAAGAAAGAAATCTACTATACTGAGAGGGAAAAGAGAATAATTAAATAATGAAGAAGAATCTAACAAGTAAACTCCAAAGGGAAGGGATTAACAAAAAGGAAGCAAGGATTAGGGGAGAGGGGAGGAAAGCCAATAAGAATTCAGATCATCTTAAAAGTTTAAGCAAAGTAACTCAAGCTATATAGAGATGTGGAGGAAAAACCTCATCTTGTAACTTTAAATGTGAATGGATTAGTAAGAGTAATAGTAATAGTAGTAGTCTCTCGGTGATTGAGAATGACTATTGTCTTTGTGCAGTTTCATCTACAGTGTACCCTCATGTGGCTTTGGAGTCCAAAGGCTGAGGCACAAAGTTTGTGGCACATGGGGCATGGGACGCCAGTTGTTATGGGAGGTGCAGTTGTGGCCTGGTGTCAGCGTTCACGCGCAGCGGCAAGACGTCGAAGTCGCTCATCTTCAAAGGTGGCGGCGGCATGGTTAATGTGGGTTCGCCAGCTGCTTCTGACAGAGGCAGCGAGTTCTAGTTGCTTTGGTGTAATGCCAGCCCACTTCAAGTTGGACTTTAGCTGATCCTTGAATCTTTTCTGTGGTCGGCCTTATTTCCTGAGTCCAGCTGACAGTTCACCATAGAATACCTGTCTTGGTATTCGCTGTGGGTCCATGCAGATGGCGTGTCCAGACCATCGTAGCTGGGTTTTGAGGACCAGGACTTCGATGCTGGTGGAGTTGGCTCTGTTGAGGACTTCCTGGTTGGTGATACAGTCCTGCCATTGGATCCTCATGATTAACCAGAGAGAGCGTTGGTGGAATTGCTCCAGCTGTTTCATGTGCTTCCGGTACAGTGTCCATGTCTCACAACCGTACAGGAGCGAGCTGAGGACCACTGCGTTGTACACTTTGAGCTTTGTCGCAGTGCTTACACCTCTGTGTTGGAGGACTTTGCAGCGCAGACGCCCAAGTGCCTGGCTGGCCTTTTGGATCCTGGCATTAATCTCGTAGTCTAGGGACCCGTCGTTGACGATGGTGCTGCCCAGGTACTTGAAAGTGTTGATGTTAGAAAGCTGCGTGCTGTCGATTGTAATGCACGGCTGGTTCGTTGGCCTCCTTGGTGCAGGTTGGAACAGCACCTCTATTTTGCTGAGGCTGATAGTCAGGCCAAACAGTTTTGTTGCAGTGGAGAACCTGTCCACAATGGTTTGGAGATGGTTTTCTTGGTGGGCCATGAGAGCACAGTCATCTGCAAAGAGAGCTTCCAGGATGAGTCCCTCTGTTGTCTTTGTTTTTGCAGTCAGGCGGCGAAGGTCGAATAGTGAGCCATCCAGTCGGTATTTGATGTAGACACCCAGGTCTAGATCCATCACAGCATGTCGTAATACTTGGGTGAAGTATAGGTTGAATAGTACCGGAGCGAGGACACAGCCTTGTTTCACGCCATTGGACATGTTAAAGTGATCTGAAGTCTCTCCACCAGATAGGTCTTCCCCTGTCATGTCGACATGAAAGAGCTGGATCAGTTTGACGAATTTTGCTGGGCAACCGAGCTTGCTGAGGATCACCCACAATGTGTCCCTGTTCACTGTGTCGAACGCCTTTGTCAGGTCTATGAAGACAATGTAGAGACTCAGGTTCTGCTCAAGGAATTTTTCCTGCATTTGCCTCACCGTGAAGACCATGTCAATGGTGCTGCGATCTGGTCTGAAGCCACATTGTGATTCAGGCAGGTTCTGCTCTGAAACAGATGACAGGAGTCTGTTGAGTATAACACAGGCGAGGATCTTTCCAGCAGTGGAGAGTAGTGAGATGCCTCTGTAGTTGTCACAGGCTGCTCGTGAGCCTTTGTTCTTGTATAGGGCTACAATGGAGGCATCTCTGAGTTCTGGGGGCATGTCTTCCTCTTCCCATATGCTGGTCATCACTATGTGGCATGCCTGGAGTGCCTTTCCATTTAAGGCCTTGTACACCTCGGTTGGGATCCTGTCTTTACCGGGTGCCTTGCCTGCACTCATTTGTTTAATGGCTTTTTGGACTTCCTCTATTGAAGGAGGGAAGTCAAGTTGTTCAATGGAGCGGTTTTGGGGGATCTGGTCAAGGGCACTTTGGTCGACTGAAGAGGGTCGGTTGAGAAGCTGACTGAAGTGTTCTTTCCACCTGTTGCTGATGCCTTTTTTATCTTTTATGAGAGTGTCACCATCAGAGGATAGCAAGGGAGTGGTGGTGGGTTTTAATGGCCCATAGACAGTCTTGAGGGCACTGAAAAATTGTTTGTAGTTTTTCATATCAGCAAACCGCTGGATTTCTTTTGCCTTTTTTTCCCACCATCGGTCTTGCATCTTCCTGATCTCACGCTGTGCCGTGGCTTGGAGAGACTCGAATCTGTCCTTTTTAGGAGCAGAGTTTGGGTTATTTTGCCACTCCATAAAGGCTTTGTTCTTCTTGCTCAATGGATTAAACAACCAAATAGCCCTCTCTTCCCCCCCTAAAAAAAGTGATAGATTGGATAAGAAAACAAAGCTCTACAATCTATTTCTAAAATAAAAATATTTTTAAAACAAAGAAATGACTTCAAAATCCCCCTCTCAGTTTTAGATGAATCTAACAGAAAGAAGAAAGGGAAAATGGAGAACTGAACAAATTGCTGCAGAAACTAGAGCTAAAAGACTCATGGCATCTTCTGTGGGGCTGCACAAGAATATACATATTTTTCAGTTATACTGGAAACTTTTCCAATTATGACACTTGATAAAAAAATTGTTCGTATAGCATAACACAGACATTGCAAACAAATGTAAAAAGGCAAAAAACAGTAAATACATTTTTTATAGACCATAACACAATAAATAAAGTCTCTGGTTCAAGGACCTCAAAGATAGATCCAAATAGAGACTTAACATTGAAATCCTCAATAATGAATGGATTAAAAGACAAATCATAGAAATAATAATTATGTGAAAGAAAATTATTATGATGAAACAACATACCAACATTTCTGGGATGCAGCTAAGACATCCTTGGGGGAAATTAACTGTTCAAATGTATGTTAACAAAATAGGAAAGAGAAGATTAATGACCTGAAAATGCATTTTAAAATTTAGAAAGCCAACAAATAAAAAATCTAATGTAAGCATAAAAGAACTACTACTAAAATGTTGAGGAAAAATTTGATAAATTGGAAATCCCAAAAGCCCATAGAAAAATAGAGAACTAAAAGCTGGTTCTTTGAAAAGACTGATAAAATTGATAAACAACTAGTTAATTTGATTATAAAAAAAAGAAAATCAATAAAATAACAAATGAGCAAGGTGAGGTTAAAATAAAACCTCAAAAGTGAGACACAGAAGAAATAGAGAAATACCTTTGAAACACAATATACTTGAACTATTGGAAGACCTTTTAGAAATTTTAAATAACCCAATCTCAGAAAAAGAAATAGAACTAGCCATAAAGTTAAAAAATATTTCCTAGTCCTAATGATTCACAAGAGATTTTTATCAAACTTATAAAGAATAATTAAATACCTATACTTTAGTCTTAGAAATTGAGAAAGAAAGCACTCTACTAGAATCCTTTTATGAGACAAATATAATCCTAATAACCTAAACCAGGGAAGGATAAAACACAGAAGGAAAACCACAATCCAATATCATTAATGAATATTGATTCAAAAATTAAAATAAAGCCCTTTCAAATAGACTACAGTGATTTACCTGGGAAATCATTCATTATGACCAAATTAGTTTTATAACATATATGCAAGAAAGATTCAATATTAGGAAAACAATCAGTATAATCACATTAAAAGCCCCAATTACACAATTAGTAGATGCCGAAAAAACCTTTGACAAAGTATTTATGCTAAAACGCCTACAAAATATAGGTATAGAGAGATTTTTTAAACATCAGAAAAAGCATTTCTCTAAAACCAAAAGCAAGCTTCTTATGCAGGCGGGGATTTACTGGAACCTTTTCCAGTAAATAGGTGGCTAATGCCCTTGTTTTCTCAACTTTCTCTTTAATGGTTTTTTCTCTTTTTTGTGAAATAAGAAGCTGAAAAGAGTGAGGATTCCTCTGGAGGAGCAGGCCTCTCTGTCTTACATCGAACATACAGCCAGGACTGTAGCTTCAAGAATAGCATGTACCATGTTGGCGACTATGTTTATGTGGAACCAGCAGAAGCCAACCTTCAGCCACACATAGTTTGCATTGAAAGACTGTGGGAAGATTCTGCTGGTGAGTACCAAGATGTCACTAGGGCAGACGTGAAGAAGGACACGGGATACATTACTACCTAACCTCCTTATTCTTTTGGAGCATATCTACTTACTTGATGAGATAGGACTCTTTCTATAGTCTACCACTAACTGGTAATTATGTACCCATTGTACCTACCTACTCTGGGGTGATTCCTGCCATCTGTAAATTTAAAGTTAAGTTCAAATAATGTTCACATTAAGCTGCTGTGTATCCACACTTTAGGTCTAAGCAGAAGGTTCCTTAAAGAAGAAATATTTACAGATGGGTTTTGGAGAAGAGAGACATGGGCAGGCAGGAAGAAAGAGCTTTTGTGGGTGGAAGTAATGAAATATAAACAGATTCCATATGTTTTAAGAAACAGAGATGGAGGATATGAGATGAACCACTAGCTTTTGAGTTGCTTCTCCCTTAAGACCTGTCAGCACTTTTCTTGGCATAGCCAGATTTCAAGCACATAATGTAATTAAACTATTTCCTTGCTTACTTATTATTAGAAACTTGATGAAAGGCTAGCTTAATTTTTTGGAGCAGACAATGACAATGAAACTAAGGACTGTACAGGCTCTCATTACTGGGTTTGGGTCCTAAAAAGGTGAATTAATGGATTTGTTTGTTTTTTCTTACATTTGTCTTTAATATGGTAATAATTTTTCCTTTCTGCTTATTTTAGGTGAAAAATGGTTGTGTGGCTGTTGGTTTTATCGGCCAAATGAAACATTCCACCTTGCTACACGAAAATTTTTGGAAAAAGAAGTTTTTAAGAGTGACTATTACAACAAAGTACCTGTTAGCAAAATCTTAGGCAAATGTGTAGTCATGTTTGTTAAGGTGAGATGACACTACCCTCAAATTCAAGGCCTAGTTTATACTGAAATGCATGCAACATGCACACCTGCATGCATGCATACATACATCCTAACAACCTTAATAATCTGGAAGGCAGAAACTGTGCACTAATCTATTTGAGATTAGTCTGTGTGACTGCATATAAAAATTTAGGGAAAGAGTTAATCACTTTCTGCAAGGTGAACGTTAATATTTCACATAAAAACTGTTTGCCAGCTACAAAATATTTAATCAGACTCGTGTGTTTTCTTAGCTGATGGAAGATTTTCAAAAAGAAACAAAATGAACTGTTAGGGATCCATCTATATTTAGATTCCCATCTTGCTGTTGCCCAGTGCTAGGGGAAAAGAAGAATGGAAAAGATCATAAGAGTAGATAGATACTAAATGTAAAGTTCAGAGGGACCTTAGAGATGCAGTCTGATTCCTCATTTATAGGAAACTCAGGCCTAGAGGCAGTGTGGCGCAGTGGCAAGAATACCATTTTATCAAATTGTTGGAAGGTCAACGGAGATCTCAATGGGAAATTCTCTGTAAACCAGAACTTAGTCATTACTTTTGAGAGGCAGCATGATATAGAGGAGCAAGCCCTAGTCTTTGAATCAGAGGATCAGTATGAATCCGTCCTTAATACTAAATGATTATGGGCAAATCATTAACCTTCTAGAACATAAAGCAGTTGTAAGAAAAGTGCTTTGCCACCTTTAACTGAGAAATAGGTGCAAATTATTTATCATTGTTGTTACTAGGGCCTTCTTTCCCCAAAAACTTTGTATTTTGTTTAATTTGTATATCAGTTAATCTTTGTTATTTTTAATCAATTATTAATTAGTGTACAGAAAAAATAGCTTTTAGAATTTAGTCATTTGGTTGGGGGCAGCTGAGTGGCTCAGTGGTTTGAGAGACAGGCCTAGAGATGGGAGGTCCTAGGTTCAAATTTGGCCTCAGATACTTCCTAGCTGTGTGACCCTTGGCAAGTCACTTAACCCCCATTGCCTAGCCCTTACCACTCTTCTGCCTTGGAATCAATACACTGTATTCCAAGACAGAAAGTAAGGGTTTTTATTTAAAAAAAAAAAAGAATTTAGTCATTTGGGAGTTTGGGGTTTTTTTTTTAATAATTTATTCATTAAATAATCTAATAACGTTACTTTGCTTAACAGGAATACTTCAAACTGTGTCCAGAAACCTTTCGAGATGAAGATGTTTATGTCTGTGAATCACGGTATTCTGCCAAAACAAAGTCTTTCAAGAAAATTAAGCTATGGACCATGCCTGTCAGTTCCGTTAGGTTTATCCCTCGTGATGTGCCTCTGCCTGTGGTGCGTGTTGCTTCTGTGTTTGCAAATACAGACAAAATGGATGAAGAAAAACACACTGAAACTTCAGAGGACAGTAAAGGAGCAGACACTTTCCTTAACCTGGAAAAGGTATGAGGAAGAAAGTCATAAAGGGTTTTACATTTTAAAAAATATAAGCCAATTCTTGTGTTGTACCTATAATGAGAGAGGTGACTAGAGAAGAAGAATATAAAATTTGCCTGAGAATCATAGAAAGCAAATTAACAGTGAAAGACAATTTGGAGATCAGTATTTGGTCCCTGACCTATAGCTTCCTTTGCTTAAATTTTTATAAATCTTAAGTAATGTATTTTTTAATTTTTATTGGTATTTTTGTTTTTACATTAATTTTATTTTCATCTATGTCCTTTATCCCTCCTCTACTCAGAAATGTTGTTTATAACAACAACAAATTTTTTAAAAGGGAAAAGAATTAAGCAACTCCACAAAACTAACCAACATATCAACTGTATCTGACAGCTTAAACAGTATTCCACCCTCACCCCTGAAACTCCATTTAAGAGAAGAGCTTAAATCTTCACTCTTTTTCAAGGCCATATTTGGTCATTATAATTAGATGACATTCAGCTTCATTTTTTTGTTCTGTCCATTTACATTATTGTCATTGTATTGTTTTCCTGGAACTGCTTACTTCATTTTACATACTTTCACATAAGTCTTTCCAATACCGTTTCTGAGTTCTTTATATTCATCGTTTATAAAGGTAAAGTGATATGCTTTTACATTAATGTACCTCATTTTCTTTGGCTATCTCCCAATCAATGGGCATCTACTTTGTTTCCATGTATTTGTCACTACCAAAAGTACTGCCTTTCTATCTCAGGCTTCCCTGGAAAGGGAAAGAAGGGAACAGCATTTGTATAATGCTTGCTGTGTACTAAGCACTTTACAAACATCTCTTTTAATCCTTCCAGCAACCCTCTAAGTAGGTACTGTTTTTATCTTCACATTACAACTGAGAAAGTTAAGGTAAAGGGAGTTAAATGATGTGTCTGGGGTCCTTCAGCTAATAGGTTCCTGAGGCTGAATTTGTACTTCTGTCTTCCTAACTCCTGCCTTTTAGAGTTCTGTTCACTGTGCTACCCATCTGGCATACTTTGCAACATATGCCTAGGATTTGGAGTCTTTGGTTCTAAAGTTATGAGCATTTTAGTCCATACCATTACCGTAATTCTAAACTGCTTCCCATAATTAGTAGATCAATTCATAGCTCTATCAGCAGTATATTTGTGTGCCTATCTTTCCACATCTTCTTTAACATTGACTATAACCTTCTTTTGTCTTCTTGGCCAATTTGTTGAAAGTGGGATGAAAATCTCAATTACTTTCATTTGTATTTCTCTTAGAATTAGCAAATTGGATCTTTTATAAGGTTGTTAATAGTTAGCAATTCCCCTTAGTAATGATTCTTGGTGTTATATGTTTACCATCTTTGTGTTGGCTTCCTATATATCTTAGATATCAGATTTGTTCTAGATATTTGATATAAAAAAAGCTTTTCAATATTGAACCAAATTGAAAAAGGACTGTTTCTTTCTTATCCTCATTGTGTTGGCTGTATTTATGCAAAAACATGACCATTTCCTGTAGTTTAAAGTATACATTTTATGGTGATCATCTCTGTCCTTAATATAGTTAAGGTTTCTGATCTGTTTCTTTACAACCTTAAACACTGAAGTCATGTATTCAATTTGAGCTTACTTGAATCAAGTATGATGTTAAATGTTGGTCTAAAACTGTTGAACAATATATTTTTTATTCAATTTTTATTTTATTCTCAACTCCATATTCTCTCCTCATATCCTCTCCCATCTGTACTGACAATTAAAGAAAAATCCCACTAGGAATCCTTTTCAGGAGGTTTTTATGATTAGACATCTCGTGACATTTTTACTGGATTAGGTACAATTAGAGTCAGGGACATGAATGAAATGATCCCTAGAAGTCTCTTCCTTGAGAAACATTCTCCGAACAACAGTCACCAACTTATGCTTTTGTGTTCCTGAGAGGTGATAGGAAATAGTCATGGGGAAAAACCAATTCTGAAGTTATTCTGTGAAGCAAGTTTTCTTGCCTTAAAGATTTTACAAATAACTAGTTTGTATAACTAACTAAGTAACTCCAAAATGCTATTTAAATGTATAGTCCAACAATTTTGAAAACTTGGAAACTCTGATTAATATAAATGACCTCCCACAATTCCACCACCTCTAAATGTGATGGATTCAGTGCAGATCGAGCTTTTTTTTCCTTTCTTCTTTTTTTTTTCTTTTTGATATGGCTAATGCAGGTATTTATTTTGCTTGACTGTTCGCAAAACATTTTTGTTTTTATAATCTCTCACCATTTTTCTTAATGATTAGTCTCAAGAATTTGATATTCAGTCAGTCAGACCAAAAGCTAGCATTTAATATGTGCAAACTATGTGCCGGGCAAGAGTTTCCCTCCCCTTTCAGATATCTACATAATAGTTCTTCCTGCTTCTAGTCTTTATTCTCCTATCAACTAGTCTTCATGAAGTTGCCAAAATAATCTTCCAAATATTCAGATCTGACCGTGTCAATTTCCCTTTCAAAAACCTTCATTGCTGCAGAATTTATGTGTACTCTTTATTGTGGCATTGTGATATTGAAATCACTTTCACACCATTCAGGATTTGCTGAAGAACCACAATATGGCTCGTCTATCTTTTTTTTTTTTTAAACCCTTACCTTCCGTCTTGGAGTCAATACTGTGTATTGATTGACTCCAAGGCAGAAGAGTGGTATGGGCTAGGCAATGGGGGTTAAGTGACTTGCCCAGGGTCACACAGCTAGGAAGTGTCTGAGGCCAAATTTGAACCCAGGACCTCCCGTCTCTAGGCCTGACTCTCAATCCACTGAGCCACCCAGCTTCCCCCTCCAGTCTATCTTTACAACTTTAATTTCACTCTGTTCCTCTTCATACACTCTACATTCCAGCCAAGCTGGACTCATCATACCTGAATCTTTTGGGGCCTTTTCCACAACATGTATTTGTTCAAGTCATCCCCACTCCCTAAAATGCAATCCCTCTATGAATCCACATGTTGGAAATATTTTTATTTGGAGGCAACTAGGTGATTCAATGGATTGAATCTCTCTCTCTCTCTCTCTCTCTCTGGGGCTTCTGGGGCTTCTGGGGCTGGCCGTAGCAGCGTGGAGCTAGGCACGACTGGTTTTTTTCTCTGGTTTTACTTTTCCCTTTCCTCTAAGTAAATTTTTAATAAATACTATTACAAAATACTTAGAATAGTGAATATTAATTTTAATCTTTACAGATCATTGTATTGCTGAGAATAATAGCAAGTCATTCACAGTTGATCATCATACAATATTGCAATTATGTACAATATTCTCCTGGATCTGTTAATTTCTATTTGAATCACATCAATAAATCTTTCATGGTTTTTTTGGGACCTTCTTGTTCATCATTTCTTATGACACAATAGTATTCTATCACAATCCTATACACAGCTTGTTCAGCCATTCCCCAGTTGATGATATCCCTTCAATTTCTAATTCTTTGCCACCACAAAAAAGAGCTGCCATAAAAATGTTTCTATCAGTAGGTCCTCTTTTTTTTCCTTTCAAACCAATTTTAATAGCTTATTGCTAGATCAAAGAGTATGCAGTTTTATTGCCCATTGGGCATAGTTCCAAATTGCTCTCTCCAGAATGTTAGATAATTTCACTAACAGTGAATTACTGTCCCAATTTTCTCATATGCCCTCCAACATTAGTCATTTTCCTTTCCTATCATATTAGCAAATCTGAGAGATGTGAGGAGGTAGGTTGTTTTCATTTGCATTTCTCTAATCAGTAGTGATTTAGAGAATTTTTTCATATAACCATAGATAACTTTGATTTCTTGGTCTGAGAACTGTCTATTCATATCATTTGACCATTTATCAATTGGGGAATGACTTGTATGCTTATTAATTTGACTCAGTTCCCTATATATTTTGAGAAATAAAGCCTTCATCAAACAGTAGCAATAAAAAATTTTTCCCAGCTTTCTGCTTTCCTTCTAATGTCGGCTGCAATGACTTTGTTTATTCAAAAACACTTCATTTTAATATAATGAAAATTATCCATTTTACATCTTGTAATGCTTTCATTCATTTGGTCATAAATTCTTCCTTTAGTTTTAAAAGAATGCATGCCTTTTGATCCAGCAATACCACTTCTAAGTCTGTATCCCAAAGAGATTATTTTAAATGGGATTGGACCTGTTTGTACAAAAATATTTATAGTTACACTTTTTGTGGTAGCAAAAAATTGGAAACTATGAAGATGTCCCTCAGTTGGGGAATGGCTGAACAAATTGTGGTATATGATGGTGATGGAATACTATTGTGCTATAAGAAATGATGAAGCAATTGATTTCTATAAGAACTGGAAGGACCTACATGAACTGATGTGGAGTGAAATAAGTAGAACCAGGAGAACATTATACACAGAACCTGAAACATGGTGGGACGATAAAAATGTAATAGACTTTGCTACTAATAGCAATATAGTGATCCAGGACAATTCTGAGGAACTTAGGAAAAGAAAGCTATCCACAGTTAGAGAAAGAACTTTTGGAATAGAAATGCAGATGAAAACATATGATTTATCATGTGTTTATTTAAGTATATGATTTAGGATTTGGGTTTTAAAATATTATTCTATTATAAAAATCAACAATATGGAAATGGACGTTGAGTGAATGCATGTAAAACCCAGTGGAATTGCTTGTCAACTATGTCAAGGGGAGGGAGGCAACATGAATCACGTAACCTTGGAAAATTTATGTGTAGATTTATTACTTGAATAAAATAAAGAAATTTTTTAAAAATTAAAAAAAAATCTTCCCTTATCCATAGATCTGACAGGTAAACTATTTCATGTCCCCTTAATTTGCTTATGGTAGCACCCTTTTTTATGTCTGAGTCATGCACCCATTTTGACCTGATCTTAATATCTGGTGAAACTATACCTAGTTTCTGTCAAACTTCTTTCCAGTTTTCAGCATTTTTTTGTCAGATACTGAGATCTTGTCCCAAGATCTTTGGATCTTTGGTTTTAGCAAACATTAGATTACTGTAGTCATTTACTGCTATATATTGTGTATCTAATCTATTTCACTGATTCAACACTTTTTTTCTTAGCCAGTAACAGATTGTTTTAATGATTATGACTTTATGATACATCTTGAGATCTGGTACAGCTAAGGCCACTTTCCTTCACTTTTTTTTTTCATAATTCCCTTGATATTCTTGACCTTTTGTTCTTCCAGATGAATTTTGTTGTTTTCTAACTCTATAAAATAATTTTTTGTAGTTTGGTATTATCTCTGAATAAGTAAATTAATTTAGATAGAATTATTATTTTTAGTATGTTGACTCAGTCTCCCCATGAATAATTTTTATTTTTTCAGTTGTTTAGATCTGACTTTATGTGAAAACTGTTTTTTAATTGTGTTCATATAGTTGCTGAGTTTTTCCTGGCAGGTAGCATTTTATATTATCTACAGGTATTTTAAATGGAGTTTTTTTACCTCTTGCTCCTAGACTTTGTTGGTAATAGATAGAAATGTTGTTGAATTATGTGACTTATTAAATTTGCTAAAGTTGTTCATTGTTTCAATTAGTTTTTTAGTTGATTCTATAAGTATACCAATTTGTCATCTGCAAAGAGTGATAGTTTTTTTCCTCGTTGCCTACTCTAATTCCTTCAATTTATTTTAATACTACAGCTAGCATTTCTAGTTCAATATTGACTAATAGTGATTATAATCAGCATCTTTACTTCACTCTTGATCTTAATTGGGTAGACTTCTAGATTATCCTCATTACAGATAATGCTTGCTGATGATTTTAGATAGGTACTAGTTATAATTTTAAAGAAAGCTCCATTCCTATGTTTTCTAATGTTTTTAATAGGAATGGGTATTGTATTTTTTTCAAAAGCTTTTTGTGCATTTATTGAGATAATTATATTATTTTTGTTGTTTTTGTTATTGATGAAATTTTCCTCATATTGAACATTTATTTGCATTTCTGGCATAAATCCCATTTGGTCATAATGTAAAATTCTTGTGATATATTGTTGTAATCTCCTTACTTGTATTTTATTTAAAATTTTTGCATCAATATTCACTAGGGAAATTGATCTATAATTTTCTTTCTCTGTTTTTACTCTTCCTGGTTTAGGTATCAGGACCATATTTGTCATAAAAGGAATTTGGTAGGACTCTGTCTTTGCCTATCTTTCCAAATTGTTTATATAGTATTAGAATTGCTTGTTCTTTAAATGTTTGGTAGAATTCACTTGTGAGTTCATCTGGTCCTGGGGGGGGGGGGGGTAGGGGAAGTTCTTAAGCATGGCTTGTTCAATTTCTTTTTTCTAGGATTCGGTTTTTTTAATATTTTATATATTCTATTAATTTAGGCAATTTATATTATTGTAAATTCTCATCCATTTCACTTATATTATCCTATTTATTCATAGTTAGACAAAACAGCTCCTAATAATTGTTTTAATTTCCTCTTCATTTGAAGTGATTTCACCTTTTTTCATTTTTGATACTGATGATTTGGTTTTCTTTCCTTTTTTAATCAAATTAACCAATAGCTTTTCTATTTTGTTAGGGGTTTTTTGTTTTGTTTTTTTTGGAGGGGTTTGTTTTTTTGTTTGCTGTGTTTTCCTAAAACTAGCTCCTAGTTTTATTCATTAATTAAATGATTTTCTTACTTTCATTGTTATTAATCTCTTCTTTGATTTTCAGGATTTCCAATTCAGTGTTTAATGGGGGATTTTCTATTTTTTCATGTCCAATTTATTGATCTGCTTTTTCTCTAGTTTATTGACATCAGCATTTAGATATAAATTTACCCCAAGTATTGCTTAACTGCATCCCATAAATTTCAATGTATTATCTCATTGTTTTCATTCTTTTTAATGAAATTATTGCTTAATCTATCTTTTCATGGCCCTTTCTTAATTGTAGTTTTTATTTGCATTATGATCTGAAAAAGATGCATTATAATGTTTCTTCTTTTCTGCATTTGGTTATGAGATTTTCGTGTCCTAATACATGGTCAGTTTTTGTGTAAGTGCCATATACTGCTGAGAAAAGGGTATATTTCTTTCTGTCCCCATTCAGTTTTTGTTTTTTTTTTCAAATTAGTTAATTAGCATGTTGGACTTTTCTAAAGTTCTATTCACCTCCTTATTTATTTTTGGTTAAATTTATTTAGTTCTCACAGGGGGGAATTGAAGTCTCACACTAGAATAGTTTTACTATATTTCTTTTACAACTCATTTAACTCCTTTAAAGATTTGGATGCTATGATATTTGGTTCATATGTATTTAGTGTTGATTGGATTTCATTGTTATTAGCAAGATATGGTTTCTTTCCTTATCTCTTTTAATTAGATCTATTTTTGCCTTTGCCTTGGTTGAGATCATGATTGGTACCCCTGCCTTCTTTACTTCAGCTGAAGTATAATAGATTCTGCTCCAGCCCTTTACTTTACTGCATGTGTGTGTGTGTGTGTGTGTGTGTCTCTGTGTCTGTGTCTGTCTGCTTCAGATTGTAAACAATATATTGTAAGATTCTGGTTTTTAATCCATTCTGTTATCTGCTTCTGTTTTATGAGTGAGTTCATCTCATTTACATTCATAGTTCTGATTATTGTACATTTCCCTCCATCCTTCTTGTTTTTCCTTTTCCCTCTCTCACTCCTTTCATCCTGTCCCTCTTCACAAGTGTTTTGCTTCTGACTACTGCCTCCCCCTATCTGCCCTCTCTTCTATCAGTTCTACCCCCTTATCTTTCCCTCCACCCTACTTCCCTATAGGGTAAGATAGATTTCTATACCCAACTGACCCTTTGAGCTAATTCCAGTGAGAATAAGATTTAAACATTGCCTGCCTGTCACACCCATTGTAATAGCCTTTTCTTGCCTCTTTTCAGTGAAATAATTTATCCCATTCTACCCCCTTCTTTCTCCCTTCTTATACATGCCTCTTTCCCACTCCTTTTTTTTTTAATTTAAACTATTTCTCCATGGTTACCTGATTCACTTCACTCCCCTCTCCCAGAGCTGACAAGTTATTCCACTGGCATATACATATATCATTGTTCAAAACCTATTTCCATGTTATTTATATTTGCAATAGGGTGATCTTTTACATCAAAACTCTAATCATCTCCCCATTGAAATACGTGATGTTTTTCTTCTGAGTTTCTATTCCCAGAGTTCTTTCTCTAGATGTCTTTCTCATAAGTTCCTCTGGATTGTCCCGGGTCATTAATTGCTGCTAATAGAAAGTCTATTACATTCGATTGTGCCATAATATATCAATCTTTATGTACAATGTTCTCCTGGTTCTGTTCCTTTCTCTCTGCATCAATTCCTGGAGGTCATTCCAGTTCACATGGAATTCTTCCAGTTCATTATTCCTTTCAGCACAATAGTATTCCATCATTATCAGATACCAGTTTGTTCAGCCATTCCCCAATCGATGGACTCCCCCTCACTGCTTTTTTTTTTAATATCATCCCATCATATTCAATCCACACTTGCACCCTCTGTCTATGCATACTTCTTCTAATTTCTTTAATGTTGATAAGATTCTTAAGAGTTACTGGTATCATCTTACCATGTAGGAATTTAAATAGCTTAACCTTATGAAATAACTTATTTTTATGCTTCTCTTGAGTTGTGTATTTGAAAATTGGATTTTCTATACAGCTCTGGTCTTTTCATCAGGAATGCTTGAAAATCCTGTATTTCATTAAAAAATCTTTTTTTTCTACCACCCCCTCCAAAGAATTATACTCAATTTCACTGGGTAGGTTATTAGTTTTTGAAATCCTAACTTCCTTGATTCTTTTTTCCTTTTCATTTTTAGACCCTTACCTTCTATCTTAGAATCAGTTCTGTGTATTGGCTCCAGGGCAGAAGAGTGGTAAGGGCTAGGCATTGGGGGTTAAGTGACTTGCCCAAGGTCACACAGCTAGGAAGTGTTTGAGGCCAGATTTGAACCTAGGACCTCCTGTCTCTAGGCCGGGGACATCTACAGAGTCAAAATAGGGGACTCTAAGGAGTTGCAAGAATGACTGGAACATTATCAAAGCAAGGATAATGAATGTTTATTGTATGCAGCAAACCAGATTTAAAGCTCTTCTCAAGAGAAACAATCTATCCTCCCCAGAATGTATACAGGGGAGTTAACCCATTCTCAGGATTTCTTGGAACTGTTTATGCAGCCTTGAACTGAGATTTCTATGTTTTGGCGTACTCCGCAGGAATAGTATGTCACAAACACCTGGTAAGAGGAACTCTATTCCCATGAGGTCATGAAAGGTTCACTGCAATTCCCCCTTTTTGTTTATGCCATCCAATTCCCTTTGGTACAGGATCCCATTGATTGTTTTTTGCAGTACAGCAAAACTAGTCATAAAAGCTTTTAATAAACAAGGCAAGCATAAGCAGATAAACAAAATCGCAAGTGCACCAACTACAAGAAGAGTAATATCATGAAATAAGGAGGAAAACAATCCCTTTCTTGTTTCAATCCAGTTATACAAAGAATCTGCAATATGCTGTGGTTCAAGGTCCTCCTTTAAGGATGAATTAATATACCCAAATCATTAATATCTTTGGTGATATTTTCATGGTCCCATAATCCCTGTAATTGTAAATTTATTTTTTCCAATGTTTTTGTATCATTATTTACTGTTATGGGTAGCAAGCAAAATGCAGTATATGATCACATTTCATGTGTGTTTTTAAGGACAAATATTCTACTTCATTCGTTAGATCAATCATTTTTCTGTAACATCATAATACTTTTGTAAAAACTTGTATCAATTTCTTTTTGTCTTTCTAATGCTGAAGTTACATCAGCCAATACATAGCCAATGCTTTCAAATAATTGACATCATATGATGCTCAAGAGTATGTAAGTTAGAAACTGATTGTGCCAAAGATACAGAACCTATTATAGTAGAAGCCAATGCAGAAACTAATGCTACTATGCCTATTGCAATACAATAGTTTACGTCGTGGTCTTATTTTTTGTTGTAATACATGAAAAATTTGATCCCCTGGACTACCATACCATGAATATTTATGTTCAGTGGTAAAAAGGGCCATGCGTGGTCGCTTGATGATTAAGACCAGCCCATCCACTTGTGATCCTACACAGTAACTGACCCTACAATTGCTACAGGTTACATTCCAATATTTAACTCCTTTGTTCGTTATTTCAGTAATATTCAAAGCTTCAGGATGGTTTTTTACTGTAGTTATAAAAGCATATCCCCCTGTTAGGCAAGCTTGAATGTCTAATGTAAAACTTCTATTTACTGGTTTGGGGACTTTCTCATTATTAGTAACATTAACATAATGAGACATATTTACTTTATCCAACGCCAGGGCTATCCTTTCCATAATCAGTCAAAATTTATGTGAAATTAGCAGAACGTAACCAGTTAGCTCTGGGGGCCATCACCTACAAAGGCGAGCTGTATCCTCCTATAAAACAATCATGAAATTTATAAGAATCCAATTTCTTTCCAATACACCTTGTGTTGTTATGCCAAAACACCCAAATCATATTTTTCCAATTAATACATGATACCCTTTTAGATCTACATGATAGCAAGGGCGGAAACATTAACAGTGTCCCTTTGTTCGTATTCCTTCACATAAGGACAAATAGGTCTTTCTTGTCCCCAAGTACTATCACAAGATTCCCCTAGCCAACCTAGATATTACAGTTGGCCATAACCTTCATATTTTACCCCTTTGTCTACACGATAAGGTCCTATCCAGAAAGAGTCTGACAGGTCAGGATGACCATAATAATGCAACTGCAGAGATTTAAGGGGCAGGCATGCAGGATGGTCTCGTGTGAGGCACACTGGGGGTGCCTCAACTAGTCCAGTCCAATTGAAAGGCACAAACAAATTATTGGCCTGATTGCTGTCCTTAGCTTGTCTCTCAAAATGGTAAATGCCAGGAATACCAGAGTTAGTTTTTGTATATAAGATCACTTCCAGTAAAGCGTGTCCCATGTTGACATACTGTACCCAAGGTTGTTGTTCCCAAAAAACCCATCTCTTTATTCCAGTAGCTATACTTGTGTTCTGGAATAGAAGCAGAAGAGTCAGTATCTTATGGAGACGTTGTCAAGTCTCCTTGCGAGGCTTCCTGCATCCTTTCCTTGTCCTTCTCTTTATGGTCAATTTCTCAAACTTGGTGGGAAGGGAGCCATACTCTGTCTTTACCTGTGGAGACACAAACAAAACCTCAGCCTTGCAGGACCACTGGGTGGGGTCCTTGCCAAGTTTGATCTTTCCACATGACAAATTTTTGTTCTGGGGCAGGGAGCATGGGAGTAGTGGTACCTGAATTTCGTTCATAAAGAAAACACAGAGAAGTTTTTTAGCTCAGGATATATTATTGGAAGTAAAGATCAAATTATTTATAGTATATAAAGCTATTGCCAATCGTCGATGTGGGGTGCTTTCTCCCCCTTTTTGTTTAAAAAGAAAATGTTTTTAAGATCTGATTAGTACTCTCCATAATAGCTTGACCTTGTGGATTGTACGGGATACCTGTGAGGTGCTGAATACCCCAAGTTTGACAAAAAAGAAAAAATTGTTTGGAAGTATAAGCAGGTCCATTATCTGTTTTAAATGTTCTAGGGGGACTGGCCATCTGAAAAGTCATTAAGCAGTGATTAATATCATGAGAAGTTCTTTCTTCCGTCAAGCAGAAAGCCCATAAAAACCCTGAATAAGTATCCATGTCACTGTCATCCAAAGGATGATTCATGGGTCACATTCATTTGCCATATCTCTGTACTACTTAAGCCTCTGGGATTCACACCAGTATGCATTGGGGGGTGGTTTGGAACACAATTAGGACACTTTTTAACAATACTCCTGGCTTGATCTTTTGTGAGTTGGAACATTTTGTGTAAAGCAGTACTATTTTGGTGAAATCTATGATGTGATTCCTCAGCTAATTGCATATTAGTTAGATAACATTGAGCAATCAAAGCTTGATCTATGATATCATTTCCTTTAAAAATAGGTCCAGGCAAATTGGTATGACTGCATACATGCTTGGCATATGCTGGATGTCTCCTTTGTCGTATGACAGTTTGTAATTTACAGAATAACATTTGTACATTGCTTTGAGTAGATCTGATGACAACTTGTTCTATAACTTGCAAAGACTGAAAAACATGTTTAGAGTCCATTATAAGGTTGAAAGGCTCCTGAAATAACCAAAAGGCTAGTAAAACAGCTGTTAATTCATTTTGTTGGGTAGAAGAAAAAGGAGTGGTAAAAATGACAGGTGAGCTACCGTCCTTGTATACTCCTGCCTTGTAACTAGCATTTGCATCAATATAAACATTAGGTCCTGATACCAGATGATCTCTTAGAACACTAGGAAAAACAATAGGATGTAGTGATAAAAAAAAATAATAATAAACCATGTGGAGGGTAGGTGGTAATAGCAATAGGGTATACTAATAGTAAAGGCCATTCGTCATGACTTTGTAAATATTTCTGTAGTATATCTTTAGCAGTGGGTACCCGGATTTCATGAGGATACTGTCCTAAACCTGAGACCACATGTTCTATGCCTTTCCATATTAATTGAGCCATAAGACAATTATAACTTTGTAAAGCCTTTCCTGTTTTGCTTTTTAGATGTAACCATTCAATGACTTTCATAATTTCTGAGTTATGGTACCTGTTGGTAACATTGGAGTTGCAAAAATGGTTACATCCACGGCTAATTGAGGCTGATAACGGTTAAGTAGAGCCTGATTCAATTTGTCTTCTACTATCTCTAAAGCAAGAGAGGCCTCAGGTGTCAAAGTTCTAGGGGAATTCAAATCAGAACTCCCTTCTAGTATTTTGAATAATGGTTGTAATTCAGTTGTAGTAAGAAATGAATATTGCCTAACCCAATTGATATCACCTAACAATTTCTGATAATCATTTAAGGTATGAAGGCAGTCCTTTCTTAATTGTATTTTTTGAGGCATAACAGATGTTGCATATAACTGAGCCCCTAGATAGAGTACAGGACTTGTTTTTTGAATCTTTTCTTGAGCAATGACTAAATAGTATTTTTGCAAGGTAATTTCCAATTGACTATAGCACTTCCTTATTTGGGATTCATCTTCAGCCGCAATAAGAATATCATCCTTATAATGGATGATGTACAGAGCAGGAAAATGTAGTCTAACAGAATGAAGGGCTGAAGCTACATATTGTTGGCTGAATAATCTTATCATTCTGGACATGGAATGTTTGCATTAAGATTACACAGCTTCCAACAAGCTACTTGATCAGACAGGGCTGGCAAAGTTTGTTTGTTTGAGCATCTTAAAACCTCCAAATCTACAATTAAAATATATTCATCTTAAGTTCTATCACACAGTGGTTGTCAACTCTTTGAGGTCCCTATTTCAGTCCCTAAGTATCAGTGTGGAACAATTATAAGCACTTCTTTCTCCTTCCTGTGTGCAAGGAAGGAGTTAATAGCTTCTGAGCAATTTATCCTAAGGCTCCTTGGCTCAATTTATGTTTTATTACTTGTCCCATCCTTCTTTAACAAGTGAGCTTACTACAATTTAAAATTCTGAATATCAAACCTCTTTCATAATAATTTGCTCTCAATGGATTTTAGTTTGAACTCCACAACTTCCAAATAACTTTAAGTCCTTTAGTAATTTTTCAGTATGTAACCAAACTGAAGTTCAAAGCATTTACCTAAACTCCTCTCAAACTTCTGTCTAAAGTAGAATTGATCCTCCAGTTTAGTTTTCTTTTAGCTCAAAATATTGCTACATACCTGATTAAATTCCATCAACAGTATTCCAATTTATAATTTGTTGTATCTATTTCACACTAGAATTCATAGTATCAATGAGTATCTCTATCCATTACTCTTATTTCTTCTAGCTTCTCCTCTTTACCATTATTGTAAGTAGAGGAAAGATACTATCCTGAATTGTATTTAATCTTTATAACAAGCCCTTCTTGATTTCAAGGCTGCACTTTGCATATCATATGCCCTTAAATTCCTTCCTATACATTGTACACATTTTTAAAAGCAATTCATATAACCTTAGTCAAAGGCAACATTGTTTAGAAATTCTCTTTTGAGGGGGCAGCTGGGTAGCTCAGTGGATTGAGAGCCAGGCCTAGAGACAGGAGGTCCTAGGTTCCAATCTGGCCTCAGACACTTCCCAGCTGTGTGACCCTGGGCAAGTCACTTGACCCCCATTGCCTAGCCCTTACCACTCTTCTGCCTTGGAGCCAAAACACAGTATTGACTCCAAGACGGAAGGTAGGGGTTTAAAAAAAGAAAAAGAAATTCTCTTTTGCAAAATACCAAATACTTAGAACTTGTATTATTAAATCCCATGCACAGATTAACCACTTTAAAAACTTCTTTGTGTGTCATATGATTTCTTATTACTAGTTCTGACAGCACATGCATTAAAATAAATCTGATTTGGAAAAAATCCCAAATTTAAATTCTAGAATAAGTTCTTATCAACAACATAACAACTTTTTCTGGATGACTTTTACATCTATAAATTGCCAGTACAATTTCTGTCCTTATAGAATAAAACATTCCCTCTCTATGTCAGTCTGGCTATCAGTCATATTTAGACAATTCTCAAATTCACTGAAACCATTATGCATAGCAAGATCTAACAAAACAAACTTCTAACCATGAGTTTTGTTGTGCTCAATAAAATCTGGTTAACATTTTACATTTAGCTGACAGTTACCATAATACACAAAATTATATTTGTACCATATCAAAATCATTAGCAGTCCTCCCAAATTGCATACATCAAACCATTAATCTTAAGTGAAAAGTAACCTCTAATTATGGAGTAAAAATCTCCCATTTTCTCTTCTGAGCTTTTCTCTTTTTCACTTCGGGGGCCCATCCAAAGGAAGAAAGAGAAAAAAATCATTGAACAGGTATTTGCTTTTGTCCTCTGCTGAGGATTTTTGACAGTGGGAAGTTCAATCTTGCAACTATCCCATTTTTTTCTTTCTTTTTGTAAGTGTCCAATTTAAGAAATCATAGAGACGAGACTGTGACAAAGACAATGACAAACAGAAATATACAATATTGTGATGAGCATGCTTTGAAAGAAAAAAATCAGTATTTTAAGATCCATTCTTAAGAAGAAATATTTGCAGGGAGAAAATTCATTAAAACAGTTTCAATGTACTGCCCCTTTAACTGACTGACAAAGCTGTGCTGAACTAAGCTACTGAAATTAGCCATCTGCTTGGCTGAGGTGACTTTCTGTTTTTTCTAAGTTTTCCTGAACTCTACATGCTGATCTATCTAAACTTTTTCTCTTTGACTTATGATTTCTAACAAAATGCTCTTGTAGTATCTGGACAAAACTACTATCTGCTCCCAATTGGGGTTGGAGGTGAGCTGTTCGTGAAGCTGACTGGATTTCTCAAGGAAGGAACTTTTAAATCCCCTCCTACTCAACAGAATTTTCTTTTCTGCCTCTTTATCCTCCAAACATAACTTAACAACATTGTAAATTAATGCAAATTCAGGCTGTGGTTCTTCATTGCCATTAAATTTGGATCCAATCCGTTCCCAATCTTCTGGAGTCACTCTATTTTGATCCAGAAACCACAGGGCTAATCTCCGGACACACCAAACAAAATCTTTTAACTGCCTTCTTTTTACTTTAACTCCATGTAACCCTAGGACTATTCTGAGTAGCATTCCTGCAACCTTATGTTCATCTGAGATGAATACCAGAATATTACCCATCTTATTTATACCAAACAAATGCAATTGTCAGGGGGGAAATAGGAACAACAAAAAAAATAATACTAGGAAAAGACCAATACCTATTGCAACTATAATACAAATTGAAAGATTTGATATTCTCTCTCACCCATAGAGTATCTCATATACTCACCACTGAGGGGATCTCTGTAGCGTCAGAACTCTGCATAACCAGCACACAGCATTGGGGGATCTCAAAAAACCGGACAAGTCGAGGGTTCTCCAAAAAGGGGGTGGGTCCAATAAAAGAACCAAGGGGAAGGGGTATCCCTGTTCTGGGCGCTACTTGATGGGGACATATACAGAGTCGAAATAGGGGACTCGTAAGGAGTCTCAAGAATGAAAGACTGGAGCATTATCAAAGCAAGGATAATGAACGTTTATTGTATGCAGCAAACCAGATTTAAAGCTCTTCTCAAAAGAAACAATCTATCCTCCCCAGAATGTGAACAGGGGAGTTAACCCATTCTCAGGATTTCTTGGAACTGTTTATGCAGCCTTGAACTGAGATTTCTATGTTTTGGCCTACTCAGCAGGAATGGTATGTCACAAACACCTGGTAAGAGGAACTTTATTCCCATGAGGTCATGAAAGGTTCACTGCATCTCTAGGCCTGGTTCTTAATTCACTAAGCCACCCAGCTGCCCTCAATCTCTTAATTCTTAGAAGCTGTTAGATTCTATATAATCTTCACTGTGATTCCATAATGTTTGAATTATTTCTTTCTGGCTACTTGCAATTTTTACTTACTGGCTTTGGGGCTCTGGAATTCAACTATAATGATCCTGGTACTGGTTTGGTGGATTCTTTCAGTTTTTTTATTTTACCCTCTGGTTCTAGGATATCAGGGCAATTTTCCTTGATAATTTCTTGAAATATGATGTCTGGGCTCTTTTTTTCAATCATTGCTTTCAGACAGTCCAATAATTCTTAAAATCATTTCAATCTGTTTTCCAATGAAATAGTTCAAATTTTCTTCTCTTTTTTGATCCACTGATTTTGTTTTATTGTTTCTTGATGTCTCACGGAATCATTAGCTTTTCTTCAATGAGCCTTTACACCTTCTTTTCTACTTGGCTATTTCTACTTTTTAAGAAGTTGTTTTCTTCAGTGAATTTTTGTACATCTTTTTCCATTTTTTACTTCCTTTACCAAGCTGTTGACTCTTTTTTTCAAGATTCTCTTGTATCACTCTAATTTCATATCCATTTTTCTTCTCCCTCTCTTGTTTTATTTTTAAACTCCTCTTTGAGTTCTTCCAATAGTTCTTTTTGGACCTGATCACATTCACATTTATGGGGAGGACTTTCTAATATAGTTGTTTTGCCAGTGTTGTCCTCTTATGAGTTTATGTTTTGATCTTACCCCTTCACCATAATAACTTATATGGTCAGGGATTTTTTTGGTTGTTTTTTTCTCATTTTTCTACTGCTCCAGGCTCATGATTCAGTCTGCCTACTCTGGACTGCCTTCTACTCAGTGAGACAGACCTTGCCTAACAACCTCCTAAGTTGTCCTGGAATGGAAAATTGTTTTACCCCCATCCTTTTGTTGATTTTGCAACTGCAGAATTCATTTTGAGGCAGTCTTTTTAAAGTTGTTTGGAGGGAAATTTGAGGTGATTTGGGTAATCTATAACCCATCATTTCATTTAATTGCTACTTCCTTGGACAGACAGTTCTGGCTTTATGTAAGTGCAGACCTCTAGTAAAGCAATTTTTCCAAAATATAATAGAAGGGGAGGAAGGGAGGGAGGGAGGGAGGGAGACAGGAAGAGGGCTATATGCCCATGGAAGAAGGTGTTCAGCACATGGTTATAGGGTATTTCAGGGCTAGAGACAGAGGGGTAAAAACAGGAGGAGGAACACATAGGGGGCTAACACCATGCGGTGGCCTGGCCAGAACTGGAAGGAAAAATATATAAGCCCCCAGGAGGGCTAGACTATAAAAAAAACTATGAGCAAATCTGTACATTGCTGTCTGGGATAGCAGAGGCTATAGCGCTGGCTATGATGGGCCTGTCACACCTTGCACAGGCCCATCACCGCCACCACTATACTGGGCAGCATTATACACAGTACGGAATCCCCTCCCCCAGATCGCCGCTCACCATTCATTTTGCAGCCACATAATCCTTCACGCAGCACCTCATTCTCATTCAATTACTCTCAGAACAAGGCACCACGCAAAGGATTATGTCATCTGAAGTAGTACTGTACATACACGATGCCGCACTTTGCGGCACTGCCACATACAGTGCTCCTCTCACTGACCACCAATGAAAGAGGTACCCCTTCCGGAAGTGCTATGGGGGCTGAATAAATGGCCTCAAGGGGCCACAGTTTGGGGACCCCTGATAAAGGGTTTAGAGATCCAATACTACAAACCCAAATACAGAGATGGACAGAAGACAGCCACATGAACAGAATAAGACAAAAGTTTCTCTTAGTACCAGAGGTCTCAAGCCAAGCCCACTGGTCTCTCCACACATCTGTTCTTCTGCTTTTGCTTGAAGTGTTTTTTGGGGGATGGATTTTTTGTGTAATTTTGATTTTGTTTTGTTTTAAGATTTTTTTTGGTAGAGGGGAAGGGAAGGCTATGAAACACCAAGCCAAAGAACAAGAGCAGAGGAAGAACAAAATATTGTGCAGAAAAGTTAACATAATTGTTTTTCTGGAATGCAGATTTCTTTCAGAATTCTTTACATAAAGTTAAATTTGTATAATATAAGTTTACTTAAAATGAGAACTATCTGTATTTTTATTTGTAGTAAGAACATAAATATT
The DNA here is from genome assembly GCF_027887165.1 of Monodelphis domestica. NCBI lineage: Eukaryota > Metazoa > Chordata > Mammalia > Didelphimorphia > Didelphidae > Monodelphis > Monodelphis domestica. The sequence continues at coordinate 86,424,174 of NC_077233.1, forward strand.
GATACAATTAATTTCCTCTAGTATCATGTCAGCTCAGTCCTTGAATAAGGTTCTCACATTTCAAGTTCTAGCAATTAAGTTATTCTTTGCAGATAGTCTAAAACCCATGGCTCTTAGCACCCTTGGTCCCTTTGCCTGCAATTCTGCCCATCATGGTAGAGATGTCAAGGAGTCACATAAGGGGACAGTTTTGTATACCTTTTTTCCCCCTCATGAATTACCATGGCTAAATCATTTAATTACCTAGTGACCAGCCTACTCAAGATGGGTCTCCTCTAAGAAACATTTTCGTAGTTTGCTGGTGAACTTGGAGACAGAGAACCCAGGTTCAGATTGTAGTACTCTTATTTATCCTTTGATTTGGGACTTCAGCATCCTCAATATAAAACGGAAGGAGTGGAAACACATGACCTTGGAAGGTTAATCAAGGCACTATGTCAATGTTGGGGATACAAAAAAGAAGCAAAAAATAGTCCCAGTCCTCAAGGAGCTTACAATCTAATAGGGAAGATAAGCAAACAAATATTTACAAATGGTTTATATAAAGGAGAAATGGGACATAATTAAGAGAGGGGAAAGTGCAGGGCTGGCCATATCACCCCCTTCCTAATCAGTAAACTCCAGTGGCTCTCTGTTGTCTGCAAGAGCAAATAAAAATCTTCAAAGTTTGTGTTTGAGGCTCTTAAACTAGCTCTCTGCTTCCTTTTCTAATCTTTTTATACCTTACTGTCCCCAACATGTACCTCTCAATTCACTGCCACTGGCCTCCTGATTATTCAATGAACAGTATCATTGGCTCTGGGTTTTCATTCTGGTGGTCCTCCATGCCTGGGACACTCTCCCTCCTTATCTCAGCCCACTGAGTTCCCTGAAGTCCCAACTAAATTCCTATCTTTTACAGGAAGCTTTTCTCAGTCCTTCTTGATGCTACCACCTTCCCTCTCTCAATTACTTCTTTTAATATAATTGCAAGCTTATCTCTCTTAATGCTTTCTAACTTTAATTCATCCTTGAAATCTGGAGTTACCTAACACAAAATAAACTTTTCCCAACTTCTCATTTTAAACTTGTATCTGTCTTAAGCATTTTCCTATGAACAACATATCATGTTTTTTTCCTCTCTGTAGTCTGTTGTCTTTTTCTAAGTCAAGTCGATTCAAAATCACCACTGATAAGTTTGGGTTTTTTTCCTCTGTTATGCTGAGCTATAAAAATATGGCCTTTATTTTAATTCCCTTTAGTTAATTGTAGTCAGATTTACCTGTGCGTATTTTTGAAAGGTTACTTTGTGGTAATGCCTTTATATGTATCTCATTTGTAACTTTAAAATAGCTATGTCATCATTTTCATTGAGTCATGTCTAGCTCTTAGTGACCCTGTGGACCTTAGCATGCCAACACTGTCCATGGGCTTTTCTTTCTTTTTTTGTTTTTGTTTTTTTTCCCATGGGCTTTTCTTGGCAAAGATATTGTAGTGGTTTGCTGTTTCGTGGCAAATTCAGTGTATTATGATAAACGGTGTTAATTGGCTTGCTCAGGGTCAGACAGTATAAAAATAAATTGGCGAGTTATAAAAATAAAATATTTAGATGGAAAAACTTTAAATATAGGTTCAAAACTCTTCAAAACCTGTTCAGATACTTTTGATAGAGGTAATCAAAAGTATCTTCAGTGATGAAGTAAAACTCAAATGTGAACTTCCCTTCAAGGGCCAGGTGCAAGGACACTAAAGAGACTCATTTTATAAAAATAAAATATTTAAGAATATATTATATATATATATACACATATATATATACATGTACATATATATGGATATGGATAAAATAAAGAAGGATTTCTGATACTAAGGGATTCTAAGTCCACCCAAATAAACTTCCAGGTTCCACAAAGAACCATTTCTCCTGTGATTCACAGGCTACACTAATCCTCTCTGCTCTGACTAACCCAAATTTATACTATCTAAATAAAACTACCACTATTATCCCTATAAGTCTTAACTTCCTTCAAATTATAAAATAGAAAAGGCTAACTGGTTGAGTCTCAACAGAAATCCAATCAGAACTCTGAGTCTGTTAAACCAAAGTCCAGGTTTTTCTTTGGTCTTCTCAGTAAACAATCTATAAAAACCACAATAGATATTCAATAGTGTTTTCCAAGTTGGGAAAGGAAAACCACTGAGCTCCTTCAGATTTTTCCCTCAGACAGAGAGAGAGGCAAAGATGTTACCTCCTCTAGCCCTAAGAGAGAGTCTCTGAGAGTGTGTCTCTGTCAACTGCCCAACTACCAAAGAGAGTAACTGACACAGAAAAGTGGTTATAACTGTCAACATCTGGATTCATCATGCTCTCTCAGCTGTGCTTCAAGCTCCAGTTCTTTCTCAAGCCAGCCACTTTGCTTCTTAGCCCATAACTAATAAAATAATAATTATTTTCTAATATCCTCCTAACAACAGCTAGTAGTAAGTGTCGGAGGTCAGGTTTGAACTCAAGTCTTCCTGACTCCAGGCTCAGTATTCTATTCACTGAGCTGCCTCTGGATACATTAGTATAGGCTATAGCAACATTTCAGTATCCAAGACTAATAAGAAGTTAAAAGTTCTTAATTAGAGCAAGATAGACTTTAGGATTGGCTTTTTGATTTATTAGCCTCCAAGTTTTATATCCTTGATGGAAGTTTAATATTTTCAGTGAATATACTATAAAAATCTGTATTTCTTTTCATCCTTCCCCCCTCCCTTATATTTCCCTTCATGCTCAGTTTCCTTTCTTATACTAACTTTTAACTGCATCTTTTTCTGTAGGAAAAAGAAGATGTTCCAGTAGAAATGTCTAATGGTGAGCCAGGATGCCACTACTTTGAACAACTTCGATACAATGATATGTGGCTGAAGGTTGGAGATTGTGTTTTCATAAAATCTCATGGCTTAGTGAGGCCTCGAGTGGGCAGGTGAGTATTTGAGATTTTTTCCTATTAGAAAATCATAGCTGTAAAAATATTATGGATTTTAACAATTCAACAATCCATTTAGAAATAGACTGGTAATATGGAATGTGTTATAGGTTTTAAAAGCCTAGTTGCAGGGTCATGTGAATCTCGAGATGGCAACATAAAAGAGTCCTAGCCCTGCATATATTCTTATCCCAGAATCCATCTTTCCTTATGAAAATCCAATTGAGACTGGATTCTGTACTGTGACACTAGTGAGACAATAGTGGGTCAAGTTGTACAACTGGGAAACTGCTGTTCTTAGTTGGAGCTGCTGAAAATCCTGTTCTCTTTCATCAGCAAGTATTCATAATAATATACTTACTTGAAAAAATCAGGAAAGAGTCTTTCTGTCATCAAAATGACCACTAAAATTACCCTATGTGGCACCTAGCATCTCAGTATTCAAAAGATACTGATTTTTTTAATTAAGTATTTATTATGTTTCAGGCACTGTGCCAAGTGCTGGAGACATAGAGAATGGCAAAAAATATGATCTCTCATTTCCAGAAGTTCACATTCTAAGGAGAGAGACTTTATACAAATAGCCATGTACATACAAGATATATATAATATAAATGGAAGGTAATCCTAGAGGGAAGACGCTCGTAGGAGGGAGGACCAAAAAAGACCTCTTGGTGAAGGTGGCATTTGAGCTGAAACTTGAGGGAAGCCAGGAGGCAGAGGTGACATAAGGGACAACCAGGGCAAAGGCCAGCAGTTGGGAGATGGAGTATATTGTTCCAGGGACCTTCATCACCTCATGCTTGGATTATTGCAATAGTGCTTTATCCATTGAGCCATCTAACTGCCTCTAGTAGTCACTTAATAAATATTCATTAGTCGGTTTATTGAATGGCAAAGACACTGCTGTCACTGGATCACAGAATACATGGAATAAAATATAAGAAGATTGGAAAGGTAGGAAGGGACCAGGTTGTGAAGGACTTTAAAAATCTAAACAGAAGATTTTGTATTTGGTCCTGGAGGTAATGGGGACATTGAATTTTATCAAGTAGAAAAGGTGGCAAGATCAGACCTGTGCTTTAAGAAGATTACTTTGGCAGTTGGGTGGAGGATAGGCTGAAGTAGGGAGAAAGTCAGGTCAAGGAGACTGCGCAAAAGACTGTTGTCTAGGCATGAAGTGATGAAAGCCTGAATGAGAAGGTAGCTTAATAAGTGTAAGAAAAGTTGATATAGTTAAGAGATTTTATAAAAGGAGAAATGACAAGATTTGACAAACAGGCTAGAGTCGTGGAATGAGTATAAGTGAGAAGTTAAGCATGATGCCAAAGTTGTACACCTGGGTAACTAGGAAAATATCCCTGATAATAGGAAGGAAAGGTTTTGGGAAAAGGATAATGAGTTCTGTTTTGGACACTTTCAATTTGAAATGTCTATGCAACATCCACTTTGAGATATCAAATAGACATCTGATAGTACAAGATCAGAAGTCTGGAAAGAAGTTAGGTGCTTTTTTAATACATAGGATAATTTTTTTCAATTTGGATAAATAGAGCCAAGAATCATCTTGGTAGGAATGATAGTTGGCTCCATTAGAGCTGATGAAATCACTAGGTGTGATTGTGTTCTAGTAGAAGATAAAGGACAGAACTTTAGGGGCTCCATAGTCAATGAGTCTGACCTGGAAGAAGATTCAGCAAAGGAGACTGAGAAGAAGCAGTTAGACAGGTAAGAAGAGAGCCAGGAAATAGTGTCACACAAAAAGATTAGAATTAATAATTTGACACTCCAAGTATGAATACTATTTATTAAAAATCAACTTAGAGCAAAAAAGGGAAAATTAACCGCCTGAGCAAGACTCAGCTCCACACTTCTACCCCAACAGAGACAGTGAACCAAAAACATGCTCCCAAACAGAAACTGAATACCAAATTAACCCATGACACAGGACCAGAAAAGGGGATTGTGGGAAATGTAGTCTCTAGGGTTCAAGATTCTAAAGCAATATATGTTCCCTGTGATCCTTTGGGAGACCAGTCTCCCCAATGGATCATGGAAACATAACTATTTCATAACTTAAACTAGAGGTATATACAAATATTATATTTTTAAGGGAAATTATAATAATTTCAGGGCAAGGGGAAAATAAAAGAGAAAAGGAACAAAACCAAAAATAGGTGCATTAACAAAAAGCAGGGGACAATCCCCTTTGGCATAAGAGTGTACCTTCAAAAGCATTCAACCCTCCCAAAGTTCAAATTCACCATATCTCAAAAGTTCACTCTGGATCTTCTGGTACAGCGTGTGGTCTCTGCAGGCATCATCACAGCACCTTCTAGATTCTGGGAGGTAGCCGCTTGGTCTAAATTAGGCTCAAATTCAATTCAAAGTTCACAACAATAACATAGCCCCCCCCTCCTCCCCTCCCGAGGAAAATAATAATACATTCCTCTCCTGAGGAGGATACAGGGATACGTGTAGGAATTACACAGGGATACATGGTCGAGTCATAAGACATATGAATCAAGTATCAAAAAACATAGGAATCAAAGAAATTTTTTTTTAAATAACCTCTGTGTCAGATTAAAAAATATATAAAAAAGAAAACTTGAAAAAATCTGGAAAGAAGGGGGAAAAAAGAGGAAAAAAAATATCACAGCTCACAACAGATTCTTGTAGTGATCCATGCCCCATAAGCATACAACAACAATTAGTCACTAACCCAATTTAGCAGTCTAGACTACAGTAAGTTGTCACATCATGAGAGAAAATAGAAAAAGAGACTACATCTTGAGACAAATGGGAAATAGAATTCCCCAATTCAACCCTTTTCTTCGCTTTTTTGGGGTAATGGAGCCAGAGCAATTGATGTTATATGCTTGACATAGTGTTCTACAAGGAAGTCCTGTGTTTAAACACATGTTAAACAGCCACAATCTCAAGTCTCACACATGATCTAGTCATGTGCTTTTTTTGCAGAATGTCATCAATCCCCATAGGATTGGTTTGATTTCTTTCACCTTTTTGTGCTCGTTTGGCACTTTACAAGTCAAGTTCTGTGCTCCTTTGTGGTCTGTTTCTCCTTTGATTAGACATAGTCATAGAGCAAAAGTCTCTTAATAGTTAAATAACTAGTAACAGGTTGCCATAATCCAAAGCTTTTTGGGGGATATGCTTTTTATATGTTAGGTAAACAGACATCTTAGCTTATTCTATTGCAAAAGGTAAAAATAGTTTTAAAAAATCCTTTCAATGCTAGTGACATGTGTTTCAAAGGCAAAAAATGAGAAAAGAAAGGGGGGAAAATCAAATACTGTATGACACATGTAGGAAGAAACTGAAATATTAAAATTGTGTATATTTCACAATTATAGAGGTAAAGTATAGGGGCTAGTTTCCAAAAAAAATAAGATTCGACTTCCAGGTAAGCATGGAAGCAGTCTAGACACAGGACACTTCCTCTCCCCAAGACACACACCAACAAAGACTACCTCAAAAGATCTTAATCATTTTCAGAAGATCGGAAGAACTGTACAGTAGGGTACAGCATTGAAAGTATGTGGGATTTGGGCATTTCCACAGTAAGAGGGTGAAAAAGCTTCCACCCAAACGTGACCCAATCCACCCTCCCCCACCCCACTTATGGAGCCAGAGCCAATGCATGCCAGAACTAGCGAGCAAGCAAGGGGCACCTCTAGAGTGAGCATGGGGCACCTCTAGGTCCTTGGGAGCTAACTAGGACCACCAAGGACCTACCCTGAAAGCAGCTAGACAGGAAACCCAGCCGGGCAGGGGAGCACAGACCTTGGGCACCCCTGGGAAGGCAGCACAGAAAAGAGCTGCAAAGGACTGCAGAGATTCAAGAGCTTGCCTCAGGCAAAATCCTTGCTCCTTAACTCCATACATAGAGAACCTGCCCAGCTCACTCAGATTTCTGACTAAAACATCCATGGAGATGGCCAATAAAATCCTTCCAAAAACAAAAAAAAAAAAAAGACAGTGACCCTCAAGAATTTTTACCGAGGAAAAACCCAGGCTACAGAAAAAATACAGGACAAAATTCAAACAAAGGCAAAACCTTCTAAAAAAAACATTATCCACAAGCTCTGGAAGAATTTCAGTTGGAGCTTATCAAAAAGATGGAAGTCTTCTGGAAAGAGAAGTGGGAAATGGTTCACCCAAAAAAAAATGAAGAAATCATAGCTAAATACCAAAAGGTTAAAGCAGAAAACCAGGTCTTAAGGACCAGAATTGAGCAATTGGAAACCAATGATCTTGCAAAACAGCAAGAAAAAAAAAATAAGATTCATTTCTTCTTTGACAAGTGATTGCAAATAAGGCAGATAAAATGATGTGAGTGAAAATGAGGTAGATAAAACAATGTGAATGCAAATGAGGTAGATAATGCAATAATACATTCAAGAAAATACAAAAAAATTAATAAAGGCACAAAATGTTACAAAAGGCACATCAGGTCAATATAGGTCACTAATACAGGTTTTCTTCTATGAGGTACATGTTTCCCTACAAGGCAATTTGTGCAAATACAAGGATCAACCAAATAAAGTAAAACAAAATAGTACAAATCCAGCAATAAAGAAGTCTAATCACAATCAATAATCAAATACAATCAGTGCAAGCAATTATTCACCATCAACAGAAGGTACTCGTTTTACATGGCTACAATGAATCCAAGAGTCCCTCTCTCCAATTTTTATGGTTGTTGGTGTAGTTAGTAGGACCTGGAATACAGCCCCATTATAAGCAGGTTCAGTCGACCCAGTACGTTTGAAATTCTTTATGTACACACTATCACCTAGGTTTAAATCATGAAGCAAGAAATCAATGGGACCTGCTTGAACAGCAGCTCCAGAGTTGTGGAGTTCTTTCAATTTTGTTTGTAATTGTCTGATATATGTAGCAATAGTTGTATCCCCTCCTAACAGTGAGGTATAGGCAAGGGCAAAGGTTGTGCCTGAATAGGTGGATGTCCAAATAGCATCTCAAACAGTGAGATATGTAAATCACCTCTGGTTCTGCTTCTGAGATAAAATAGGGCCAGAGACAGGATTTCAGGCCACTTTAAGTGAGTCTCCATGCATAATTTGCCCATCATGGTTCTAAGTTCTCCATTCATTCAACTTGGCCAGAGCTCTGGGGATGATATGGTGTATGAAATTTATGAGTTATCCCCAGACATGAATAAATTTGAGATAACACCAAATTCGTAAAATGAGTTCCTTCATCCAAATCAATATGTGCTGGCAGGCCAAAATGAGGAATAATTTCTTTCAAAGGGATTTTAGCTACAAAAGCCTCTATGGCATGAGCAGTAGGAAATGCTTCGGGCCACCTGGTCAGTTGATCAACTATGACCAGACAAAATTTATACTGTCCAGCTTTTGGCATAGAGATAAAGTCAATATGTAGGTGCTCAAATGATGGGTAAGCAAGAGGACGTCCACCAAAGACTTTTCCTCGAAAGTTGTGTTGATTAAAGGCCTGGCAGGTAGGACAAACTGTACATACTTTGGAGGCAATTTTAGTTATTCCAGGTGCTTATCTATACTCTTTTAACAGTCTATAATTCCTTGGGTGCCAAAATGACTATGTTTATGAATAGAGTGACAAATCTGGTTATAGAAAGCTCTAAGGAGTAAGGGTTTGCCATCCAATGATACCCATACTCCGTTTATCTGTTTTGATTTAAATTTCTGCTTCCATTTTTCCACTTCCTTGTGTAAGAGTTAAAATAGTTGTCTGCCATAAACTGTGGTATTTAAAAGAGTGGGTGCCTTAATTGTAATAGTTAAAATGGTTGAGGTTGTAAACTGTAGTGAGTAAAATAGTGGAAGATATACATTGTGATAGATAGAAGAGTGGGTGAGTAAAATTGTGACCGCAGGAAATATGTTTTCACCACAGTGTCTTGTTTTAAATCAAATATAAGGTGGTCGACAGGGAAATATTCCCAATTATGAATCTACCCAAGTCAACTGGGTTTTATAGAAAATTTACTTTATAATACAATGAGGAATTAAAGAAAGAGAGAAAAAGGAAATAATGAGAAAAAGATAGACCAGCCCAGGGTAGCCCTGGCCAACCCAGGCCTAAGTCCTAAAAGAAAAGATCAGTCAGTCAGTTATCACTCACCATAAGATCTGTTCAAGTGAGGATTCTGGGGAACAGAGTCTCCCCAGAGGGAGTTCCAGCCAGAGTCAGCCTCCCTTGAGAGACCTCCTTAGAGATTGTCCTTCAAGAGATTCTTCTCAAGAGACCCTCCTTAGAGCCTGTCTCTCAAGAGATTCTTCTCAAGAGAGATTCTTCTCAAGAGATTCCTTTTTCTTATATAGGAGTTTTCTCCTATGTCACCTCCCCTAAGTTCTTCCATCTACCAATCACAGTAGACGTTTTCCAAAGGATAGCCCATTCTGAATTCACAGCTGAGTCGACTAAGCCTTTTAGTAAGTTTTTCACCTTTTTGTCCTGGCAAGTTTACAAGTTGCCTGACCTTTAATAGGTACTTAGCACCCCATTGTATTAATTCTAAAAATAGGCATGGCTTAAAGAACTTTTTGCCTCATTATAAGTATGGGTTTAAGTACTTTCATTGTTTAGCAAGGAGTTTTCTCCCCTAAAGCAATCTTAAGTATGGGTGGAGTAGAGGTCTTCCCATTTCTGATCTAAGTAGAGTTCTCACATTTTAGATCTTCACTGTTTAAAATGGGGAATAGTCCCATATAAGTTTTTTCCTCTTTGCTCCTTGTAAGTTTACAAGTCTGAGAAATTTCAAGATTCACACTTGTCATTATAGGAAAGTGATAAATTTAAGTCATCAGTGGTTGTTAATGTTAAAATTAATTCAGGCCCTTCTATGGCTGCTAGCTTTGCTGTGATATCTGCTTGGTCATTTCCCCTGGAGACAGGATCATTGCTACCTATATGTGCAAAACAATGAACAACAGCTATAGCTTCAGGGAGCTGGGTGGAAGAAAGAAGTTCAGTAATAAGGTTTCCATTTGTAATGCATTTTCCACCTGATATTAAGAATCTTCTCTGAAGCCATAACATGCCAACAGCATGACATATGCCAAAGGCTTAGCAGGAGTCTGTGTAAATTGTGACTCTTATCTTTTGAAATGATACAGGCTTCTTTCAAATCTGTGAGTTCTGCACCCTGTACCCTTATATTTGAGGGCAAGGAAGCTGACCCCAGAGTATCAAATTCAGTAACTACTGCAGCCTCCTGTATAGCGCACACCAACCCTCATAAATGAAGAACCATCTGTAAGTAATATTAAATCCAAATCATCCAAAGGGGTGTCCAAAAATCCTTACAAGGTTTATCAACAGTGGACACTAAAGATGTACAATCATGTAAAGGTTCTCCAGAAATTGGTAAATCAGGGAGCAAGGTTGCAGGATTTAGAACTTCACAGCGTTTTAGTGTAATATGTTCATTATTTAATAGGGTTATCTCATACGTAATAATCCTTTGGGTAGTAAATGCCTGTGTTCTTTGTCTTAATAACAATGCCTCAACCTCATGTGGGCACATTTTTTATGGTCAGAGGACATCCCAATACCAATTCAACAAATTTGGTTGCCAGTAAATCTGTGGTAGCTACTCCTCTAAGGCATGGTGGTGCTCCAGCAGCTACTGGGTCAAGCTAAGCTGAATAATAGGCTACTAGGCATTGAGCAGATCCCAAAAGTTAGGTTAGAACACCTGAAGCCACCCATTTTTGTTCATGCACATATAAGGTAAATGGTTTATTATAATTTGGTATGCCTAGAGCAGAGGCAGACCAGGATAGCTTGTTTTAAATTTGAAAGAACTGTTAGTTTTCTGTTTCCAATTTAAGTGGTTCAGGGACCGAGTTTTTTGTAAGTGCTACAAGGGGCTTAGTGATTTCCCAGTAGCAAGGGATCTACTGCCAACAAAATCCTGTTGCTCCAAGAATAACTCTCAATTGCTTTTTAGTGGTAGGAGCACTTAACTTTTGGATATTTTCAATATGCTTGGTAGAAATTAAACAGGACCCAGTAGTCAAAATAAAGGCTAAATATTGTACCTTAGGGAGACACCACTGAACTTTGTCCTTGGAGACCTTGTGGCCTCTCTTATGTAGCTCTAAGACAGGGGTCCCCAAACTACAGCCTGCAGGCCACATGAGGCCACTTATTTGGCCCCCACCGCACTTCCAGAAGGGGCATTTCTTTCACTGGTGGTCAGTGACAGGAGCACTGTATGTGGCGGCATCGCTCACATACAGTACTACTTCAGGTGACATAATCCTTTGCGTAGCACCTTGTTCTGAGAGTAACTGAATGAAAAAGAGACACTGTGCAAAGGACTATGTGGCTGCACAATGGAAGACATCAGCATGGAGAGTGGCGATCTGGGGGAGGGGATTCCCACAGCAGTATACAGATTTGCTCATAGCTTTTTTTATAGTCTGGCCCTCCAACAGTCTGAGTGAACTGGCCCCCTGTGTAAAAAGTTTGGGGACCCCTGCTCTAAGAGGAGGTGCTTGGTATCCACTTGAAATGCTTCAGCATTTGGTGAGGCCAAGAGCATATCATCCATATACTGAATTAAACTACTGTATTTAAATGTTATGGCATCTGTATCAGCAGTTAAGAATTGTGTGAACAGAGTAGAGCTGTCCACAAACCCTTGGGGCAGATTAGCCCAGGTACCCTGTGAGAAAGCTGAGCACAAGGCTACTACTGTAAAGTATGTAGCTGTGCTAGGAATAGAAGAAATAACAGTATGTTGGAAACTACAGGGTGTCTCTTTAACATGATTATTCACAACTCTCAAAACCTGGACAAAATAATAGAGATGCTTGCCATTGGGCCCTACTTTTTGGCTTTTTAACAGGCAGGATGTATGTTTTGTATTCAGATTTATAGGGAATTATGATGGCTTAGTCAATCAGGGAATTTATTACAGTTGTAATGCCATTGATTGCCTCCTGCGAAAGAGGGTCCTAAGGAATGGAAGGAGGTTGGCTAGATTTTGTTTGAATTTGGACAGGGACAGCCAATTTAAGTAGGGCAACATCAGAAGATGATGTGGCCCAGAGGGACTCAGGTATATCAGTTGGGATCTCAAAAATAGTAGTCTTCTTCATTTCATGAGCATCTGAAAGAAGCACGGGGAGTAAAGTTAAGGATTCTTCAGGCAATTCCAGTGTCAGAGCCATATGGAGAGCAAGTTATTGTAGCCCTAAGCTTACACAAAAGGTCTCTCTCCGGCAAATTTAATGGGGAGCCAGGCAATAAGAGGAAAAAGTGTTCCACACTAAGAGGTCCTACAGACACTATCCTAGGGGAAATCTTGGGAACCTTTAGGGGTGTCCCTGATAACTCCCTGACAGTACCTGAGCCAGTGGAGCTGCAATCCAAATCAGGTGTATTCTTTAATACAGACTGAGAAGCTCCAATGTCCAAAAGACAATCATAATAGGTGTTACCAACTTTTAATGTTACATGGGGCAGCAGTTAGGGACAACAGATAGTAAGATGTCAGGGTCTGGAAAATCAAAGGTTGTATCCTCTGATTCCTGTGCCCTCCCCCCCCCCCCCCCCCCCCGTGCACCTTCCATAATCTTTGAGTAGTACTTTGGGCTCCCCCGCAAAGGGCAGTAGCTTCCTGGGTGGTTCCAGGGGCGAGCTCCATTCAAAATATACTGCTGGGGGGTCATCTGGTATGAGTTGTCAGGTGCCTGATTTATGTCCCTAGGATTATTATCAGTCCTAAAATTATAATTCCTGAAATCACCATTATAATTATCATTCCTGTAATTGTTCCTATAAGAATTTCTCCGGTTGGTATAGTTCATCAATGCCTGGGAAAAATTCCTACAGTTCATCATTATGTGGCCCTTCTTATGACAGAAATGGCAGGTAAGGGACTGATAGATTCTTGGAGAGGGGCAAGCGCCATTGGTTGAGCATCATGCCCTTTGTCTTGTTTATGAAACCTATCCTCTAAAGATTTTCTTTTTTTCCCCCAAGGTTTCTATGACATTATTAGCCTTTTCCTGTTTTTCTTTTTGGCCTTTAAAAACATAAGCAGCAGTGTTCCTCAACTCTTCAAGGTCCATCTGAGGCCACCATGGGCAAAGCGTCTTAAAATAATCTTGGACCACCCTGCAAGAGTTGTTGACAAAATGTCTCTTTATTTGCTTAATATCTTTGTCTTGAGAAATATCAAGGTCTAGATATCAACCCTCAAGCTCAATGAGCTTATCCATGAATTGCAAGGGTGTCTCATCATCTGATTGTCTAAGGCTTTCAAATTTTGACCATGTTTCCGTATCCTTGAAGCATTCTTGCATAGCTGTTATAATGGCCTCCCTACAACAATGTAATTGCAACCAGTCCTCAGTACTGTTATAATCCCGTGCAGGATCCTGAACTTGCCAGTGTACTGCACCACACCCCCTGGATCTTGTTAACATAAGAGATGATTTTATTTTTCTCACGTTCTATTACAGAGGCATTGAGCAAATTCTCAATATCCTTATAGGACAGGTAATATTGATTAAAAAAAAATATCAGCCATTTTCTTGGTTACCACAAGAGATTTGCATTCAAAATGAGGTACATTCTATTTCAGGTCTCTAATTTCTTGAGGAGTGAAAGGTATGTGGTGTCTTAGGGTCACCATATTCCCACTGAGTCCTATTTCAGGCACTTCCCTAAAGGGGAAAAGGAATTCATAGTAGTCATTCAATGGCTGTTATTCCTTAGAAGTTGACTGTGGGGATGCTGTGGCAACATGGGTAGGAACAGGTATGGTGGTAGAATGAAATGTCTTTGGGGTTGGGATTGTCATGGGGTGGGAGAAAGGGCAGGAGAGGATGGACTATAAGAAGGATCAAGGGAGGTGGTAAGATCAGCCAGGAGTTACAGAGCATGAGAGAGATGTTGCAGAGTATGAGAAAGATGGGTCTGCACCTGATGTATACGAGAGGAGTGTCTCATCTCCATTTTGGGAGAAATAGGATCATCCTCTATTTCTGGTTCAGGAACGGGCTCTCAAAATTCAGACTTGTTTTGGATGAGATCAGTATTTTTCATTAGATCATGTGTTTGAAATTTTTTTATTGAATTTTCCTGTCAGCCTGCATTTCTGCTTTATTCTCTCGTATAATAACATTTTTTGTCTTAAGAACAAAGATCAGAAAAGTAAAATTTCCTAGGAGTACAAGGAGAAAAAAAAGGAATTTGGAATTTTACATGCTTCTAATTGGGTAAAAAGCAGAAGGCTTTCATGCATGGTAGCATTTATGCTACTTAGCATTTTGATCAAAAAGGGGAAAGGGTGGGTAGAGTAAGCTGAGAGTCTTTAGCTTATTTTATTTTTTATAATTTTTTTGGATTTTTGTTCATAAAAAGGGGGGAAATTTTAATTATTTATTGCTTCCCTCTAGTGGCAGCAAACAACCAATGTAGCTAAGCAGGGAAAGGGGGAAAAATAAAAGAGGAAAAAAAGGAAGAAGAAAAGGAAAATAAAGTAGGAAAAATATCAGTGCTAAGTATTGATCTCTAGTGACCAAGAGGCAGCACTACAACTGGGAGGGGTTAGGGGCACAGTTAGGGATGGGTTTCAGGGTAAGGGGTGTGGTTAGGGACTGCCAGAAACCAAAATAGAGAATATGACCACAAAATCTGGCCGAAACTAAGTGATAGAAGTAAGGCATATTTGGTAAAGCAAGGAGGGGTAGGGACCCCACCCTCCCAGCCTAGGCAAAGAGCCTGGTGGAACCTTGGAGGCAGTCAGCTGTCCAGCATGGAATGGGGCTTCCCTTCTGAGATGGCTGGGTAAAGGGAAGCTTATACTTACCAGCTAGAACAGGGATCAGGGCAGCAGAAGTGGCAGAAATAGCAGCAATGGGAGGGTGGGGTCCGGGGCTGAGGTAGCAGCTTGAGCTGGTGCCAGGCTGGGGTGTTCTGGCTGTGCAAGATAGCAGGAGCTGAGAACCAGGCTGGAACTCACTGTGGCTACAAAACCCCAACAACCACTTTGGGCTGCCGGCAGGAGAAGCCAAGCCAGGCATGGCTGCTGGTTCAGCAGCCGCTGGAACTAGTGGGCAATCAGTAGCAGCAGCAGCAGCAACACCCCAGTTTGGGCATGGAGGCCAGCAGAGAGTGGCAGCAGACAGCCTGTGCTGGGGAGGGAGTGGGGTTTCCCTCGCAGCCTGGCCGCTTAGCTGGGATTGGGCTGCCGGCTGGAAGCAGCTGTAGCAGTAAGCCAGTAGCAGTTTTTAATTTTTTTTTCCTTTTTGAAAACTTTATTTAGTCAATTTAGAACATTATTCCTTGGTTACAAGAATCTTATTCTTTTCCTCCCTCCCCCCCTCCCCCCTTTCCCATAGTCAATGCGCAATTCTCCTGGGTTTTACATGTGTTCTTGATCAGAACACAGAATAAGCCTCAGCTGGTGTGGCTGCAAGAGCAGCCTGGGTTTGAAAACTCCCAGCATAGGAGTTCCTTAAAAAATTCTCAGTTCAGATCCCTTAGTAGTCAGCCAGTAAATCAGTAAATATTAGAATTAATAATGTGATACTCCAAGTATTATTTTAATACTATTTATTAAAAATCAACAGAACAAAAAGCCAAAGCAAGGCTCAGCCATCTACTTCCAAGCCCCTCGAGCCAGAGAGCCAAAAACATGCTCCCAAGCCAAAACTGAATATCAAATTAACCCATCAAAAAGGGGATTATGGAAAATGTAGTCTCCAGGGTTCAAGATTCTAAATCAATAAAAAATGCAAGAGTGGCAGTAAGGAGATGTTAAAGATAGATAACTAGATCTTAGAATCATATGCATAGAACTAATCATTGGGGGGGGGGGTATTTGTTTTACTAGATTAGCCTTTTATAAGTACAATCTGACTCCTACTTTATCATAAATGTCTCTTCCTTATAGAATTGAGAAGCTTTGGGTCCGGGACGGTGCTGCCTATTTCTTTGGTCCCATCTTCATTCACCCTGAAGAAACAGAACATGAGCCAACAAAAATGTTCTACAAAAAAGAAGTGTTTCTGAGCAATTTGGAAGAAACCTGTCCTATGACATGTATCCTGGGTAAATATTTATACATCAAGTTCTTGGTGGGCCAGAGCTTTTTTTGTCTCTATCAAAATCAGTTTTGTACTTACCAAAAACATAGAGACAGACAGCCAGTATCATGAGTTCTAGAACGTTATCTTACTGGGTCTTCACCCATGCTTTTCTTGCTTGTCCACATGGCTTTTACTCTAGCATTACAATAACTAGTATAGGTTCTGGCACTGAGACATTTTTATTGATTATCCAGGTTTACATTCCTTTTTTTTTAACCCAATAGAATGGATTTCAAGGTTAGTTGTCATGTGTTTTAAATTTGACCGTATCTAACTTTAAAATGAAAAAGGGACCTCTTTTATCAAATACAGGTTTGTTTTTAATTGAAGATTTTGCCTATAGATTTTATTACCTTTTTTTCCATAACTTTAAGCATGCCATTTTTTCTATTCTAAAGGAAATCCATTATAACAGAGGTTGGTAAAAAAAAAAGGGAAAGGAATAAGCATTTATTTACTATTTATTTATTTACTATGTGCCAGGCATAGTATTAAGAGCTTTACAAATATCCTCGTTTAATTATCACAATAGCCCTTTGAGGCAGATACTGTTATCTTCATTTTACAGTTGAAAAAACTGAAGCAAAGACAGATTCAGTGACTTGCTCAGGGTCACACACCCTATAAGTATCTGAGGCTAGATTTGAACTGAGATCTTCCTGGTGCCAGGTCCAATGTTCTGTCCACTCTTCAAAAAGTATTAAATTGTTAAACACTAAGCCCTATCTCTTGTGGAGATGGGACAGCATAATGGTCAGAAACCAGTAAAGGAATACCTTTGATTTTTGCAGTGGGAAATGTGCCTCTACCACCTTACTTTACCAGCAAACATAATTTTGTTCCAAAAGGGAGCCTACTGTTAAATGCAAAACCCAGCCTTAGTACTCTGAAAAGAGTGCTGCTTTAGAATTGAGAATAAGCCCAGTACTGTCATATGGTGACAGAGCTGGAACATCTATGACTTCCCGAGCCCTGAAAGGAAAACTCAGCTTTTCTGAGATTTATTTCCACCTTAAACTATAGAGCCAAAACTTTTCTTGTTTCTAAAACTCATTCCTTCTTCTTATAATTAGTTTTTCAGAAATACTATTTTTTTATAGGGAGAAACTATTAGGAATTTTGACTTTACAAGAGATGCCATCTAATTGTTCTTTTAAGTAGAATTAGTCATTATTCAATATAAATTTTGTTTCTGTGATCCCAAATGAAAAAAAATTTTTTTTGTAGAGGGACAGTACCCCAAAACCTTTCCTAAGATGATATGCTTCATTTTCCCCAGTAGAAATATCTTATTTTCTTGGTCATTTACATTTTTTTTTTCAGTTCTAGTTATGTGCAGGGATTGTATAGAACAGCCAATATGTCACACATATCCCTAGTCCTGGAGAAGAATTCAAAGAAGGAGCTCTCCTTTTAAAATACAGTCCTCTAGCAGTAGAGTAGAACTTCTTCCATTTCAACCACTTGGCTGATTTTTGAGAAAAATGAAGGACCTCTCCAGTGAATGGAACTGCTCTAGTATGAAGTCCCAAAACACTTTGAATAGCTGCTAGCCAACTTTCTCGCCTGTTTTTTCTTTTCCTTTAGCCTGAATTATCATTTTTAAAAGCTTTTCACAAAATGAACATTTTGACGATTTTAGACTTGCTAAAGCTTTCTGAAACTTGCCAGTTGTATATTCAGATCAGTCTGGTGGCAAGATGTCAGACCTATGAACCAAGATGGGCTCACTGGAAAGAATAGAACAGTAGTCCAGTAGTGTCAAGAACCCAGCTGCTGTAGCTGATCTTGTGACACACTCTTCATTGCTTAAACTCTTTATCTAGCGCCCCCCCCCCCCCGCCCCCCCCGCCCCCCCCCCCGGGATCCATGCAACCCAGAGGACATCAACTCAGAGATTCAGAAAGCATTCACAGGAGTCGCCAAACTCCCATGCTTCTCCCTACCCCTGCCCCCAGCTACACTGCATGTCCCACAGAGTTCTTGCCTAGATTGTTTGTTCCCCATCTTTTCACGTCTAGTTTTGCAGCCACAGTGTAAGGGCCAGTTAGGAACTTCTTCTTTGAAGAGGAGGGGGCTCTAAGAGCTAGAGTATTTCCATGTCCCTAGATGGTAGGCTGGGCTGTAAGCCATTTAAAGTCGTCTGTACAAAAGAGTACCTAAGGGTCCTCCTGCTTTTCTCCATTGCTACCAAGAAGCCTCAGGGTGATGTCACAGGGTCTGATGCCTTCCTGAAAAGTCATTGTCAGTAATTGCTGCCTTTCTGCCTGTACATTTTGTTTTCCCTTCCTCCTTGATGGTGTAAATAAAAGAGCCCTGAGCTGAAGATGCGGAAACTGGAGTTCTAGACTTGAGTCTGTAATTGATTCTCCTGGTGTGGGCCCTTAGAAACATTCTCAGCCTTTCTTTTTTTTCTCTTTTTTTAAACATTCTTTTATTTGGTCATTTCCAAACATTATTCATTGGAAACAAAGATCATTTTCTTTTCTTCTCCCCCCCCCCCCCCAGCCTTTCTTAGCCTCAATTTTCACATGTTATAACATGGTCACAAAAACTCCCCCTTCCTGCCCTGGAACAAAAATGTTTTATAGAAATAGTCCCTCTAGTTTTTCAAAGCTTCCAGAATTATTCATGTTTGCATATTAGTGTTTAGGTTTTTTAGATAGCAATGTTCTCATATGACTACAGGATATGCTTAATTTAACCTACTTTTTTTTTTTTAGGAAAGTGTGCTGTGTTGTCATTCAAGGACTTCCTGTCCTGCAGGCCAACTGAAATACCAGAAAATGATGTTCTGCTTTGTGAGAGCCGCTATAATGAGAGTGACAAACAAATGAAGAAATTCAAAGGGTTGAAGAGGTTTTCACTCTCTGCAAAAGTGGTAGATGATGAAATCTACTATTTTAGGTAAAATACAAAACATTTTTTTTAAGCCCTTACCTTCCGTCTTGGAATCAGTACTATGTAATATCAATGCTGTGTATTGATTCTAAGACAGAAGAGGAATAAGTGCTATGCAATGGGGGTTAAGTGACTTGCCCAGGGTCCCACAGCCAGGAAGTGTCTGAGGCCAGATTCAAACCCAGGACCTCCTGTCTCTGGACCTGGCTCTCAATCCACTGAGCCACCCAGCTGCCCCCAATACAAAACATTTTAAAGGGAAAAAAGCCCTTTTCTTTGGCTTTTAACAATAGATTAACATCAAAATTGTATAATCCAGAATTGTTTTTGAGCGAGTCTCCATTTCATAAAATTATAATAGTATACATTTAAAAGAGAAAGCATTAATTAAATAGGTTAAATAAAGGGACTTATATGAAGAGATCAGTCAGCTAGTTCCCAATCACAAAAAGGACTTCCAAGGCCATCTTTGGAGTTAAGCATGCATACAACCTATCAAAAAGTATTTACCTCTCCTTTATTTGAACTGCTCTTTGCTAAAGGACCTTGGATTGTCAGGAGGAGCTTCCTTAGCTGCTTTTTTCATATTTCCACTCACTCATTGTTCCCGTTTCTGCCTGTTGGGGTCAAATATAACAAGTCTAGTCCTTCCTCATGACAATCTCTCTGATTCCTGAAGATCGCTAGCACATCCCTTTTGTTCTTTTCCAGACTAAACATCTTCAGATTTCTCTCAGCCAGTCCTTATATGGCCTAATCTCTTCACCTTCTTGGTGGTATTTTTTTGAACACCCTCCAATTTATTAATACCCTTCCCTAAAATGTGGCACTCAGGAGAACTGAACATATTTTCTAGATGTGGCCTGACCCAGACTAGAATAAAGAGAGAATAATCATTCCTCAAGTCCTGATCATCATACATCTCTTAATATCTTAAGATTGCCTTAGCATTTTTTGGGCCATCATTTGCTATGGGGGGGATAGAGCAGAAATAAAGAACCTGGGCCTAGAATGTCTGGTGTCTTGATGATTAGGAAGTTGTAAAAGTTCCACATAGATTTCTAAAGATTATGTTCTTTGTTTCGAGCAATCAAGACCCAACATGGGGCTAAATTGCTGTAGAAAGTATAGCCCAATATGAAAATTTGAAAAAGATGGGATAGGCAGTAAAACAAACAAAAAAAATCTATCCATGTTATTATTATTATGAGAATAAGGTTTTATTTGGCACCCCAAAACTTTGAGGTACCTAACAAAATGCTTTAAAAATAAATATTTTATATGATACTTGACAGTGTAGCTTTGTAAATGCCTATCTAAATTAGTCTCTGGAATAAGACTTCCTCTATAATGCAGCCTTCTGACTTAAGTATACCTCCTTTTCCCTAGAAAAGTATCTAGAAGTAAAAAGCAAAAAATTAGATAGTAGACTGTTGTATACTATCATTGTCTGAAATTTTACTTTCAGGAAACCTATAGTTCCACAAAAGGAGCCCTCACCATTATTGGAGAAGAAGATTCAGTTGCTAGAAGCAAAATTTGCTGAGTTGGAAGGTGGAGATGATGATATTGAAGAAATGGGAGAAGAGGAGGGTGAAGTCATTGAAGCCCCATCTTTACCACAGCTTCAGACTCCACTGGCCAGTGATCTGGACATTATGCCCTACACTCCCCCTCAGGTGAAGAGAAAACACCAAGCAGAAGTAGTAGGACTGCTTTGTTTTTCTATTTGTGAAAGAAAGCCCTTCCTTAGGTAGAGGGGACAAAGGAAGAAAAAGTGGGGTCAGAAATCACTTTATAGAGAGAACAAACTCCATATATATAGAATTTCATCTCTAGTTCTCTGGTATAGGGAAGACTTTATGGGCTTCCATAGTGTAAGCTCCCAAAGATGAACTAAAAAATTTAATTTACTTATTATTTTAAACCTTGAAACAAAGATGATTTTTTTAAAAATACAAATGTACTCATTATTCAAATTATAGGAATATCTACCCTACTTTTTCTTTAACAACAATAAGCAATGACATTTCTTTGTTACTTTCTGGCTTTCCATAAGACCAAACACCCAGTTACTATTATCTGTACCTCATTAGTCTAATAATATTTGGAAAACTTATCTTGCTGTGTTTTAAGATGATTATTGATGATGTTTTTCTATTCAGAATTTTCTCAAGCCCTAATTATGAGGTCACTATTACAAGTTGCAATGCTTGAGTCCAGTGGAATATTAATTTATTTCTTACATACTACAACAAATACCAAGTACTATTTATGCTTGGGTGCTTTTCCCCCCTACTAAGAAAATGGTCAGCTTGAAACCTGACATCTCTGTAACATCAATCCACAACAGTAACTCTTAAACCATGTTTTTCTGGAATCCAGAAACTTTAGGCAGTTAACAAACTCCATTTGCACTGTAGACAATTCAGGGTTTTCTATCTTGCAGTCAACTCCTAAGTCTGCTAAGGGCAGCTCTAAGAAGGAAGGCTCCAAAAGGAAGATCAACATGAGTGGCTACATCCTCTTTAGCAGTGAGATGAGAGCTGTCATTAAGGCCCAGCATCCAGACTACTCCTTTGGAGAGCTCAGTAGGCTTGTAGGAACAGAGTGGAGAAACTTAGAGACCACCAAGAAAGCAGAATATGAAGGTAAAGAGACTTCAGTCAAACTTCTCATCTGATCACACCTTTTCTAAAACCACTTACCCATATTGTTATCCTTCAGTCATTGTATGTTACTGAAGAATATGAAATGTTTATATTTGAGGTTTATCTCAGGTGATAAGTACATAATTCAGCAAGGTAGAGTCCAGCATTGTCCTATCTGATGACAGCACAGCCCTTTTACCTAACCCAGAGCTGTTGATTTCTCCTCCTAATTGCCTAAACCAAAGATGTCTGTGTAGGGAAACTCCAAAAAGATAAGTTTCCCTCCTTCCTTTGTACCCTGGAACAGCTGCCTTCTACTAGGGAAAATGGGGGGGGGGGGGGGGGGGGACCTTGCAATGGCTGTGTATCCTAAAGAATGTCAGATATACCCTCTTAATATAAATATAGTGAAACCTGCCTAAGGAGACCACCTGAAGCATGGTGTGATTTTTGTTGTTGTTAATACAAAATATATTCCAGGGTCTTGATACCTCTCTTTGACTCTAGATTGGGAGTATTGAGCCTTTTAGGCAGATACCAGTGCCTAAACGGGTAGTCTCTTAGACAGCTTTTAGTGTATGTTCTTTCTGAATGTACACATTTTCTTGTTAAAAATTATAGTGTTTCTATAATGAGGTTTCACTTGTCTTTATTTTTCTTTTATTCCACTTGGAAATTGCTTTTGGTGGAAACAGTGAGTTCGCCTTTCAAGGTTCTGGTGGCTCAACTGAGAAGCAAATACTTGTAGGATGTATCTTTTGTTTTGCTTTAGAAAAGAGAAGTAGTAGAAAGTGAAGCCAGCTGTTTGGACAGACTCTGGCCCGTTGCTCTATTTTTAACCACCAAGAATCTTGAGTCTTAGTTCATTATATGGAATTAAAGCAAGCTCCCCCTTTGTAGGGAGAGAGCAGTCCAACTGTGCTAAGTCAAGGCAGTGCTGTGTTTGTTTTACAAGAGATACCCAAAAAATGGCATTGTTAAAAGTTGCCTTTTTCACTTGCTTTAGTCAAAAATCTTTTCTTTAGAAGACTCCATAAGAATACCCTATATTGTACCTTCTAGTCTGAGCCAATCTACTCCAGACAAATTATAACAGGAATCTGGAAACCTACAGGACTTGATGAATTTAAGACCATAATGTTCTACCAGGAATTGGATAGAATTAGAAAACAAGGATGTTCTGTGAGAAGAGAAGCAACATTATTCAGGATATGAGAGAGAGAGAGAGAAACAAGTTTCTGAAGATAATATGTGCCTGGTAAGGTAACAAGAGAAGGAAAAAAAAAAGATCTCAAGAATTCAAGTTCCAGAAAGGAAGTCTGAAATTATTCAGAATTTCAGGGTGTTATCTTGAGTTGCTACTTCAGCCAAGAAATCCAAATTCTTTTGGATTCTAACCTACTGAACTCAAATAGAAGTGGACCTACATTGGTGTTCATACAGGGTAAGTTAGGAGCAGTAATTGCTTTCCACCTAAGAAGAGCCTGCTGATGTATTCAGCTAAAAGCTTAATCCATATCTGAGCCTAAATTTCTATTTTTTTCTCCTGTTAACTGAGTGGATTATAAAATGAAAAGTGTCAGAATTAGATCTAGTTCTTAATATTCAGTCTTCAGATTGCCTCAACCATAACTAGATTTCAGATGTTCCATCTCTTGTAATTTATTGTTCAGAAGACCTTTTCAGAAAACCACTAGCCTTTTAAACTAGAAAAACCTTAAGGGGCAACTAGGTAATACAGTGGATAAAGCACCAGGCTGGAGTCAGAAGGACCCAGGTTCAAATGTGGTCTCAGACACTTCCTGGTTGTATGACCCTGGGCAAGTCACTTATCTCCACTTCCCTCGCCCATGTGCTTCTGTCCTAAAGTTGTTACGAAGACAGTACGAATTTTTTTAAGAGAGAAGAAAAAAACCTTAAGTAGTCACCCTAGCAATAAGCAAAGAGACTTTGACTTTTACAGCTTTGACCCTCTTAAACCTAAAGAAGTATTGGAGTTTTCACTTCATTATTTTCTGTAAGCATGTGTGATATAGAGATGAATTTTATTCTTTTGAGTTTCCATGTTAGAAGTTCAATATGTAGTGGTTGGAGTGTAATATTGGAATTCAGGACTTTACGGTTTCCTCTCCTTGGTACTGTTGGTTTTGTGTCCTTGGAAGTCACCAAATGTCTCTTTACCCTTGTGAAAAATGGAGAAAAAATTCCACCCATCTTAAAAAGCACTGTAAACCCAGAATTAATGAAGTTTTGCGAATTGAAAATATTCAATGGTCTCCAGCCAGTCATAGTCAGCAAATGGAGAGTCACTCTTTTGTGTCAAGCCTATCAGTTGCAGGTGAGCCCATGTGAAAAAAACAGCTGTTGGGATCAGGAACTGGAGAGGCAGAAAATTAGCTTAAAAGAATACAATTGCCTCGAAGAGAATGTCCGACCTCAGAGAACTGGGACAAGGAGGTTGCCTTTCCTGTACGTTAGGTGATACACACAGCACTGGTTTCTAGAATTTGCTCATTAAAAGAGCAGCTACATGGGGGGATTTAATCTTAATGTTGAACAGTTTGGCCTCAAGAAACTTGATTATTTTTGGTAAAATCTCACCACTGCAGAAAAGTATTCAAGGAACCATTTCTTTCCCCTGGAATTTATTAATGCAACCCTCTTTGCTTCATCAGAATGTATGATTTAGTCATCAGCTTACCTAAAAGCTTATGAAATGGGCAGTGAGCTACTCTTCCCTTACAGAGTTAATTTTCTTCAGCTGCTATCCCCTGGGACACGAATGAGCCCAGGTCTCAGTAAGACTGGGTACAAGGAATCATGAAAATCCAAGTATGGATTGTGCCAAAAATTCTAATGGGCCATGGAATTGCTTCTTGTTGAAATTTAAACAATCCGTGATGCCATTAATAATAGAGTAATGACAATTAGCGCTTTCATCGTCAGGGTGCCTCATCAACATTAATTAATAACTACATTGGTTATGCTGGTGACATGTTTAAAACCTGTGCTTTCTGAATGTGTGTTGCAGTCTTAACATTCTTGAAATCTTTGCAGACAAGTTCTCACGACGGGCTAGGAAGGCTGGGGATGCCCACTAGGTCACCTGCCCAACAACATCAGCCGTACCCTGGGTTGAGCACGGGCCTCTTCTCTGTACCTTTACTTAGATGAAACTGTCGCTGTGTTTTGCTAGCCCTGTTGAATGAAATGGATGGTGTGGTGAACTCCTGGGTTAAAAGCAGAATTGAAAATCTAAAATGCCTTTGCAGAGCGGGCAGCTAAAGTTGCCGAGCAGCAGGAGAGAGAGCGCGCAGCGCAGCAGCCGCAGCCGAGTGCTTCTCCCCGGGCGGGCCCCCCCACGGGGGCGCTCATGGGGGTGGTGCCGCCACCAACACCAATGGCGATGCTCAATCAGCAGTTGACACCTGTTGCAGGTAAAAGCAGGAGCTAAGACCATTTTTTTCCACTTTAAGAACTTCCTTCATAATGGATCACATTTTTTTTTCTCCAGTTCCAAATGAACCTTAGCCTCCTCCAGCCTTTTCTCATGACCAGTCTACTTTTCAAAGTTTGAGATCATCCATGTCTTCCTCTATTGCCCTCTCCCACACAGGAAATACCCTCCCCATAAACATCGGAACTGGGCCCAACACTGGAGAATTCCTAGGGAACAATTCTGCCTTGGCTGTGGGGATGGTCTAGTAATACTCTCCACCCCAGATTACTCTTGCTGTAGCAAAAAGGTAACTAGACCTTGAGCACTATCCTAAAAAACTTTCAGAGAAATCTGCCAGATTGGACTCAAAGTAGTGTGGTTCATTCCGTTTCATGCTAGTATTCAGTTGGTCTTGTTTTACTGCAGCCATCCTTATAACATCGATCATTTAAAGGATTTGGGACTTTGATTCCAAATCTTTTCCTGATCAATTATGTGCATGACTGCTAAATTGAACCTGGTTCTATAGTCCTTATTCAATTCATCATGCCCACTCTGTAATGCTTTCCAATTTTATTGCATTAAACTGCATTTTCTGTTAGTATCCCGGTCACATTTTTTTTTAATTGTGAATGTGGTTGCTTGTGTGTGTTGTCTCTGGTTCTTATAGCCATAGCAAATTTGGCTGTTAATTCATTTATTATTGTTTGGCATGTTCTAACTTCAGAGGTCCATAACAACTTCTCTCGAAGCGGGCTTTCTGATATTAGATGAGGTACATTTTTCAACTCCTCTGTATTTCCACTGTCACGCAAGCAGGTTTACCCCTTTAGGGGTGATTCTAAGACAGTGATGATCAGCATAGTCTCAGCTCCTTTTTTGTTGATGTTGCTGTTTTCTTTTTTTTTAATGAAATGATGAGTTCAGGATAACATTTTTCTATTGGTGCTCTTATCTCTGTGATGGCAAAATTCTCAAACACTGTCGCTTAAGTCAGTAATTGGACTCACCAAAGCACATTTGAATCATGGCATTTGAATTGATTGCATTTATCATAGCTGACGTAAAGCTAACAAGTCGCATAGTTGCTTGCTCTATTCCATGGCCCATTTTGGTTAATAAGGTTCTGAGGTTTCTAGAAATCATTCCCTCATTAACATCAAAATTGCCTTTATTTTATGCATTAAAATTTTAGCATTGTGCCCTAGGCTAACATGCCTAAGGACACATTCACAAAAGAAATACAAACAACTTTTTAAAAAATGTGAATTTTTTTTTTTTAAAGAACAGCAGCTGCAGCATTTTAGCTCCCTGTTGGGGAATAACAACGTCAAGTCCAAAGGTACCTTAGTCATATAGACTCTTATAAACTGGGAAAATAGCCATACACTGGTCAAAGACATGTACCCTACCAGAAAACATCCTGGTTCCATTAACAAGAGTGTGCTTCTTGAGCTCACTGGCCCCAGGAGTGCAGAGGGATCAGAACAGATGTGATTTCTAATATAGCCAACCTTTAATCCACTGGGAAAAGAAGGTGTCATTTGCCAGTGGTCCATCATGCTGTTAAAAGGATGTTTTTTCATGGACTTACAAAATGGCAATAACAGCCTAGTGCCATCTTGGATTTGTTGTTGCCTGGGACTAGCTTTGCTTACAAAACACCAAAGCTCATTTGAACAAATGTGACTGGGATAGTAAATGCCAAAGTACAGTTTAATGAAAAAGCTTCATGTAAATAGTTCAGTTAAATTGTAAATGATTCTTTAGTAATAGCCCATGAAGTTTGCATTCAGATGGGCTTTTGTAATTGAAAGCAAAGCCTTACAACACTCTTTACAGCAGTACCTTCTTAGTCCAAGAAGCAACACCTGGTAGTATTGTAGGGTTATGTTACCTCGATTCTTTGTACACTTAAGGAATCTTTTCTTTCTCTGCCTTATGATTTTTTTTTTTAACTCTCACCTTTCCTCTTAGAATCAATACTGTGTATTGGTTCCAAGGCAGAAAAACAGTAAGGGCTGGGCAGTGGGGCTTAAGTGACTAGACAAGGGTCACACAGCCAGGAAGTGTCTGGCTCTCAATTCACTGAGCCACCTAGCTGTCCCCTGCCTCTGGATTTTTTAAATTATACAACTCAAACTCAAGTTCTTTATAAAATTCAGAAATATTGCTATTTTAAATTAGGTTCTTTACATTGATTTAAGTTGATTTGAACTAATTCAAGATTCCTTGGCCAGCCCATGAAAAGATTCCATGGCCAGTCAAAGTGAATTATAAGCCCTGAATTACCTTGGTACTTGGTAAGCTTTTTGAGTTTTTTAATAGTTATAAAAGAAAGGCCCTTTAAATTTATCATTCATTTGTCCAAGTTGGCCATACTCAAAAAAGCTTGAATTTCCCTACTCATTCTTTCCAGGAGCATTTAAAAACCTATAGCAGTAGTGTTCTTTAGCTACAGGATCCCCCAATCCCCACTTTTGCAGAAAAGGATATGTCATGTAGGTGACTTTATTTGGAGGAATTAAGGGTACTGTGTGGGGAATGCTCTGGAGGCCATTAATATTATCATCCTGTTAATCACTCTAGAAAAGAGAAATTGGACAACCTGGAAAAAATGTTATTTTTGGTTTTTTTAATTTTTAGTGTCTCCTTAAAAACTTTCCTAAAAGCAAGTCCTTGCCATTTTGAGGACATTTTCTTCTCTTCATCCTTGTTGCTTGCCAGATACTTTTATATTTTGTTCACTAACATTCTTCCCTAGCCAACAGAAAATACTCAGATATGAGTGTTGTGAATAAAGAAATGGAATTCTATGTGCCCAGAGGCCCTTTCCCTCATTTAAAATGTTCCACTTTAATGTTGAAATAATGTGAGTTCATGTATAACCTTCTAGTTTTTGGAACTTTTCTCCCATTCATCTGAGTCCTCAATCACCAGCCACTTCTCAGAGCTTTCATTATTGAACAGTCAGCTACCTAAGGCTTAAATTTGGGGTTTTCTTTTATTTGTCATCATTTGAAACCTAAGGGAAAACAATTATCATTAAGCCTTATGCAACAGACCAGAGCACAAATTTCAGGTGTGTGTGTCAACCTTTACCTCTTCCTGGAGCAGGACCCTCAATGTAGGCCTCAAACCATGTTCCATGATACAGAGTACTTCATCATCGCATAGTCAGGCCCTCATTTTTATGCATGATAGCACTGTGGGCAGAGCTAAGTTAAGTCAGTATGGTGCTGTTTAATCGGGATTGCAGTTGGCAAAACTGATTGCTATATAGGAACAGCTTGCGGTAGTAATGGTCTTGGTATGGCTGGTAATTTTAATTTTTATTAATATTAACTAAGAATATACAGTGTGTTTCACCCAGGATGAACATACAGCAACAAATGATAATAATATACTAAGTACTAATTCATCCAGAAAAGTATATTTCATATTTATAACTTTTTATTTTGTTCATTATTGCAAGATACTAATTGCTGTTGTATCATGCAGTACTAAAGGTGCTTTTCATTAGTAATGCACGTGGTTTTTTTGGGGGGGTGTTTTTAATTATTTAGATCATGTTGCATGTTATTGATGCATGTTTGAAATTTGTTGTGTCCTTTAAGGCATGATAGGTGGCTATCCGCCAGTCCTGCCACCTTTGCAGGGGCCAGTTGATGGCATTGTTAGCATGGGCAGCATGCAGCCACTTCACCCTGGGGTGCCCCCACCCCACCACCTTCCGCCAGGTATGCCAGGCATCCCAGGCATCCCACCACCGGGTAAGAACATTATCCTCATTCACTCATTATCTCATCTTCATTTTTTTCATCTTCCTCCTGCAGCCAGGTATTTGGAGGAATGCCTGCCCCTTTTTCTTCATACACCATTGAGGAAGATGCTAGTAATAACCATCAGGAGGACCAGGGTTTGGTAGCCACAGACACTGAGCATGTCCCTGGTTCTAGAGAGATCTGATCTAAAAGGAACAGCACAGTCCAAGGCCAGGCAGAGTAGAGAAACAATCTAGAACCTGGATTGCTGACTTGATCCCACCAGGGGTCAAAAATACTAGATATGACTTAGGAAAAACTGTTCAATTACCAGAATTCTTCAGAGCCTTATTTCTGTGAAAGGTCTTGGTACTTTCTGATGAAAATCCTTCACTGATACAGTTCTTATCTCACAGGAGCTGTTCTCAGTTACTGCAGAAGAAAGCCACAGGTTCCCTCTCCCATTTCTTCAGCTCCTTCTTAATGGATTGTGAAGGAACAATTGTCAAAGGAAATTGGGGGGGAAACATCAGAAAGTAGCAATGCCTCAGAAATTCTGATTTGCTTTTTGTAATGGATTGAAAAAATAGTAGCTGAAAGATGGAGAGAATAAAAGTCTTAGCTAGATTTATCTCAGTTGATTCCACCAAACTTAAAAACTCAGAAAACATTTTAGGTAGCAACATGATTCCATAATGATTTTGTTCAGCTTGACCTATGAGAATTCCTAGAGAATTAAAGGATGTGTTTTTAATGAATT
Organism: Monodelphis domestica; assembly: GCF_027887165.1. Lineage (NCBI taxonomy): Eukaryota > Metazoa > Chordata > Mammalia > Didelphimorphia > Didelphidae > Monodelphis > Monodelphis domestica. Next base: position 86,453,782 of record NC_077233.1, read on the forward strand.
AAATGTCAGGAAAAGTACATAAATTGCTTTCTGACCCAGGAGGATTGGCCATCTGGTTGCTTTGTCTCTTGGGGAATTATGACCTTTAATGAATCCCAAGATAACTGGGCACAAATAGAAAAGGCACTAACTCTTGTGTCAGAGGACCAGCTTTCAAATCCCACTTGGGTGACCTTGGACATATCACTTAACTGTCCAGGCCATAATTTCCTCATAAGATGGGGGGAAATAGTGCAGCTAGGTAGCTCAGTGGATAGAGCTAGGCCTGGAGACAGGAGTTCCTAGGTTCACATCTGGCTTCAGATACTTCCTAGCTATGTGACCCTGAGCAAGTCACTTGACTCCAATTGCCTAGCCCTTACTCCTCTTCTCCCTTGAAACTGAGATTTAATATCATTTTTAAGATAGAAGTTAAGGGTTTAAAATAAGATAAGGGGGCTTTTGAGGCCCTTTCAGCTCAAATTTATAACCCTATCAAGGTAGTCCACTTTATGTAGTTTATAATCTGTTCGTTTCATTCAGCAAAACTTTATTAAATGCCTGCTATCTGTAAGGCATTTACACACACTCACACACACTCTCTATCTCTATCTCTCTCTGTTTCTCAATTGGGCTTCTATGAAGCTTCAGGAAAGTTAAATGAGATGCCTTCAAAGGGGGAGCTTCACAAAGAACTACTGATCTCCAAATAGTTCTACAGAGATAGCCTTAAGCACTTTTGAAATATGTGAAGCAAGTGTAGTGACTCCTATAGCCTTTTTACAATTTGAAATCTGTCGACAAGCCAGAACCCCCCAAGAACTATTCAATGCTCATGAGGAGAGGGAGACTGCTTTCCTTCTTTCTTTCTTCCTTCCAGTCTACTTTTTTTTAAAGGATGTTGGATATATTTAAAGGGCTGGGAATTTTAAAAAAAAGTCAGAAAGGTCCTGAAAATTAGAGAAATGCTATTAGAGAGGAAGGGAGACTTCTGCTTCTGTGTAAGGTGTGCCAACAGTATGAAGTTATGAGGCTGCTTTTCCCATGTGGCTTGAAGAATTGATGCCATTACTTTTAATCACAACTTTTATCTGCCTTATTGATTTAGTGGTTAATTGCAATTATTATCCAGATTCTTAGCACATTCTAATAGAAACTACCAAAAAGACTAGCACCTTAAACAAGCAGCCAACTTTGTGATGAGTGGTCAAGCCTCCTCTATCTCTTCCTCTCCCCACAGCCCTCTGTTAGGTATTTTTTTTTAAGCATGATATGTTATATAGACTTAAAATAATGTCACATTTCTTGTGCCCAATAAGACTTTTCCTGAGAGTGTTAGTATAATTAATGTGCTAGATGAAGAAAGAAGTTTAATATTGGACATACAAGCACAAAATTAAAAGTGCTATGGAGATAATTCATTTTCTGTCTGGCTACCAGTTAGGATGTTAGCAACAGCATCATTGATACAAGGAGAAAAAAAGACAGAAAATAGATTGGATTTGCATTCTCCTGCAAAGCCTATCTGTGGCACTGCCAGTTCTGGCATCCAAAAGGTGTTTGCCTAGTCTGTGCCAGCATTTTTGGCAGATTCCTGTGAGCATCACAGTTAGTGGAATGGCCAATTGCCTCCAGTCCAGCAGCTCAGTTATTTTCTCTCACCTCAAAACAACAAAAGTCCCAACTTCTATTTGAAAACACTGTCAGGGTAAATTAGAATAGGGATGTCCAAGGAGATAAGATCTTGCTAAGCACCATTTGTGCAGCAAGGTACCCTAGAATCAGAGGCAACTTTCACAGAATAAGGTTCTGGCTTTTTAAAGAACTGGTTCTTTGTTTAATCAGAGAAGCCAGTGGGTGGGGGAAGCTGGGTAGCTCAGTGGATTGAGAACCAGGCCTAGAGATGGGAGGTCCTAGGTTCAAATCGGGCCTCAGACACTTCCCAGCTGTGTGACCCTGGGCAAGTCACTTGACCCCCATTGACCAGCCCTTGCCACTCTTCTGCCTTGGAGCCAATACACAGTATTGACTCCAAGACGGAAGGTAAGGGTTTTAAAAAAAAAAGCCAGTGGGTGAGATGGGGATTGAAACAAATCTAAAAAAATGAACTGGAGTTTTTTTCCTCATGAGACAATAGTTGCTGGTGACAAGTCACCAAAAACTCAAACTCTGTATTACTCTTTTTTTTTTTAACCCTTACGGTTCCATCTTCAATCGATACTGTGTATTAACTCCGAGGCAGAAGAATGGTAAGGGCTAGGCCATGGGGGTCAAGTGACTCGCCCAGGGTCACACAGCTGGGAAGTGTCTGAGGTCAGATTTGAACCTAGGACCTCTCGTCTCTAGGCCTGGCTCTCAATCCACTGAGCTACCAGCTGCCTCCTCTGTATTACTCTTATATTGATTGGTATTACAAATACCACAGTGTCCCAAAAGTCTTGCCTTCATCAGTCCCTTAGTAATTTTGAATAGTAAGTCACAACAACAGAAAATAAACATTCTTTTAGTCCAGTGCCTGTGACAGCACAGAGCAGTGAGAGAAATATTTTGTCACAATTTGAAGTTGGGGGAAACAATTATCATTAGGTCTTATGAGTTAGACCAGAGCGTAAATTTCAGGGGGTGAGGAGAGACCCTTACCTCATCCTGGGGCAGGACCCTCAATGTGGGCCACAAACCGTGCTTCATACCAGTACCGGTGACTGAGTGAAGCCAATCATAATCATAGAAGCCGGTATTTTCATCTTCCGGCGTATTTTCTATCTTATGCTGGGATGCCCCACTGAATAATAACAATTGTAATGATTTGACTTTGGATTTTTGTAGCACATTCATATTTAATTTCCTTCCTCTTTTTGCACTTCATACCCTCAATCCTAATGCCGGTGTGTCACCCATTACTGCACATAACAAAACCCTAAATCTGAAGGTTGTGGAGTCAAGCAAAAGGCAAGACTCCTGAGAAGTGTGTGCTCAGACCCTAAATAACCTGAGGATATGCCGTGCTCCTTTACCTCTCTGTTTGGGGCACGTCTAAAAGATTCTTTTAAGTTGCAGCAAGCATTTCCCCAGGAGAGGAGCTTCCTCACCAATGAAATGACAGGTCCAGTTCCCATCCCTCCAGAGTAAACAGTGCTTTGAGTTGCACTGAGTGCATTGTGGACATGGCCATAAAGACAAAAAGGCTTTGGGACTCTGGTATAAATGGCATCATTTCTTATAAAAGAGTTTTTTTCCCCTCACTGTAACCCCTGAGCCTCTAACTGTGTTAATTACATTTTAAAATATAGGTGTGATGGGCCAAGGAGTGTCCCCCATTGTAGGCCCTCCAGCACCAGGAGGAAGTCCTTACGGACAACAAGTAAGTCATTTAGTTTGGTCTTCTGGCTGTCTGAAGTTCTGCCATTCTGAATGTGGACGGAGCCTTCTTCTGTGTGAAAACAAACGTTCTCATTCCTTGGTCATATCCTATTTCAGATGGGAATCCTGGGGCCCCCGGGCCAGCAAGCACCACCTCCGTATCCTGGTCAGAATCCAGCAGGCCAGCCTGTCATGCAGCAGCCTACAACACCAATGTTCGTCTCTCCCCCACCAAAGACACAACGGCTTCTGCACTCAGAGGCCTACCTGAAATACATTGAGGGGCTCAGCGCCGAATCAAACAGTATTAGCAAGTGGGACCAGACCCTTGCAGGTAAGAAGAGAGTATCTGCACCAGCCAATGCTAATTAATGCCAGCTTGGATTAGGCCTTTTCATTTTTGAATCGATTTGCATGGCATGTGTGGCAGTGGTTTTTATTTTGGTGTTACAGTCTTAGAGACAACTTGATACGACTACTGGTTAAACACTCCCTGTTAGAAAAATACAAAGAAATCCCAAAACAGTTTAGCCACAGGCCTCAAACTTAGTGCTGTGCTCTGCATACTGACAGCAGCACACTGGAATTGTTTTTCTGCCAGACTTTTGTGTTGACTTTTTTGTAAAACATGACTGCTATTTTCAGAAAATTCTGAGTTTATTAACAGAGACATAAAAACTAATTTTGGTAGAATTTAAATCATTAAAAATAATCATATTAACCTCAGAAAGTAATATATTTCAATTCACCAGTATCGTTGTATTTTCAAGACGTCACTGACAATAATATATAAGCATTAACCTAATCTTTAAGTGAGAGCTTAAATCAAGGAAAATGTGCTAAACCTTCCTTTCTTGAGAGGTTTTAGGGAAAAGTTGAGTAGGTCTTTCCCCTACTTCCTTATATGTTGCATTTAAAGCTTTTTTTTTTTTGCCCCAATCCAATGAAACAAGCAGTTAATGTGCAATGTGCAAGACACTCTGTATGGTATTGGGTGTACAAAGACAAAATGAAAAAAACAGTACATGCCTTCAAGGAGCTTACACTCTCCTAGAATAGAATAGTCCATAAATTTGAAAGACCAGCGTGATAACTGCTCAAGAAAATCAATTATCAGCTTCACTTTGTGTTCAATCCCTTTTGTTTTGTAAGAAGTAAAAAATGACTTTTGGTTATCTTTTCGGTTAAATAATACAGAATTCCATTAAAAGACATTGCTTTGTATTATTAATAATAAGAAAAAGAAATCATTTATATAGCACTTAGAGGATTACAAAATGTTTTCCTTATGGCAGCTCTCTAAGGTATTGGTTTTGATAGTTGGTGAGTGAGTTGAAGTAGAAAGCACATTAGACTTTGAATTAGAACAGCTCCATCATTTACTTAGGCATGTGATTCGGCAAGTCAGCTAACCCTCTCCAAGCCTCAATTTAATTATCTGAACAAAATGGGTAAAATAGGGGCTTGATATACTTCCTTTACAGAATGAGAGAAAAACGGTTTTTGTCAACTTCAAGTAACTATAGAAATGTGAATCATCATCTCCCATTTTACAGATGGGGGCCCACGAGACCCAAAAGTCTTCACTCCCTCTTGGGCACACGGCTAGCTGCCAGGTGGTGTAGTTAGAATTTTTAATGAGTTCTCTGTAATAGACACCAACTGAAATGATATGGAAAATGGGCTTGGAAATATTCTATAATTAAACTTTGCAAACTTTGTTCCCTACTTTAATAAATGTGGTAAACCTTAAGAAAATGAAAACTGGGGTTGGGTGATCACTCTGTTTTACTTCTCAGCCCGAAGACGAGATGTTCATCTATCAAAAGAACAAGAAAGCCGCCTTCCTTCACACTGGCTGAAAAGTAAAGGGGCCCACACTACCATGGCAGATGCCCTCTGGCGCCTTCGTGATTTGATGCTTCGAGATACCCTTAACATTCGCCAAGCATACAACATAGAAAATGTTTAATTGCATAAATTACTTTCTTTGATACAAACATAAAGAGTTTTGTGGAACAATAGCTGTTTTAGTTACTGGGGGGATAACAAAACAATAATTTTTATTGCATTTTATTGTACATTGCAAGACCATTTTTATATAAGGACACTTTTAATAAGCATATTTCAATTTGTTTTTGTTATATTGAGTTGACTTTATCAAATACACAAAGATTTTTTTGCATATGTTTCCTTTGTTTGAAAGCCAGTTTCATATTTGGTTGTATGTGTAGACATGGAGTTATCTTTTTACTTGTTGCCATGGATCTGATACCATTGGGGTTTTTTTATAAAAGAAAAACAGACCAAAAAAAAACCATGAAAAAAAAAACTGTTTACAAATTAGTTTAAAATGACAATGAAATGTGAAGTTAGTCCTAGTTTACATTGTAGAAGAGTATGTCTGTTCACGTGCCTGCGTGTTTTAAGGCACTTCCAGCAGAAACCATTGCTTACAGGTGAATTGAAATGCTTTTTCAAAAAGAAATATTAGAGATTCAACAGATTTGTAGAGGCTTCCATCCAATCAGTAGCCACCTAATGGAGAACCAGGCATTCCTCTGAAGTTTGCATCTGCCCTAGACCAGTCCAGTCCAGCGAGCACATTTTCTTGTGCTTCATTGAATGTCGGTCTACAATTGACCTTTATAAAAAACCTGCATACTCTTGTGGAGTCTGAACAGGTGAATGGGTAGAATATTTTCAACTGTTTAAAAAGAATTCCCAGTTTGTCTCCACATGTTCTGTTAGATCTTGTGAAGTTTTCAAATTCAGATATTAAAAAGCATTTACATTCACACTGGAGTATTATGGTAGATGGAGGTGATTTTTAAAACATATAACCCTTGCTTTAAAAATAAAATACAGCAGTGTGTAAAAGTGATATCTTCACTGAAAATGAAATTATGAGAATCAATTACTCTCAATCCTTTTTTTTTCCTCCCATTTTTCATTCCTGTGCGTGGTATTTTTTTCTCCAAGTTTCAAGGTTGTAACTTTCTACCATTTAGGACTTGCTATACATTTTCAGCCAAAAACTTAAGAGCTGCAACTTTTCTGTTTCAGAAATATTTTTAATATTAGCTTAAATTTTTGAATTTCAGGGGGTAATAAGTGCATTTAGAGCTGGGGGAAAAATCACTATTTAAGAAAATGCTTTCTGAAAAGGCCACACAGATCCCATTACACATTAATTTAGAGATACTTTATTCCCTGTCTAACTTGATAGTAAACCTTCTTCAGGTGGCAGCTTACCTTTAGAGCATCTATCCAGGAAATTGCCCAGGCAGCTGGACAAAGCTTTCACATGCTGCTATAAACTACATCACATTACTTTGGGGGAAGGAGGTGTTCGTGTTTTTGAGTGGTTTTATCATACCATAACCCCAGAAGAACTCCTTTTTTTTTTTTTAGGTAGGCATTACTACCCCGATGCCTAAATGCCATTCTTCTTAAATCATGAGTGTAGAGCAGAGAAACTCTTTTTGTCTCTATATATACTTAAGTACAGTAGGCCGTCATAACTGCCGTAGTCAACCACTGGATCTAAATCTTCATCAAGTATTTTGAAGTAATTTAAACACTTTTTTTTAAAGATTTATGTTGCTGTTTTGTTAGAATACATCTCAGTGACTAGAGTTTTTGCTGTTTTCACCACAAAGATTAAGACATTGAACTAAATCAGATAATGAACATGTCCTAGTTCTTTGTTTATCTGAGCCATCCAACCACCATCATGGACTGTATATTAAAATCGGATTCTTTTATTCCTAGACATTAACAAAATTACACCAAAGAGCCTGGAATTAATTTTAGTTAAGTTATTTATTTATTTTTTTTTATTTTGTTTTGCTTTTATTTTCTTTGAGGCCTAGATAAGACTGCTTTGGGGAGCTTCTCAGAAACACTTTTTTTCCCTTTTTCTTATTTTTTTCCCTTTTTTTTCCCACCAAACCGAATGGTCGCTGTTATTATCTAAGACACTGGAAGCTGAAAGCACTCCTTTTTCAACCCCTTTACCAGCTTCAGTGTCACTGTAAGAACTAACCAAATCAACCCTGGGTCTCCTTTAAGGTCATGCAGAGCAGTGCCATTGAGGCTACTTAATGGGCCCAATCAAGTTTGTTTTGTTTTGTTTTGTTTTTAACTGTGTATTTATTTTAGAATCATGTCTTTCTGTGTATTTCTGTGGAGAATGTCAGTAAAAATTTAGGGGATAGGATTTGAGGTCTGCAGTCTAGAATTTCATACCTAACCAAAAAAAAATTTTTTTCTAATTCAAGTGATTAAAAAAATAATTAAATAACCACACATTTTTCCTGTGGTTTTTAGAACCTCTGGTTTGTATGGCTGTGGAAAATATGTTGGCCTAAACAGCATTGTAATATTTTTAAAGTGCAAGTATGTATGGGAGAAAATTGGGTTTATATGCAAAGTAAGAATATAGATTAAAATAGTGTATGTATTTTCAGTCAACTGGTTGAAAGCCATTAATTGCATTCTCTCTCTCTCTCTCTCTCTCTCTCTCTCTCTCTCTCTCTCTCTCTCTCTCTCTCTCTCTCTCTCTGTCTCTGTCTCTCTCTCTCTCTCTCTCTCTCTCACACACACACACACACACACATACACATCCCTTCCCCTTCAAAAGGAAAAAAAAAACTTTATTTGTGCAAAATCTCAAAATTGGTGTTGGTGACTTTTCAGCTTAAACGTTTTCAGACCTGGTTATAGTCATGGTTGGTTTATCCTTACCTCTGTATCAAAAGGTTTAAAGTGGTAACCAGTCTCATGATATGTATGTACCATCATTTTGTTCATCTGAAGCTTTTTAATCCAAATAAAAATGGAGTTTGCAGAGTGATTTAGATTAATCAGGTTTGATGGTTCCATTAAGAGTTTGTTGACAGAATTTAGTTTCAGGAATGTTTGGCTCCTGAAATATGTGATTATATAGACTGACTGATTTTTGTTTAAAAAGAAGACGTGGCGTTTGGCAGCAGAATGCCAATCACACAAGAAAAGAAGACCCACAGCGACCTGCTGAGACTGCACACTGAGCTGGCCTTAGTTAGGTGACACACCGTGCTTAGCAAGCCACTAGGGCAGGCAGCCAAGGCAAGATAAATTGAAAGTCAAAAAGTGAAAGATAAAGGAAAGTTGTCATTTATTCACTTCTAGGAAGAGGAGAACCATAACAAATAGTGCTTTTGCAAGTGAAGCACACCAATCAAATATAGCCAAGAACACATGGCTTTGGTATGTCTCTACCTTTCAAAGGAAACTACTTGTGTTGATAAAACAACCAATTCTATTTTTCATATAACTTGATATCCCAACAAAAGTTGGAGCTTTTAATGAGCAATGAAACATTTAGAGCTCCCTTTTCATATACCCCACCCTCAGGCTCAGGAGAAATGCAATGTAAAAATAGAGAAACCAGAAAACTATAGTTTATAAACTCTTAAGCAAAAGGGAAACTTTTTCTTGACTAGAAGAAAGGTTCAACCTTCTTGCTAAATTAAAGGAAACCCTGCTTGAATTATAAATGCAGTTCAGCCACAAGAATGGAAATTTAGTCTTGGAGAAACTTGGATGACTTCACATGAAGGGTGCTCTGAGGGAAATGTAATAATCTTAAGTATGTCCCAGGTGGCAAAACTGATCACATGAAGGAAGGGGAATGGGATTGAATTGCAACACAAAGGATTTAGGTTAGATAAGACATTGTCTAATAAAAGTCTCCTAGCCATTAAAGTGAGTTGCCAAGGAAGGTAGTAGGGTTATATATATATATATCCTAGATCAGTGATGGCAAACCTATGGCACACATCACTCTATGGGCACATGTACCACCCTTCCCCATGAGTTCATTACTAGGAAGCCAGAGGGACTCAGGTAGAGCTGCTCCCTTCCCCTTTCTACCCTGCCTGATGACATTTTTTCACATCACCCACCCCTCTGCCTAGCAGGCCAATGGGAGCCCTTTCTCACTCCCCTGTGGAGGGGAGGGGGGGTGTACAGTACATGGTCTCTAAAAGGTTTAGCATCACTGTCATAGACTGACATATAAATTAATAAAAGATAGAGATAAATAAAAATGATCACTTTTGTCATATGAAAAGGGATAAAAACCAGTGGTCCCTTTTAGAGAACCGCCAGGTCATTTTTTCAGATATTAGAGAAATACAACTGACCCTACAGATTTCCTGCTCTGTTAAGAGGTCACTAGTCTCATGTAGTGAAAAGAGAATTAAATTTAGATTCAGAAAATCACTTATTACCTGCATAAAGTAGGATAAAATCAATTGACCTGAAACTCAGTTTCCTTATCTGTAAGATGAGAGGGTTAGACTACATGATCCATCCCTTCCAACTCTTAAAACCTAAGAAGACAGACAGGTGTTGTTCATCATTTTTTGCTGTTATTAGAAAAGTCTTGTGAGTATATAATATAGGAAACTCCCCAAATAAAAGTTCCTTCCACTCACTGATGTAAAAAATGTTTCTGTACTTTATCAAGTGCCCTGGCATGAATACAAGGAAGTGGGACTTCCCCAAGTTCTTCAGCTAGTTGTCCATACCCAAGTCTTTTTGTCTAAGGCCAGGCTTTTCTATCCTGCCACACTGCCTTTCATGGTAATAAGTATTTTTATCTTTCTACTCTTACCTTTTAATGAAGTCTCAGATGTTTACTGTGAAAGGAAACAACGATCTATATGGAGAAGACAAAAGGCCAAAAAGGTGTTTGTAGGCTGGCATTAAACAGGGCTCATCTGATGTTGGAGGCTGGACACCGTCATCAGCTCTGACGCCTTAAGGTGCTTGGGGTTTAATAAGTGTGTTTCTTTCTGGGCAAACTGTAGCAAGATATCACTCTATCTGTTTCAAAGGCTTCATGTTTATAAAATAACCAGAGGAAGATACAATGTACAGTGATAAAACAGTTCAGAGAAAATTGCATCATATTCTACAGAACGAGACTCAAATTTTAGCCGCTGATAGACAGACTAGATGGGTTTTTTTTCTTTCACAGCAAGCAGACCCTTGCAGTATTTCCCTCTGCAGCAGGTTAGACTCCATTCCATCCAACCAGCATTTGTTGACACCTCTATGAGAATTGGTGCTGAGGCCTGGGGAAATGGAGGAAGTAAGACCTATTCCCTGTCCTCATGTAGTGCTCCAGCATGTATGTGAATAAGTAGGAGACCGAGGTATCATGGAATGAAAACAAAGGAGAGATCCAAACAAAGTGTCCCAAAAAACTGGAGGTGGGAGTTGTCGCTTCTAGCTGGTGGGAATCGGGGAAAGTTTGATAGAGAAAATGGCTCCCTATGTGGGGTTCAGAAGAAGAAATGTTAGCAGTAATGGGGAGGAGGGGCACTGTGAGCACATCCCAAGCACGAGGGATGATGAACAAAAGAAAAGATGGGAAATGGTACGTGATCCACTTTGAAATTGGTTATCATGGAGGAAAGTTTGAGTTTAAGGCAGGAAGACTAGTTTAAATAGTACTCATTAGATAATGGCAGCTCAAAAACAGGAGTGATAGACTCGTGTGCTAACATATAAACACATCCTTGGACTGAGGGGACGGAAGGCGCCATCCTGAAAGCCTCGAGCGACGTTGGTGACGTGCCGGCGTGGGTGCTGCTCTGCACCGGAGGACGTTTTCCACAACCCAAAGCGAGCGCTTCCTCCCTCCGCTCATAGGCAGCTTAAAAGGGGCGGTTTGGGCACACGAGCTTGGAAACCTTCACCAACGCTGGCCTAGAGGAAGTCAGACCCGAGAAGAAGCGCGAGTGCAAAGTGGTGATGGAAGCAGACAGGCAGAGAACTGGGAAGAGAGCCATAAGATTGACAACATACAACTTTCTCACCACGACGCCCGCTGCTTAGGTAGGGTATAGATCGGGGCTCAGACAGGTATCCGTCAGTAAGTGTTACATGCCCGGCACTGTAGAGATTTTTTTTAGAAGGCAAAAATAATCCTGGTCTCGGGAGTTCACGTTCTAAAGGAGATTCAGAAGGCAAGTGCAGAAGAAAAAGCCTCGAGTGGGATTTGACCTGAAGGAAGCCCAGGGCAGAGATCCGGAAGACAAGCAGAAACCAAGGACTCACTTAACTGAGTTTGAGATGTCCAAAAGGCCTTAAGTAGTTCAGGGCAAACTCAGGAAGAGGAAATTGGGCACCTTCAAAGAGATGCTATTTGAACTGCTGGGAACTGGTAGAAGAAAAGGGAGCCTTGGACAAAGCCTTGATGGAAACCCACAGTTTATGGGGAGCCAAGAGCTGTGGCACAGAATTCAGGAGAGAATATCACGTATGGATATCAGTGACCTATGGCCCTCTCTAAGGACTAATAAAAGAGCAGGAGACTTGGCAGTTAAGAGAACACTGATAAGGGGGCAGCTGGGTGGTGGCTCAGTGGATGGAGAGCCAGGCCTAGAGATGGGAGGTCCTGGGTTCAAATCTGGCCTCAGCCACTTCCCAGCTGTGTGACCCTGGGCAAGTCACTTGACCCCCATTGCCTAGCCCTTGCCACTCTTCTGCCTCAGAGCCAAAACACAGTATTGATTCCAGAACAGTAGGTGAGGGTTTAAGTAAAATTTTAAAAAAGGGAAAACTGATCACTTCAGAGCAGTGTTAGCTGAATGATGAAATAATTTTCCAGATTGCAAAGGCAAGAGAAGCACTTAAGGGAATCGGGGGGGGGGGGGGGGGGGCTTATGGCCAGTGCAGCTGCCAGGACTTAGGGAGACTGCCCAGCCCCACTTGGAAGTCCCAAGCACTCCTCTGGCCAGCGCCCAGGTGAGTGCTCTGTCCTGACTCCCCAGGCAGGATCCTGAAGATCCAACAGCCTAAACCTCCAACATTCAAATGGGCCTGCCTGAGAAGAGAGACAATTCAGGCAATCTAGGGCGAACCACGCCAACCAAAAGTGCATCAGAGGACGGAGTGGAGGCCTGAGACAGGCTCAAGTAACTAAAACGAGATTGATGAGCAAATCAACTAGTATCAAAAATGATCGTAATTCTAGAGATCCTCCAAAAGATACAGATAGCTATAAACAGACTGAAAGGAAAAAATGAGTATTCCCGGGGACCCCCCTCCTGCCCGAGAAGTGGCGTATTCAAGGTGCAGCAAGGGCCCTCGATTGTGACCGTGGCCACTGCGTGCATTCATCTTGTGTGTTTGTTAACGGTTTTCATTTTCTTTCAGCTTCTTAATGGAGTAGAGAATTAATGCAATAAAGGCAGGGCCATGTAAATATTTTTTCGGATGCACAGAAAACAGGGACGCTTTTGGACATCACTACTGTATGGATTAATTTTGATTGATTCTATGTAGTTGTTACAAGGGTATCTGTTTTCTTAGTTTTGAAGCAGAGGAGGATGAGATAGAAAAGGAAAGTTTGGGGATGCAAAAAAAAGGGAAGGCGCTGGGAAAAAATTTAAATAAGAATAAAACAGGGAAGTCCAAATTGAAGGACAGACAAGGAAGACAGCTGTGAAAGGAATGTATGAAGTTCATTTGGTACTTTTTAAAAAGCTGGTATGAAATGGAGGGTGGCGGGGTCCCGTACGAAGGGGGACACATCTAGGGTCCAGGCAGAGGGCTTGGCCTTGGCAAGAGGAAGGTCCATCTCTGGGAAACGAGAGTGAAGCCGATGGGACAGAGGAGACGGGGAGCACCACAAACAATGCCTTTAACGGGGGGATGAATTGTGGGCCTCGGCTAAGAGGGTCAGGGGAGACGAGAAACAAACATTTGGAACAATCCACTGGAGTGGGGGAGTGGCTTAACTAAGGGGGACACGATGATGGCCTTCTTGCTGGGGGGTCCCCAGCGAGAAGAGAAATCGTGCCTTTGTGGCACAGACTCCGTGGTGGGAGGACTGCAGAGCCCGGGCCTGCCGGGACACGAGCAAGAGGACCAGGGGGCCAAGGCCTCGGCCTCCCAGATGAAGTTGGAGGAGAGAGGCCGAGGAAAGAAGGCGGCGGAGAGGAGCCTGGAAACAGTGATGGAGAGAGGGCTGATGAGGCCTGGGACCAGAGGCGGGGTGGCGACAAGATCGAAGGCCTGGAGAGAGGAAGAGCAGGCCAGGGCACCAGAGTGTCTGAGGGGGCAGCAGGGAGCCTCCTGGAGGCAGCGGCGGAGGAGACTGAGCAGGGCGCCATCACCAGGACCTCCCGGAGATGGATTCCGAGATGAGTCAGGCAGCGGGCGAGAACATGGAGCCGAAAGGGCAGCCGAGGAAGCAGGAAGGAACGAGCTCGTTAGTGACGGAGCGGGCGGGCCTTCCGCATTGCCCAGGCAGGCTTCGGGTGTATGGCAGGGTGGGAAGGCTCACATTTGGGCCCTGCCCCCTGGCCGGTCAGAAATCCCGAGGATGCGTGAGGCACAAGGGAGCGTGTGGACCCTATTAGAGTCGAGACCCAGATCAGCTAGAGGCAGGCCCACAGGACCAGGGTTCCAGGCCCTCCCTCGCAGTGACGAATCGGACCAGACCTCAGAGCAGGGGCAGGAGGCTGCAGAAACGTGGCTAGCCCGCAGGAGGCCCTGGTAAGGAAGGAGGGGGGAGGGACTTGGCCAGGGAGGAGCCAGCCTTAGAGAAGGGGGAAATGACTTGGCACCAGAGACTAGGGCAGGCTAAGGCCTGAAACGATAAGTAAACAAGTGGGCGTGGGGGTTTTAAAAGTCAGCGAATTCTAGATCTGATCCTGCAGGGAACAGAGGACCCTACCCGATCAATAAAAACTGAACTCCATGTAGAGCTTGAGGAATGGCCAAGATCACCGTAGCAGCTGCGAGTGAGGTGCTGATGCTTAGCCGCAGTTGGGACTAGAGCTACATTGGGGAGAATTCAGATCCCAGGGGGTAGGCGAAGCTGTGAGAGTCAATGACACAACCAAGGGGAAGAGTGCTAAGACAGAAGAGGCCCTTCACTACTTGAAGGCTCTGTGCCTTTGCAGCTGAATCAGAGAAATGTGAAAGGAGACTGAACACGCAGGGTAGAAACAGACTGTGGAAGCCTTGGATTACATGTGGTTCAGGTAATCTTGAGGCAGTCAATTCTTGATTTTTCCTCTAAAAAAAGAATTCTGGGGGGCAGCTGGGTGGCTCAGTGGATTGAGAGTCAGGCCCAGAGACGGGAGGTCCTGGGTTCAAATGTGGCCTCAGACACTTCCCAGCTGTGTGACCCTGGGTAAGTCACTTAATTCCCACTGCTTAGCCCTTACTGCTCTTCTGCCTTAAAACCAATACCCAGTACTGATTCTAAGATGGAAGGTAAGGGTTTAAATAAATAAAAAAAAATTAAAAAAGGATTCTGATATTATATTTATTCATGATTTGATTTCTTTCACATTTCAGCAAAAAGCAGTACTTTAAGATCATTACTAATGACCTAAAACACATTCATCTCATTCAGTCTGCCCTGAAAACTCTTGAAGAATCCTTATACTGCTGCAGAAATGCTCTCAAGTCTGACAATAACCTGGGTCAGAAAAGCCACGAGGTTAAAGGATCCGTGATGTGGCCACTAGAGGGCCCCAATGAGTGGGCTGCTAACATGATGAGAGGCCCCAGTAATAACCTTTCACATTCACAGTCATTAAAGTAAGTTCGGGCTACTTAATTTGTTGAGAATGAAGGCTCCGTCACTTGGGTTTCTTACGATTCCTCCTCCAGCTTTCTCTGGTACTGTCTCTCTGACTCTTTTCTTCGATATACGTCATCTGAGAAAAATAAAAGTCTGGTTATTCTTCTGAAAGAAAACTGAGAAGGTAAAAAATGCGTAAAGCTCACAAGAGTTCAAAGTTCACGTTCACAGGGCCCACTAGTAGAAAACTTACTCTTAATGGGGGTTTGCATTACACCGTGAGTGTTCAAAGAGAAGGAGAACAACAGCATCTATAAAGTGCTCCATAATATGACACCAAACACAGGTTCCATTACAATGGAAAGGAACGGGAAATGAATTGGGCCTGGAAGATTATGCTTCAACTGGACCCTAAAGAATGGGTAAGATTTGGGGGCTGTTGGGTGGAGACAGGAAGTCCTGAATTCTAATCTGACCTCAAACATGTTCTAGCTGCATGACCCTGGGTACGTCACCTAACCCCAACGGCCTAGCCCTTACCACTCTCATGCCTCAGAACAGATACTGAGCACCAATTCCCAAACAGAACATAAGGATTTTTTTAATGGAAAAGATTTGCATAAGCATTTGGAAGTAAAAGAGCTTCTGAGAGAGGGAAATAGCGTCTTCTGCAGAATCATGGAGCAGTCCTGTGAGCGTTCCCCAACTAATGTTGTCCGGGGCTTTTTCTTTCTCAGAACCTTGTCTCTTGGCGATCCCAATCCTCATGGGTTGAACTGTTGTTATCTCTAAGCATATATCTAACCTGGGTCTCTATCTCCAATAAGCATCTAAACCTCAAAGCATCAAAAAGGGAACTCATTAATCACCTCCAACTCTCAAAAAAACCACCCATCATCCAAATTTCTCTTTGATAAGCACCGATCCTTCCCTCTCCCTCATCCCTACATCCAATCATCGGCCAAGTTTGTTGATACCTCCCCAGTATCTCTAGCCTTCCTGGTCTAAATGGACTCCAATGTTTCCCCTCTTCAGTCCATCCTCCATACTGCTGCCAAAATAACCATCTGATCACGTCATTCCCCTGCCCAAGAAACATCAAGAGCTTTCTGTGGTCTCCCGAATACGATTCAGACTTCTCAGCCCAGTGTTTAAAGTAGCCTATTTTTCTATGTTTAACATACTTTACGACCCTCCATTCCTTCTAGCCAAAGTGGCCTGTTTGGGGTTGCCCAAACTCGGAAGTCTAACTCCCACCTCCATGCCTTTGCCTTGGCTTCCCCCATCCCTGGAATGTGTCCCCTCTCTAGGTCCACCTCTTAGCTTCTTCCAAGGTTCAGCCTCAGGCCTCCTTTCCTGACTGCTTGTTAATGATGACTCCTCAAATCATGTATATACTTAATGGTTTTATGCATTCCATTCTCCCAGTAGAATGTAAGCTCTTTGAGAGCAAGGTCTGCTTTATTCTTGTCTCATGTTTGTCGCACTTAGAACAGCGTTGGGAACCCAAAAGGCACTTAATAAATACTGACTGCCCAGAGGAAGCAAGGAGTTTGGCTTATTAGGTGGGCAGGGAGGCACCGGCCTAATAAGATCATGGGAACTGTGTAGTTGAACTGCAAAACCGTAATAATATGAAATGACGTTAGCATTAATCTACTTACAACAGGGCCCCACGGCCACAAATATCATGTACTATTCGAGAATTCTTTTTCTAGATTCATGCAAACACTTTTATAGACAAGGAGCAAAAAAAAAAAAATCAATTGAATGGAAGACAAGCAAGTTTTAAACCAGCTTAGAGCTAAGGCTTTGAACTTCAGAATGACTAAAATCCTATTAGGTTTGATTTTCAAACACAATGTTCTATTCCAGGGACTGCTGTACAGGCCTGGTGCTCTGAATTTTAAAAGGAAGGCCAGACCCCACAAGACATCTGTGCTGTCTCAGAGTCTCAACTATTCCAGGAACACTTTGTTTCTCTTTGGTTTGACTGACTACCATGCATACAACTAGGTTTGTTATCATGGCCTGTCAAGTGACAAATTATGAGCCACCCCAGAGCCCGATAATTCAGTAAGCACTTTATAAATGTGATGGATCTGACTTTGAATGCTAAAGCCAAAGACATGTCCCCAGTACCCATCTTTAGGCTCACTTACAGAAGGTCTCCTGGCCAACTCGGACTTTGATCATAAACCACTCCATTGCTCCTCCCAGAACAAAGAAGAAAGGAAGAAACCTATAGACACCAAAGCGCTGTTTTCCAGGTACCCTCAGCAGAAGTCGCTTCACTTGTTTCCTTGTGAACATCTCCAAGGTGTCAGCCAGACTTCGTGGGAAATAAACTGAAACTACAGATGGAAAGCAAGATGTTGTGCAGCTCTTCCAATAGCCTCTGCTTCTATTTATTTCAGCTTAAAAAAAATTTTAGACCCTCACCTTCTGTCTTAGAGCCAATACTGTGTGTTAGTTCCAAGGCAGAAGAGTGGTAAGGGCTGGGCAATGGGGGGACCAAGTGACTTGCCCAGGGTCACCCAGCTGGGAAGTGTCTGAACCCAGGACCTCTCATTTCTGGCTCTCAATCCACTGAGCCACCCAGCTGTCCCTTTTACTTTTAATTTACAAGGAAGCTCATTGATTCTGCCATATGGCTTTTAAATACTAACTCCCTCCCTAGAGCTTTCATGTTTATAAAACACTTTCCAAGTCCCAGGAGGTTCCCAGAGGCTGCATGAGGGAATAATCCCACAGCTCCTCAATGTCAAAAGAGCCAAAGACAGGACCCACATCTCCTGACCCCAAGGCCATCTGTGTATTGCTCTTTCTACAACACCAGAAGCCATTTCCTGAAACCAGA
Organism: Monodelphis domestica; assembly: GCF_027887165.1. Lineage (NCBI taxonomy): Eukaryota > Metazoa > Chordata > Mammalia > Didelphimorphia > Didelphidae > Monodelphis > Monodelphis domestica. The sequence continues at coordinate 86,471,580 of NC_077233.1, forward strand.
GCCTACTGTGGGGTGGTTGTTTTTTCACTAGCACCAAGACATCAATTTTCATTGAAGAAGTAGCAGAGTACTACAAAAAAAAGAGAGTCCTGCGGTATTCTGAACCAGTTCAGTCACATTCGAAGTATTCTGTTCAGTTCTGGGCACTATATTTTACAAAGGATATAAGGATGTGAAGTCAAAAGACAAAATTAGACTGTAATTAACTCTGTAACTAAGTAGCTATGTGACCATGGCAAAACCTCAACTTCTTTGGGCCTCCGTTTCTTCACTAACAATTTGGGGGTATTTTGTGATTTATAGCAATGTGTCATTAAGAATGTTAATATTTAAAAGATGCATGTTATTGTAGAAGAAATAATCAAAATAAAAGCAAAAACCATTAAATTGAAAAATACAATGTAAATGTTATCAGGAGAGTGGGCCATTCATGTGGCAGGAGCAAAGGATAATTAATGGGGATGGCCTGTTTGCCCCAGTATTACCCATGAAATGTGAAAAGATCTCAGGAACAGCTCTCAGTATGTTGAGATTTAGGAAAGCCAGAGGAAGACAGAGTATGAGAACATGTTTAGGTTGTGATGGGCATCATTAAAGGGTTTTTCCATAGATATAAGATTATAGATCCATCAAAGAATCTAAGTATATCTATATCTATATCTATATATATAAATCTCCATTGCCCTTTGAGTCACCTATAATATTGATTTTTCAGAATTGAACATTCAATGACTTGCAGCAACATGTCATTACAAAAAGAATAATAGGGTTAAAAGATAGATTTTAATCACAAATAACCAAACTGAAAACAAAAATCATTGAAATTAAAAATAAAACTAGAAGCTTTTTTTTTAAAGAAAAAAATTATAAAATAGACAAACTGTTAGTTAATATGGTAAAAGTAAAAAGAAGAAAATTAAATTGCCAAATCAAAAGTGAAAAAGGAAGATTCCTATGGGAGGGGTGGGGGGAGGGGAGGGAGGAATAGAAAATGATTTTTGTAACCAAGGAATAATGTTTGAAATTGACCAAATAAAAAAAAATAAACTTAAATAAAATTTAAAAAAGGGAAGATTCCTAATAAATTTAGAGGAATTAGAAGTTCGATGATATGCCAGCAACACTATTAAAAATAAAATGGATATCTACGAAAATATAAAATATAGGATACAGAGATAAAATAACCCAAACTCAGAAAAATAAATTACACAAGTCATTAAAAAACTTCCAAAATGAAAAAACAAACTAGAACTAGTTGAATTTACACATGAATTATATCAAACATTAAAAGAACAATCAATCCCAAGCTTACATGAACCGTTTTCAAAAATATAGAAAGAAAGCATCCTACAAGCTCCATCTATGACACAAATATAATTCTGATGCCTAATCTGGGAGCAAAAAAAGCAGAGAAAGAAAAATACAGACCAATCTCTCTAGTGTATAGCTATTGAGGGAAAAAAAAAGAGTAAAACATCAGCAACAAGGTTACAATGGTTAAAAAAATCAGATTTTATGACCAGAATGGACAAGCTATGAATGCAGAGTTAGTTCACCATTAGGAAGCCTTTAAGTATAATCAACTATGTGAAAAACAAAAAAACAGTAAAAATCCCATTTATATTAAAAATATTAAAAAGTATAGGAACAGGGAGCCAAATTGGCTCAAGTGGATAGAGACAGGCCTGGAGACACATCTGACCTCAGGCACTTCTTAGTTGTGTGACCTTGGGCAAGTCACTTAACCCTCATTTCCTAGCACTAACCACTCTTTTGCCTTGAAAATACATTACATAGTAATGATTCTAAGATGGAGGTATACAGGTTTACAAAAACAAAAAGATGAGTCTTCCTGACAGCAGGCCCAGAACTCTATCCCACTATGCCACCTAGCTGCCCCAGCAATGGTATCTGAATCTAATAGTATATTATTGTGCCCTAAGAAATGATGAAAGTAATAGATTGAGAGAATCTGGGAATACTTATATGAATTGTGGCAAAGTGATTAAAAAAGGAAAACAATTTGAAAGATATAAGAATTCTGATCCTGTGGGCAATCTACAACTCCAAAATAATAAAGAATGCTTCCTTCCTCTTAGCAGAGATGAGCAGCAGGTACAAAATGACATACATTTTCAAACACAACCAATGTGCAAATTTATTTTGCTTAACTATACTTATTTGGAACAAGGAAGGGAGTCAATGGGAATTGGGAGTGGAAGGGAAGGCAAGAAAGAGTGACAGAGATGAAAAAGAAAAAAGAACATCAATGAAACATTGTTAAAATACATAAAAGAAAACGAAAGGAAGTTGAGAAAAGGGCATAGATAAGCAAGGCAATGTTGGTATTATGTTGTTAAATGTTATGCATTTTTTAAAGAAACTTTTTATAATATTCACAATTTCATATACAATTCTCTTTTTCTGTTTTTCTTATGGTGTTGTTCATTTTTATTGATGGTTTTCAAGTTCATTTTTTTAAAATAAGATGGATTTTTATTTGGGGAAGAAGCTTGGGGTTACTGTGAAAATGAAGTATGATTTCCCAACTGCAATCCAGACTACTCTTTCCCTATTTGGGGAAGCAGCTTGGTATTGAGCTTGCAATCAAGAAAAGCCAAATTCAAACTGTGCTTCAAATACCTCTGGGCAAGTTGCTTAATCTGTTTCAGCTATCTCATCAGTATAACAAAGTTAACAGCATCTAACTATAGTGAGGGTCAAATGAGAAAAGCACTTTGCAAACTCCCATGTGAGCTTAATACAGTCTCAATTAACACAAGGCTCAGCTTACTGTACACACATCTGTGTACAGATATACCTTGTTTTATTGTGCTTGGATTTATTACATTTATTACAAACTGAAGGTCTGTGGCTCCACACACCTACATGAAGCAAGTCTTTCCATACCATTTTTCCAACAGCATATGTGTCACATATTATATGTTATGGTGGTATGTGATCAGTGATCTTTGATGTCACTATTGTAATTGTTCTGGGTCACCACTAACCCTGCCCATAAGAAGACAGTTAACTTAACAAATATGTGACCTGATTTTACCACTGACCACTTTTCCTCCCTCTCTAACCCTCTCCTTGGACGTCCCTATTCCCTGAGACACAAAATTGAAGAATATTGGATAAACTTAGTTGATAAGCAGCAGCAGAGTTTGAGAGGACTGACTCAAATTTTGAAAGAAGTTCTCCAAAGGATAAAATGTTATCAAACGGCAAAACTGCACAAGATCCACATCCAGAGAAAGAACTGTGGGAGTAGAAACACAGAAGAAAAACAACTGCTTGATCACATGGGTCGATGGGCCTAGTGCAAATATCAATAATATGAAAATAGGTCTTAATCAATGACACATGTAAAACCCAGTGGAAATGCTTGTTGGCTACCAGAGGGGGGTGGAAGGAGGGGAGGGAAAGAACATGAATCATGTAACCATGGGAAAAGATTCTAAGTTAATTAAATAAACATTAAAAACTGCATGAGAAATCTTTCATGAAGGAAGTCAATGGATGTAGCAAATGTGTTGTTGTCTTATTTTAAGAAATTGACATAGCCCCAACTTTCAGCAACTACCACCCTGTCAGTCAGCAGCCTAAAAGGCAAGATTCTCCATCTGCAAAAAATTTAGGATTGGCTGAAAGCTCAGATGGTAGTATTTTTTAGCAATAAAGTGTTTTTTAATTGAGGTATTTCTTTTTACTTAATACCATTGTATACTTACTAGACTATAGTATATAAGCATAACTTTCATATGCACTGGGAAACCAAAAAATTCACATGACTTGCTTTACTGCAGTTGTCAGAAATGAATCGTGCAGTCATCTCCAAAGTGTGCTTGTATACAATATGCAAACTGATCCCACTTAACGGGAATAATTTAATCCCCCTTTAGTGCTCTCATTATTTGCATTAGTACTGCATATTTCCACTAGGGTGGGACTAATTATCATATCCTCATTTCAGGGGGTTCATCATCCAGGACACAGCAGTACTAGGTCCTAAAATTTATTTTTAAATTTACTAAATTTTTAATTTAAAAATTACTAAATGGAGCCAAAGCAGAAGCCTAACCAAAATATACTCCAGGAAAGTTTGATTAGAAGGAAAATCCCAAGATAGGTTTGCATAGGACTGGGGGCATGGTTAATTTCAAAGACGTCACAGATACACTTTTAGCGGCTTCGTGAAAGAGGTGCCATCTGACTTAAGTCCTAAAGAAAAGAAAGATTCAAAGGGGCAACCCTGTGCATGTGAATGCCAGCACAAGGTGGGAAAGGAAAGGATGAGCCAGAGGAACGGGAAATGAATGAGCGGGTGCCTGGCTTGGCTGGGACCAGGTCTGAAGCAGCATGCTGAGGCCGAATTCGGGGGATGACCCCGTCAAGGACGCCGGGTTTCCAATACAGCGGAGGGGAAGTCACAAAAAGGAGCTCTTCAAAACCCGGCTCTGTCACCTCCTACCTGGGTGACCGCGGGCCGGTCATTTTTAACGTCTCTCGGCCTCAGTGTGCCACTCTGTAGGCTAAAGGAGTTAGACAGCCACTTGGTTAAAGGCTCTTCCAGCTCCGACCTTAGAGAGAAGCTGCTCCCCGCAGCGTGAAGCACCAAGGTGCCGGAGGAGATCGAAAGACAACACCGAGGCCCTGAGCCCGGAAGTGGTAGAGGAAGAGCCCGTCTACCTTCCCCGAGCGCTTCGCGGCACCAGCCAATCAAGAATCGGCGCGCGAGGTTCCCCAGGCCCTCGCTCCCAAGCCCTCACCTGGGCAAGAATGGCGAACAGCCCGCGTTAGCAGCGGCGGCCTGAGGTCTACAGGAATGACCTAGTCCACGCGGAGCATGCCGGGGAAAGTGGGCGTGGCCAGCAGACTGGTCCCAGGAGACGGAACGGAAGTTGGAAGCTGAGGGGAGGGAATTGAGGGAAAGGATTAGAGCAGGGGCGGGGTAAAGTGAGGCCAAAGTGGGAGAAGGAGCAGAGTTTATACGGGGAGAGGCTGGAGAAAGTGGCTGAGGAGCAGGGGGAGGAGATGAAGTAGGGGTAGGGCCGGGGGTACGGCAGACCTCGGTGTACAAAGAACTGGTCTAAAGTTAAGGGAAGGGCTAGAGAAAGGGTCGAGTTAAGGCACTGGAAGGGACCCGGCCGGGTATAGGGAAATGGGCGTGTCTAAAGCAAGAGAGAGGAGGGGCGAGATTTGGAAAGGTAGGAAGTCAATCAGTCTTCCAACGTTTATTAAACGCTGAAGTGCCTAGCACTGTGCTAATTGCTGAGTATACAGAGAATGGCAGGAGACAATTCCTGCCCTCCAAACACTCACCGTCTAGTAGGGAAGAACACATACAAACAGCTATGTCCATACAAGATTTACACAAGACAAATGGGAGGTCATCTCACAGGGGAGGCACTGCTACCTGAGAGTGGGGCTACCTGAGAAATCTTTGGCTTCAGTTGTGAGCAGAGCTTAGGACTCTTGGAAAAAATCATATAGCCTCGCCCCATCCCCCATTTTAAGAAGAGTAAAGCGAGATCCAGAGAAGATAAGTGAATTAATTAACCAAGTCCATGCTTGCGGTAAACGAGAGAGCCAGGATTTGAGCCCCATGTTCTACTACACATCTTCTCACCATTCCTCCGGAGCCCACCTTCGACCAACCATGGAACATTTGTTAAATGCCTAATATACATCGGGCACTGTGCTAGTATCCGGGATACAACGACAAAAATAAAAAAAATACAAACAAAAAATCAAAATAATAGTTTTAGTCTTTGAGGCTACTCTGAGCAAGTATACAAGACAGAAGATGGGGGGGAGGGAGGTGGCAAGCAATTGGAAGGGTTAAGAAGGTCTTCGTGTAAGTAGTGCTTGAGTTGGAAGCTTGAGTTAAGGAGTATATTCCAGAATGCAGGTTAGTCAGTGCAAAGGTATAGAGTCCAGAAACGGAGGTATGAAGAAGAGTAAGAATGAGAGTGAGAAGCAGTTGGGTGTAAAGAAAATACAGCTTGAGTTAAGGAGTATATTCCAGAATGCAGGTTAGTCAATGCAAAGGTATAGAGTCCAGAAATGGAGGTATGAAGAAGAGTAAGAATGAGAGTGAGAGGCAGTTGGGTGTAAAGAAAATCATGTCACAGAAGACCTGGATTCGTTTCCAGGGTTTAACACTTATAGCTGTGTGATTTTGGCTTAAAAGAGTTTAACCTCTCTTGCCACTGCTCTTTGATTGGAAAATGGTGAGCACCCCAAATACCTAAGGGGATCACTGTGGGGAAAGCACCTTTGGAAATCTTTTAAAGCCAGTGGAAGAGCAATCTTGTAGGAATTCTGAGGTCTGGGCAGGTTGTGAGCCACTTTGGAGTAGTGGAAAGCTCACTAGGACAATAGATCAGGACATCTGGATTCTGGTCTCCGATCTGCCATCAATTTTCTGTGTCATCTTCGACTTTTTCCTGTCTTGGAGCCTTTAGTTTCCCAATCAATCTGTTTGATCCTAGTGTGATTAAATCACTTCAGCCTGTAGTTGCATGCAGGAGAAAAGTGAGCCTGAGAGGCATTCTTTTTCCAGGTTTTTCTATCACCCTTTTCCCAGAGCTACAGACCTATAGAAAGGCCATTTCTGGGACTGGTGAAACTGGCAAAATAATCTCAGAGATGAAGTTTGAGAACAAGAAACTAAATACTAATCCGTGTGCCTTCAAGGGCTTCAAGAGCTCTCATAGCAATACCCTTCACAAAGTAAGCAACATAAATCTCTTATTTCTGTGCTTGTTTACTCAGCTCTCTCATTCCTTTGCTTGTGTGCCTTTGCATATGTTCCCCAGTGCAAAGTGTTTGGTGCACACCCAAGGGCATATGCCCCTAGCAGCCAGGAATCGTGTATCGAATTCCCAATGTTTTTATTGCCAGGCATCCGGTGCAGCATCACAAATGCTTTTGATGGGGATGTTTTGAATGAACCGTGCCCAACATAGTCCCGCAGAGGCAGAGCAAAGAAAAGGCACATCAAAGTGACTTGAGAATACTTAAAAGGAACATAAATAAATGGAGACTAATAGAATTCCTGGTCAGGGTTTAAAAACAAAACTGGTCAGTGAAGTCAGGGTTCATGCTAGAAAGGAGCTCTGATGGAGAAGGCATAGGAGAAGGCATAGTAAGCCCCATATACATGGTATTATTTTTAGACCTCATCCATACTAACAAACCAACTTCTGAGCGATCTAACAGACGCTTGCAAAGCATCGGACCAAGGAAAGCCTGGAACGGACGGAGCCTTCTGCAAGGGAAGATGAGGGTGGACTAAGTCTAAAAGCCCTGGAGACAGACTCAGCTTCCTCTGCGTTCTCGGACACGTATCACAGGCACTTCGTGGATGTTTGTCGAACGGAACCGAATTGAATTCCTCCTGTAGGATGCCGTGACCTTGCTGCTGCGAAGTAGCTTGAAGTCGTCCAGGGGGGGAGGGAAGGTGAGTTAAGCAGCTGCTGTGAGGATCTGCTCAGTTCCATTCAACAAGTTTCCTGAACGCCTATTGTGTCCCCAGCTCGGTGGGAGAGCTCAGGGCCGTGGCTCCCTCGGGTGAAGCATTCCGCTGGCCAGCCAGGGCGGTGCGGGAACACTCGCTCCGGGTCCGGCTGCTGGTATCCGGTCCCCGCCGCCGGTCTAGTCCACTCCCCCTTTCCTGTCCCCAATGGGAGGGGGCCTTGGACTGAGAAAGGATCGCAGCCCCTCCCCAGCAGTCCCGCACCTGGCCTGGAGCTCCGGCCATTGGCTGACTGGAAGGCCGGCACTGCAGCCATTGGCTGTCGGCGCGAAGACAACATGCGGCCGCGGCGGACCACAGCACATCTGGTGGGGCTGAGGCCGGAGCCAGAGCAGGCGCTTGGCCGGGAAGCGGGTCAGTGGGCAGAAGGAATGGCAGGCGCAGGACTGCGGGCGGCAGGGTGCCGCTGGTTACGGCTCCGAGGAGACGATGTCCCCGGCTGGCAGCGAGCGGCGGCTGCTTCCTCTTGCCAGGGTTGCGGTCCCTCGATCCCCAGCCCCTCCTGTGCAGGCTCCACCAGCCCCAGCGCCCACTGTCCAGGGGCCAACTGTCCCGGCGCCAGCGCCTCCTGCTTCTCCCCTGACGGGGTTGCCCCGCGCAGCGCCGGCCCAAGCCCCGCCGCCCAGTCTTCCGAGCCCAGCGCCTACCTGTGGTCTAGGTACCGGGAGATGAGGAAGCTGGTGCACGGTAAGAGTAGGGATAGGCAGAGTTTGGGAGGGCAGAGGGACAGACTGCACTGGATCGAGAGGCAGGGAACCTACTGCCAGGATTCTCTGGGTGGTCTTGGGCAAATCTCTTTGCGCCTCAGTTTCCTCACCTGAAAAACGAGGGGATTGGATTGATATGGCTTTTGAAGGTCCCTTTCAAAGATGACATAGGTCACAAAGCATCCCTAGGGGAAGAGGCTTTGGCAGCTACCTTGGAGAAGATGAAGAACGTGGTTGGGTCTCCTTGGTCCACTTACAGGGGAGTACGTGCTCAGTACAGTCAGAGTAGGCTTGGGTTGGGCACAGGACTCCCTGCCCTCCCACTAGTCTAAGTCCCAGGCCCAGCACACATGTGGTACTCAGATCTCCAAGTGATCACAACCTCCCCACAGAAAGCTTCCTTAAGGTCCATCAGGGGCAGAAGACTATGGTGAGATCCATTCTCTTTCTTGTCCCTCCACTCCCACTCCCCACCTCACCTTAAAAGAAAGGGGGTGGAGGGGAGCCTATTCTTGATCCCTTCAGGAGTTCTCTGGCCACCTTCCTAGGGTCTGGAGAAATACAGGACTGCACACAAATTTTCCATTGGAGATCCTGATGGGATCAACTAAACCTGGAGGATTAATGGCTAAGGTATGAAAGTATTCTCATCCCCAGGTAGTATAGCCTGGCTGCTCTTTCAGGCAGGTCCACACATTATTTTGATTTTTTGTTTAGTCATCGAATTTTTGCAAACCTCTTTCCAATCTTATATATAATCTCGTTATCTCCCTCAGAAACTTCTTGTGTATCCTTTGTAGAAATTGGGTGATGGTGAAGATCAGAACCCCTTCAATAAGCATACCTAGATTTAATTTTGTTTTAAAATAAGAATTGGCTCTTACCACTTACAAGTTAATTTGAAATTTGCTCTTGGTTTTCTGATACACTAATTGGCATAATGTCATCCTGAAACTAAGCTGCTACTGAGAACAATAACTTTAAACATGGGTTGGATTTTTTCTTTAATTTAGGATTATACTCCTAATCTGGAGCATAATCAAGTTTCTACTTACTTGACTGAAATCAATCAACTATTCTCCCTCCCAGATTTGCCCTAAATTCTCTCACCAAACTATCTAATAGCTATCTAGAATATGTTTGGGGATTAAAAGAATTGACAGATATCTGCAAGACATTTTAGGAAGCTGATGTCAGAATGAGGCCTGTGTCTAGAGGTTGACATACTATTGAATAAAGAAAGAAGCTGCTACCGGAGTCTGAAGGGGAGCTGACCCTAGTTCTGGACCTGGGATAACTTAATTTGGTGACCTAGAATGGAGACTGAGGCTGACTGATTAAATATTATCCATCTAAGGCATTCAGAGATGTAAACGTTGCACCCTTCCCTATTATTAGTGCCTGATTCCTAGAGCAGAACTCTTCCAACGGTCCCCTTTAGATCCAAGCAGTCAGTGTAACCTATGTCCACCCCGTGAAAGACTATTCATGTGACTTTGGGTTATCTCTAGGATAATTTCTTTATCCCAGTCTTGCCCATTTTCCTATGCGATTCAATTCAGCATCTAAATGTACAAGACACTGTTCTAGGGCTGGGGTTACAAAGACAAAAAACAGAAATCTCCAGAGGAGAGGGAGTACTATATGAACGCAGATAAGCAAATAATGCAAAATAATTTGAGGAAGGAGAAAGCATTACTACCTAGTAGACGAGGGAAGCCTTTGAGGAGGAGATGGCTCCTGAGTTTCACTTTGAAGGAAAATAAGGATTCCTAGGAGTGAAGATGGAGATGGAATACTGACCGTATCTCCCTCACAGGAGTAAGACTCCAATGAGAATTGAAAGTATTCTGAGAAGTATCAGATCCTTATAAGTAGGATTTCAGCCATTTGAACAGCTAAGGCTTTCACACTAAATTTGGTTTGGGGTTCCTGGAGAAAGGAGCATGATATGACTATATGAGACACTAAGGGTGCCCAGCCCAGTGGCCGTGCCAGCATAGGCAAGATTGGCATCCCATAGTACTATTCTGATCCTGGGTTGAAGCATTTCACGCCAGACCTTTTGAAGGTACAGCCAGGTAGGGTTTTTTGGATAAAGCTTCATGGACCTGCTAGAGGGGCCCAACACAACAACTGCGCTAGAGGGGGAGCAGGCTTTTGCCATCCAAGTTCATCCCAGTCAACATTGCTTCCCAATAACATATTGGGAATCCCAATTAAACCTCAAGTACTATAACATTGCTTGGGCAACTACACATGTATGTGAACACACATACACACTGACTTTAAATGTGGGTTAGCTTTGAAACTTATAATTGTTTCATTGAGTTTCTAGTTAACTCAAATCAACCAACTATTCTCCTCCCAGATTTGTCCTGTAGTCTCTCACCAAACTATCTAATAGCCACTTAGAATATGTCTGGGGGAAAAGAGAAATTATGGATATCTGCAAGACATTTTAGGCAGAATGAGGGTTGCGTCGGAGGCTGGCATTTGCCAACTGCTGAATATAGAGAAAAGCTGCTGCTGGAATCTGAGAGGGAGCTGAGCCTAGCTATTGACCTGAGATCATTTAATTTGGTGACCTAGGAGAGGCTAGGCTAAGACGGATCATATATAAATGCTGGGGTTTGGAGGGGAGGAGGGAGACAGAGTTCCTTTGTTTTAGCGAATTTTGTTTTTGAGGAACCAATTAAATATGTCGATGGGAAATGAGGTGGAGGGTCTGGTATGCCTATTCTGAGTTCTCTGTCTCAATAACTGTCTATGGTGTGTCAAATGATCTGAAGCTTTCTGGGGCTCAAAAACGTATTGTAAAGGAAATAAAGGTTTCCTGAGGAAAGGATGTCACCATCAGGCACTGAGGGCCTTAGGAGCAGCCCTGTTTCCTCCTTCTTCCCCCATTCTATACAATCTTCAAAAGATGTATAAATGTGTTGCAATCAGAACATCTCTATTTTTGACTCTTTAACTGCAAGATTTTGGGCAGGGTGGAGGGAGGCAGGGCAAAAAGGACTTTGGAAATTTTTTGTGCTTCTTCATGCCCTCAAGGATTTAGTGCTGAACACTGACAGCCCTTTTATCTTTAAAAGTTCAGGGACAGTGGACAGTCACATTTGAGTCAAACACAATAAAGGTGGCATAAACTTCTCAACTAGGCTTGAAGATGCCCAAGTCACACTTTTGAACCAAAACACGTCAGCTACTCTAGGCCAAAGTTAAGGTCTTATTTAGAAAAACACTTGCAGGTGTAGTTATCAATGCTGTATGATATAGGATCCCATAACTGAGTTCCTGGGATACCAGCGAATAGGAAAGCCATCTACTCTCAGGACTGACCCTACTTACGTTTTGCAGATTGTCTTATCTAAACGAACGCAAGAGGCAGGTCTTCTCTCTTGTCTCTCCTTCGCTTTCTATGGAAATTTGAATGGTAAATGAATGTATTAAAAAAGTATTTTAGTACTTACTGTATGCCACGCACTAAGCTGAGTAAGCCCTGGAAACTTGGCCTTATACATAGCCCTGCAACTGGGCTACAAATAACAAAAGACCCACTGCCAAGTAGCCAACAACTCCGGCTTTATAGGGACCGAGTCTTTGGTTAGCTCCCTCTGTGTCCTTGGACTCTAGGGGCTAAAGCTTCCCATAGTGCCCAGAAAGTGGGCCAGATTGCCATCATTTAAACTCAAGGAGAGATGGGAAGGACTGAGCAATAGCCCAGCAAAGCCAGGCAGCTCTCACACACACCTAACTGACTCAATTAGCAATGTTCTTGGCCAGTCTGGATACACGGAAATGTGATCAGCTTAGGGCTCTGGCTGGGAGGCTCTTAGAAGAAAATTGAATTAGAGGAGACTCTCTTGCAAGCCACTCACCTCCATCCATACTCTGGACGTCCTACCTGTTAATTGCCATTTCACCCCTGTCCCTGGGGGATCAGGGACGCCAGATGGGAGAGAGAGAAGCCCACACCCCAGGAAGACCAAACTTGAGCTGCAGAATAATGGCAACATTCAGAACCCTTCTGAGACATTTTAAAATCTTGGCTTCCTGGAGGTTGGAGAGAGGGAGATACAGAAAGTGGAAGAAGTGGTGGTTTGGAGCCAAACCTGTCCAAACCATGCCAGCAAAGCAAAGGGAGGCTGGGAAAGAGCCCCAGAGGCACTTGGATTTGGTCCCAACCTGGGAGAAAGTTAGTCACCTACTTTGTCCTGCTTACTGGGGAGAGGGAGGCCATTTGGGAGGCCACTCAGCATATTCTTTTTCTGAAGGCCAGAAAACAAGTAAGCCTGGCTCTCCTCTAGTCCATTAGTTTAGTCTCCACATCCATCTTAGAGGTGGAAAGAAAACGTATCCCATTCCTTGAAGGTGGGGAGAAATTAAATATTCTGTTTGTCTTTGGGGCAGGATTAAGAAGGGACTGAGTGAGGTTACTGACAGGTTTATAAGTTCCTGGAAAAGGCATTAAACATGGCTCCATCTGACACCTCGTTTCCTCCTTTCTTTCAGACCTCCTTCCTCCTGAAGTCTGTAATCTCCTTAACCCCAATGCCATCTATGCCAACAACGAGATCAGCCTGGGGGAGGTGGAGGTCTACGGCTTCGACTATGACTACACCTTAGCTCAGTACTCTGATCTGTTACACTCCATGATTTTCAACACTGCCAGAGAGATCCTCATCGAGCAATACAAGGTAAAACAGCGAGATTTCTCCCTCCTTCTCTCTTTTCCTCTCTGTCTTTCTATCTCTCTTTCTCAAGCCTGAGCTCGTGCGAGCTCCGGATCTCCCCTATCTGGTGGGCCCCTGCCTCTCTGCCCCTCTTTTTCCTGCATAATGGGGATCAGGATTGCCAAACAGCGCCTGCTCACCCCTTGCCTTTGCCTCCTGCCTCTTCCCCTGTGGTTACAGTGAGAGGGCACCGAGCCCCGTCACAGCCAGTTTGTGTTTCGCTGCTGCCTCAGATTCACACCGTGCCTGCTATCCCTCTCCCCCATACAGTACCCAGGAGAGATCAGAAAATACGATTACATCCCAGACTTCGCCATTCGAGGCCTACACTACGATGTGCAAAAGGTGAGTAAGAAGGAGTTATGCTTCTCCGGTGCGGTTCCGGAGAACGACGCTCGGCCCTGGGAGCCAAAAGAGACCCGAGTTCAGATCCCATCTCCGAAGCCGCTTGTTGTGTGACTAAGGGCAAGTTCTTTCATCTCTCTGGGGCTGGGTCTTCTCAGCTAGACGGTAAGAAGTCTACCTGTGCTATCCGCCTCCAAGGGTTGTTCCATCGCTCACATGAGACACAGTACAAAACTGAACATGAAATAGACACATGTCTATTCACAGAGTACATCTGTGTGTGTGTGTTCTCTTCCCCCATGCTCTCCTGACATCCTGCCAGTTCCGGGATTTGTCTGGGGCCTTGGTGGTGTCGATCTCAGAATAGAACGTGTAGGATGGCAAAGGGGGGTCTTATGGTCATTTTCCTGTCTGGAATCTGCCAGACCCTCCTGTTTTTTCTGTGTCATAGGAAGTGTTTTCATCCAGAGTCACCCTATGCACTGTTCTCCAGTCAGTGACAATGCCCCTGGGGAGCTGCCCTTGTAACCTGTCCATTGTCCCATTCTTTCGGCTCCAATGTGGCCCGAGCTGGGCTAGGATAGAGCACCAGGAAGTTTTTGTTTTTGTTTTCAGGGACAGCTAAATGTTGGTCATAGGCCTCAAGGTCTTCTCTGGAAATCAGACCCCAGAAATTCCAGGAGAACAGAGAGTTTCCAAAGCCACCCAGGGCCCTAGGGAGGAGTTCTTCTCCCTCTCCCCACGGGAGCTCACTGGTCCCCCCTCTCAGCACCACAGCCTCAAGCTCCCTCCGTGTCTGTGTAGCAGAGGAAGCAGCCTGGTACTGAGATGTGCCCTCTCCTGGGCTCGTTCCAGAGCAAGGAAGAGCAGGGAAGCACTTGGTTGTGGGACTTGGGTCATCTCAATATTTAGCCCAGAGAAGGGTAGAGGAGAGAAAGAAAAATGTGGGGGCAGCAAGGCTAGAAAGAAATAAAGGAGTGTACTATAAGGGGGTGAATATGTTGGCATTTCATGGCATTGGAAGTGACTTGGACCCTGAGGATTGATGTTTGTTTGTTTGTATGGTTTTTTAATCCCTACCTTCTGTCTTAAAATCAATACTGTGTATTAGTTACAAGGTAGAAAAGTGGCAAGAGCTAGGCAGTGGGGGTCAAGTGACTTGCCCAGGGTCACACAGCCAGGTAGTGTCTGAGGCCAGATTTGAACCCAGGACCTCCCAACTTTGGGTCTGGCCCTCAATCCACTGGGCTGCCTAGCTACTCCTGGGATTAAATTTTATTGGAAAGACAACAATCTCCTATATGAACACCTCTTTGCTTTGCTAAAGCCTGGATTTCATTGGGGCAGGCATCCCTCCATGCCTCCTTTTCCTTTGTAATTCTCACTCATTTTCTTCTCCCGAGGATCTAGCAGTTTACATATTATTATTTTCTCATTAAAATGTAGGCATGGGGCATCAAGGTGGCTCAATGGATGGAGAGTCAGGCCTAGAGATGGGAGGTCCTGGATTCAAATCTGGCATCAGATACTTCTCAGCTGTGTGACCCTGGGCAAGTCACTTGACCCCCATTGCCTAGCCCTTACCACTCTTCTGCCTTGGAACGAATACAGTAGTGATTCTAAGGCAGAAAGGAAGGGTTTAGGGTGGTGGTTGTTTTTGAACAAAAACCATGGGCATACTCACCCACCAGGTGGATTTTCTAATCATTGTTTGAAGGGTCCACAGAGCAGTTCAATAGATACTCTCCCCGGTAAGAGGAGCACTAGACCAAAAGCTGAGGGACCTCACGTGCTTCCTGCCCCAGGAGCTTCCTCGTTCCCTCCATCCGTGAGCCCTTGCTAAGTGCCTACCAGGTGCCGGGCCTTGAGGGTCCGCAGCCAAAATCAGAGCATCTCTTCCCTCTGCAAGTGGGCCGTCCATGAATCCGTGTGCCACAATCTGCTGAAATGCTCTTGGAGAGAGGAGGGGAGGCATCTCTAGAATCTGGGGGTGCGGAAAGACTTCAAGAAAAAGGGGGCGCCCGAGGCCGACTCTAGGGAACGAGGGAGGCCAAGAGGCAGCAGGAGGCTGGGCGTTCTGGGCATGGAGAGGAGGAGGAGCGCGATGTGTTCAGAGCAGCCCAAAGGCCAGTTTGGGGGACGGCAGGATGTGGGAAGGAGAAGAATGTATACCCATGCTCAGGCCGGGTCGGGCTTTGGACGTCCCTGTTGGACACCGAGGAGCTGCTGAGTGGCCTTCAGTGCTCTCGGGGGGGGAGGGAGGGGAGCCTCTGCTGCAGTGTCCCCGCTCTGGCCTAGGGCTCTTCTTCAGCTCCTCTCCAGGATTCCTCTCCAGCTGTCCCACAGGGCCCTTCTTGGGGGGATGGGCCTTCCCTGAGAGCACGTGTCTCCCCGAAGTCAGAGGCCTGCGAGGGCTCCCCGTCTGTTCCTCCCTTTTCCTCAGAGAGCCCCCCACCTCCCCGGGCAGGAGAGGCTCTTCAAAGGGATGTGGAGGGCCCAGGAGTGACCTGAAAGGGAGTCGTTGGGGACTTTAACAAAGGGCCGGGCTGTTAAAAATAAACTCCCCGCTCCGCGGCGGCCCCTGATTGCCGTGTGCGCCTCTTCCTCGGCCAGAGTCTCCTGATGAAGATCGACGCTTTCCATTACGTCCAATTGGGAACAGCCTACAGGTCAGTCGGAGAGGTCCCGTTCTCAGGCTTGACGCACTCTCCTCCGGGGCTTACCCTGGCTGGAGCCTCGGTCCTTGCCTTTGGGGAAGGCTCCTAGGAGCAGAGGACTCGGGGGGGGGGGGGGGGGGGGGCGCTGTGACCCCCAGGCTTAGGGTCGATGACACAGTGTGGCTCGATGGCCAAGTGGACAGAGCACCGGGTCAAGGCGGGAGGACGAGGTTCAGATTTGGCCTCAGACTTGTCCTAGCCGTGTGACCCTGGGCAAGTCACGTCTCCCTTCTACAAGACGTGAGGGTTAAACCCCACCCCCGCTGTCTGTTTCATAGTCTGTCCTCCACAGCCAGACCCATTTTCTTTCTAATTCTTGGCCCCAGCCTGGGCCCAGCCTGGCCTGGGTTTCCACACCGGCCTCCTCCGCGGGACGCTTCCCCCAGGGAGCTTCCTTCTCTGGCTAAAGGAAGGCCGAGGAGAGGAAGCTCGAGCCCTGGGCGGCCTTCCTGCTCAGGAACCGGCCAGCCTGGCCCGTGTTGCATGAGGCGGCCATAGAAGGCCTGTGCCTGTGGCAGAATAGCATCCGATTTTCTCAATGTAGCCACTGGTCTTTTTGACTTTAACTCGCACCTTCCATCTTATACTGTGTATTGATTCTGAGGCAGACGAGTGGTGAAATCGAGGCGAGGGGGACTAAGTGACTTGCCCAGGGATACACCGCCAGGAAGTGTCCGGCTTTACAATTGAACCCAAGACCCGTCTCTCTATCCTCTGACCCACCTAGCTGCCCCCATCAATCGGTGTTGCTCATTTTTTCCTTTTTTTTCAAACCTTGACCTTCTGTCTTAGAATCAATGCTGTGTATTGAAAAGGACAGAAAAGGAGATGGGGCTAGGCCGTGGGGGTTAAGTGACTTGCCCAGGGTCACACAGCTAAGAAGTATCTGAAGGTTAGATTTGAACCCAGGACCTGGCTTTCAATCCACTGAGCCACCCAGCGGCCTCCTTATTTTTCTTATAATAATAATAATAATAATGTTTGCAATAAGGGAGGGAGCTCTGAGAGGAAGAGAGGGAAAGCTACAGGGGGGAGTTTTTAGCCATGCCAAACAATACAAACCTATCTTAAAAAGAGAACGCCTTTTTTCCTCAGGGGTCTCCGGCCCGTTCCTGATGAAGAGGTGATTGACTTGTACGGGGGAACCCAGCACATCCCACTCTACCAGATGAGTGACTTCTACGGCAAGGTACTCCCTGGGGTCACCTGGGAGCCAACGTCCCGGGCTCAGAAAACTGCTTTGTACAGACAGAGGGACAGCTTTTTTTTGTTTGTTTTTAAACCCTCCCCTTCCATCTTGGAGTCAATGCTGTGTATTGGTTCCAAGGCAGAAGAGTGGTAAGGGCTAGGCAATGGGGGTCAAGTGACTTGCCCAGGGTCACACAGCTGGGAAGTGTCTGACGCCACATTTGAACCCAGGACCTCCCATCTCTAGGTCAGGCTCTCCATCCACTGAGCCACCCAGCTGCCCCCTGAGGGACAGCTTTTGCTGGACTAGAAAGCTCGGGTTGGGGCATGAAGTGACACGTGGAAAGCCATCTGGCAGGCCTTGCTGTCACCTCCAATTTCCGGACCCTGAAAAGTGTCTCTGCATTGGTTGGGGGGTGTCCACACTAAGCCCCAGAACAGGAGGGGGGGGGGCTGTCTAAGTACAATGACTGAGAAGAAAGTTCTTGTTGGGTCTGAGAAAAAAATATCCAGGCCCTTCCCCCCATCCGAGATGCGGGCTCGCCTCTGGCCCCAAGGAGGCCCCTTGGTTTCTGGTTTTGTTTTCCGGGCAGTCCTGGTGCTGGAGTCTGGGGGCTTCCCACAGGCACAGGATCAGGTCTTTCTGCCTTCTGTTGGGGAGGACGGCTTTGTGGGTAAACACCCAAACTGGGGATGGGGGCGCCCAATAATGCGGAGGCTGGGCTCTCCCCAGCCTGGCTAATACAAGTCCTGGGGAGCTTAGAACATTTGGGGAAACCAAGGCAGGGCCTTGTAAGCTCGGAGGGACCCCTGCCCCCTAGAGCCGCCCTCAGCCCCTACCCGGGCAGCCTGGGAAGCAGGCGCCGTCTCCCTGCCTACCACCCCCACCCCGGCCCCAACAGCTGCCTCCCCCGGGCAAACCCCTCCTGGGCTTTCTGTGGGCCCGAGAAGGAAGGCTGCTTCCTGCTAGAGCTCTGGTCCCCGCACCAGGAGGCGGCTTGGTTCCTCCGTCACTAATACTGAGCTCCTTCGGAATGGCACGAAATGCCAAATAGTTGGCAGCATTAGTCCTTCCTGTGGCCCGGCGAGCAAGTCCCCGCAGCCTCGCACCCTGCCACCCCCGCGAGAGCCTGGCGGCCGTCTCGGCCTCTCTGGCGCTGGCGCTGCCCCCCATCGGGCCCAGCTGGGCCGGCCGCCTAGAGAAGGGGCGCCTCCAGAGGACGGGCCACGTCGCGGGGCCTGGTAGAGCCTGGCGGCCGTCTCGGCCTCTCTGGCGCTGGCGCTGCCTCCTCGCTCGGCCCCATCGGGCCCAGCTGGGCCGGCCACCTAGAGAAGGGGCGCCTCCAGAGGACGGGACACGTTGCGGGGCCTGATAGAGCCTGGACTCAGAAAAGGGGCATGCCTGCCCCGGGCCGACCAGAGCCTGGTTTGGACCTCCATCCCTTCCTCTTCTGTCAGCTCCCCACAGAGCTCCCCAGGCCTGGACTCTTCCTGGTCTGGCTTCTTCCAGCCCCTGCCAGGGTCCGGCCCAAGCATTTATTCACCATTTATCATTGTGTGTTTGTTGTCACACCCTTCCCTCCCACCTGAGTATCCAGGGCGCCAAGGCAAAAGGGCCGAAGGGAAGATCTTTTTTCCCTAGTAAGGCCCTTCCTCACCTTCGGGAATCAATGCTGCCTCTTGGTTCTAAGGCAGAAGAGCAGTAAGGGCAGGGCCGTGGGGGTGAAGTGACTTGCCCAGGGTCACACAGCCAGGAAGGGTCTGAGGCCAGAGGGCAGCGTCCATGCCAGGCACGGGGGGGTGCAAGGACAACACAGTCTCTCTTCCCCGTGAATTTATACTCCAGTGGGAGAAACAAGTACAGATGTCGAGGGTGTAACGCGGTATGCGCCGTCATGAAGGGCCTAGCGGGGTGGGATCAGGGACGTCCTCCTGCCCCAGAGGGGGCCCGGGCCTCATCTTGAGGGAAGAGAAGGCCCAGGAGGCAGAGAGGGGCGAGGAAGGCATTCCAGCGCAGAGACACCGGGGCCGAGGAGAGAGTGCTGTGTGTTTGGGACAGAGAAGGCCATTTGGGTTGGGTTCAAGAGTGCAGGAGGGAGAATAAGTCCGATGAGCCAAGAAGGACCTGGCTGTGAAGGGCTTTAAAAACTAAACACGAAGGGTAGCTCCGTGGCTCAGGCCTGGAGACAGAAGGTCCTGGGTTCAACGTTGGCCTCAGACGCTTACTGGTTGTGTGCCCCTGGGCAGGCTACTTGATACACACACTGCCTAGCCCTCCCCATTCTTCTGCCTTGGAACTCATACTCAGTATTGATTCTGAGAGGGAAGGGTAGGGGTAAATTAATTAATTAATTAATTAATTAGAAGTAAATAACGGGGTGAATGAATGAATTTAAAATGAATAAATGGATGAATAAGTAAACACGCAGTCTGCAAGGGCCAGGAGCTAGTCGGAGCGTTCCTGCGCCTCTCCTCTCTCCCCTGGGGTAAACGCGCAGTCTGCAAGGGCCAGGAGCTAGTTGGAGCGTTCCTGCGCCTCTCCTCTCTCCCCTGGGGTAAACGCGCAGTCTGCAAGGGCCAGGAGCTAGTCGGAGCGTTCCTGCGCCTCTCCTCTCTCCCCTGGGGTAAACACGCAGTCTGCAAGGGCCAGGAGCTAGTCGGAGCGTTCCTGCGCCTCTCCTCTCTCCCCTGGGGTAAACACGCAGTCTGTAAGGGCCAGGAGCTAGTTGGAGCGTTCCTGCGCCTCTCCTCTCTCCCCTGGCCTCGCGCCTGCCGCATGCTGCTTGGGCTCAGAGGAGGTGGGAGCAGCCAGCCCCGTGGCTGGGCCCGCAGACACAGCGAGATGCACCCCCCTCGCCCCTGGTGCTGCCAGGGAGCAGCAGGACAGCCAACAGGGCTGAAAACAAGAGGGTGCAAGGGCCAGCCAGGCACCGAGGGGACGGAGCCAGGCCGAGGGCCTAATAATGCTGTGCCGGCAGGGGCAGGAGCACGTCCGGTCAGTGCGGGGCTGGGGGGCTGCCCCAGCCGGCCCTCCTCCCTCCTCAGCCCGTGAGCCCCCGTCTGCCCCTCCCTTCCCCAGGGCCCGTCTCTCAAGCAGTTCATGGACATCTTCTCCCTGCCCGAGATGGCCCTCCTCTCCTCCGTGGTGGAGCACTTCCTGGCGCACAAGCTGGAGTTTGACCAGACCCACCTGTACAAGGACGTCTCGGTGAGGAGCCGCCGCATCTCTGCCGGGGGAGGGGAGGCTTCGCTTTAACTAGAGCCCCAGGCTGGGGGGGTCCGGCTCCTTGGCCCTCCCCGGAGCCGAGCGCCGGCGGTGTGCCGGCCTGGGGAGCTCAGAAGCGCGTGTCGGTGCTCTCTAGGACGCCATCCGAGACGTCCACATCAAGGGCCTCATGTACCGGTGGATCGAGGAGGACATGGGTAAGCGGAGCCCCCTGGGGGGCTGGGCCTTCCCCGAGGCGGCCCCCCGGGCCCCTCCGAGCCTCTCTCCCCTGGGCCCAGAGCAAAGAGGCCTCCTCCGGCCTCTCCCGGGCCCTTGCCAGGCCTGCCCGTGGGAGACGGCCGCGAGCAGCCTGCCTGGAGCAGGGAAGGCTGGCAGAGGGGACCCTGACCCGGCCCTCCCACTCTCTAACAGAGAAGTACATCCTCCGGGGAGACGAGACCCACGCGGTCCTGACCCGCCTGGTCAGCCACGGCAAGAAGCTTTTCCTCATCACCAACAGCCCCTTCAGCTTCGTGTGAGTGTCGGCCCGCTCCGGCTCCCGCTCAAGGGAAGCCTGGAGGACGCAGGAAAAGGAGGTCCGGCCCGAGGGATTGTCCGAGAACATGGGAAGGGAGCTGGAGTCGGGACCCCAGGGCCCCCTCCTCACCGCCCCGGCCCTGGGGCGCGCTTGGCCTGGCGAGCGATGGGCAGCGGCTCGGCCTTCCGAGGAGAGTCCTCCCTCTTCGGCCCACTGGCCCCGAGACCACTCAGCCAAGGCCACCAGCCTGGGGGGGGGGTCTGACACAGGCGTCCCAAGGACCCCTCCAGGGAGTGCCTGCACTGCTGAGACGGGGCACAGGGGGCACCAGCACGCACAGAGCGCTGGGCCTGGAGTCATCTTCCCGAGTTCAAATCCAGCCCCGGACGCTTACTAGCCATGGGACCCTGGGCAAATTATTTGACCCTGTTTGCCTCGATTTCCTCATCTGTAAAATAGGCTGGAGAAGGAAATGGCACCCTGTTTCAGCCTCTCTGCCAAGAAAATTCCAAATCATATCACGAAGAGTCCACACGACTGAAAGGATTAAACAATAAATTCTAAAATGAAACGCCAAAACCCTAGCTTCGCTCTACAAAATTCTAGACAGTTCAGCTAGATGATCTCATTGGGATTTGCAGAGGTGCTGGGGGAGGGTGTGAGGGAATTCTATGCTATTGGTCTTTTCTGAATTCCCTTCTCTTTTAAAAATATTCTTTTTGGGGGGCAGCTAGGAGCCTAAGGTAGCTCAGGAGATGGAGAGCCAGGCCTAGAAGGGAGGTCCTGGGTTCAAATCTAGCCTCAGATACGTCCTCGCTGTGTGACCCTGGGCAAGTCACTTGACCCCACTGCCTAGTCCTTACTGCTCTTGCAACCAACACACAATATTGTTTCTAAGAAAGAAGATGAGGGTTAAAAAAAATAAGATAAAATATTCTTTATTAACTTTTCCTTTCCTGTTCTGATTATTGCCCATTGTCACCCTCAGGGACAAGGGGATGAAGCATATGGTTGGCAAGGACTGGCGCGATCTTTTTGATGTCGTCATTGTCCGAGCGGACAAGCCAAACTTTTTCACAGACAGACGCAAGTAAGCTGGGCGCTCTGGGGTTCCCCAGTCTTCCTTCCCTTCTCCACCATCTTCTGCGGGACAAGGGAGTCTCTTTAAAGCATGAGCTCTAAACTGGAGGGCAGGAAGTGCAGGGCAGTCAGGAGGTGGCCACAAAGGGCTGGATGAATCCCATGTGGCTGGCCCTGACGTCAAATGACTGAACCCCTTGGGGAGGGCTCAGGTCCCCACTCTGCCCTCTTTTCCACCCCCTCAGAGAAAGGAAATGCCGTTTCCCCCTTTTCCCTTCGTGTGTGAGTCTAGTCCCCCATGTGTATCTGGACTTCTCCAGGAAGAGAATGAATGAATAGACAGATTTTCGATAATGAACCGGAGTGCTGAGAGATGGCCCTGGCCCCCTTCTGCCTAAGGATTATGTGTGCGGAGTCCCACCCCAGAGGGGGAGACCTGCCCATGGCTCAGTGTCCTGGAATGAACAGGAAGGAGCACAAATCCTCCTCCGAGCAGCCAAGTCCCCAGAAAGAAACCCGAGCCCGCCGGCCCCTGGGCACTGGGCCCATTTCCCATCATGCACTTCTCCTGCGAGCCACCCCATGGGCATAGGCACCCGAGCCCCTGAAGAAGCGGGAAAGCGTGGCTTCTATTGAGCCTTCCCTGTAGGTTCCGCCGGGGCCACTTTCTGTCTCTTTTTGGCCCTGGGAGGAAGGGGGAAGCGAGGGCCGGGGTGACATTCACCGTGGCACCTCTGGGCAAGGGGACATCCATCAGCCCTGCGGTCTGTGGGCCACTTAACCTTGGGGCCGCGGGGCTGGGTGGGCCCATCCGCCTCATCCTGTTTACTCTGGGAAGAAAATCGCTTCCCAGGCTCTGTCTGCGGAGGGAGGGTCAGAGGCCTGACCTCGGTGGGCGGCTGTGCACCGCAGCAAGGCATTCTCCGAGAGGACTTTCCCTCCCCGAGTGCTCTCAGGTAGTCTCCACATCCCACAGTGAGGCTGCGGCCCCAGCTCAGCTCCGAGCCGGGCCTAGTCACCGGGGCTCCGGCCTCCTCCTCTCTGATTCCGGGTCCTTCCTGTGGATCCCGTCCAGGGGGAACGTAGAAGTGGTGCTTCCGGGGCCGTGACTGAGCCAGTGTCCTTCTTTTTCTCCCGTCTTCCCCTACCTCCGCGCCAGGCCTTTTAGAAAACTGGACGAAAGTGGCGTCCTGCAGTGGGACAAAATCAGCCACCTGGAGAAGGGGAAGATCTATCGGCAGGTAAGGTGGGCTGGGTAGAGGTCCTCCAAGACCCCTTCAGCTCTAAATGAGCAACCAGAGAAGGGCTAAAGAGGAAGTCCTGGTGGCCACAGTGGCCCCTGGCCGGAGGCCGGGCCACGGCAGAGGCCTCTCTTCACTCCTGCTGGGGAAGGGTCTTCAGCATAGGCAGGCGCGTCCTTCCTGGAGGTGGGGGCTTTGTGGAAAAGCTGAGGGCAACCGCTGAGGCGGAGGCTTTCAAGAGCAGCCCTGACACTCGGCCTCCATACTCTTCCTCTACCTGGAAGACTAGCCAATTAGTGAAGCATTTATGGAACCCCTCCTGTGTGCTGAGTACTGTGCTAGGCACTGGAGATACAGGACAAAAGGGAAACACTCCCTCTCCTCCAGGAGCTTATGGGCTAACGGTGGAGACATTTATAGGTTTGTTTATACCACCAGACACAAGGTAACCAGCAGCTGGTGGAACCAGGAAAAAGCTATACAAGGACTCAGTTGAGTCTTAAAAGCAACCAGGGAGGACAGCTGGGTAGCTCAGTGGATGGTGAGCCTGGCCCAGAGACAGACGGTCCTGGGTTCAGATCTGGCCTCAGACACTTCCCAGCTGTGTGACCCTGGGCAAGTCACTTAACCCCCATTGCCTAGCCCTTAACACTCTTCTGCTTTGGAACCAATGCATAGTAGTGATTCTAAGACAGAAGGTGAGGGTTTAAAAAGAAAAAGCAACCAGGGATTCTAAAGAAGCAAAGATGGGGAAGAAGTAAATTCTAGGCATGGGGGATAGCTAGTGCAAATGCATGGAGGTAGGAAATGGAGTATTGTACGTTAAGACCAAGAAGGCCAATTTGACTGAACCATAGAGTTCAGAGCCACCCTTGGGCCCTTCAGTAGAATGAATGACCAGTGACTGAGGTTAAAAATACCCAGTGGGGGCAGGGGACAGCCAGAGAGCCTGGGGACAGCACAAGGAACAAAAGGGACTCTAGAGGGCAGGGGTTGGGGGGGGGGAGAAGGGCTCACTTTCAGTTAGTCTCCAGATTAGGTGAGGATGCTGTCCCAACCTGACCTGCAGGGGTCTCCCAACTCAACTCCGAGTCAGCCTTCTGACAGCCGCCTGGACCCAGACTCTGCAAGGTCCAGGACCCAGCCTCAGGGTTAACTGTCTGCACACAGAATAGGAAAGGGGTAGCTGAGTGGCTCAGTGGATAGAGCACCAGACCAGGAAACAGGAGGTCCTGGATTCAAATGTGACCTCAGACACTTCCTAGCTGCGTGACCCTGGGCAAGTCACTTGACCCCAGTCGCCTCGCCCTTGCCCCTCTGTCTTGTTACTGCGTTGTTGCTAAGACTGAAAGGAAGGATTCAAAACAAAACCAAACAAAATCCAGAAGAAAGCTAAGGCAGCCCTTGGAGTCAGGTGGAGGGATTGTTTGCTCCCAAGGAAGGACAGCTATTTGGCAAGCAGAAGTAGATATAATACCAGGGTGGATTGAGGTTGTATAATGGGTTTAGCTGGACCCTCCGATCTGATCAAAGGGGATTAAGGAGGCTAGCCTAGGTCAGGAATGCAGAAATCCAGGCCTCGAGCCCGTTCCCAGCAGCCCCAGGGCCGCCATCTCTGCTCTTCTGGGGGGGGTGGGGGTGGCAGCACCCTTGAAGGCTTGCCGAGCTCTTAGCTGGGCCTCGCTGGATGGCCTGGGGAGGTCCTGGGCCCAGGCACGTCTGTGGCTGCGACAAAGGCCATACAGGGCTCCGTCTCACGGCTACCTGGGGCGTGATGGGGCAGCCGCTACCTGGGGCGGGATGGGGCAGCCACTACCTGGGGCGGGATGGGGCAGCCGCTACATCTGGCCACCCCTCCACGCACAGTTTGGTTTCTGAACCTGAAAGCCCCTCAGACAGCCCGTGCGCGTCCCTTTGCTTACGGATTCTAGAAGTCCGTCTTGAGCCTGCTCCGGTCCTTTGGGCCTTTTCCCCAAACTGCATTTCAGGAAGCTAGTTGTATGGACGACGGGAACTGGGATGCTGCTGGAGCGTGGCAGGGATGCTAATATTGCTCTCGCCCGAATGCGAGGCGTTCTGCGCCGTAGGTGGAGGGAGGCCCAGCTGCCATCTTGCCCCTCTTCCCAGGGCAATGTAGCCTCTACAAAGCCGTGATTTGGGAGACTTGAGGGAGGAGGCAATGAGGTAGCAGTGTAGTGCACAGCGTCTTGGGCCTGGAGTCAGGAAGACTCATTTTGATGATACAAATGAGCTGTGTTCGCCTGGGCAAATCCCTGAACCCTGCTTGCCTCTGCTTCCTCATCTGTAAATAGCTGGAGTAGGACATGGTCTTATACATTTCTAGTTTCTCCCTCTACAGTCTTCTTCCTGCCTCCCTAAAAACATATTTAAGTCTCTCTGATCCTAAAAAAAAAGCTCTTTTTTGACCCTTCTGTCTCTTCTCCTTCATGGCCAAATTTCTTGAAAGAACGATGTGTGCCCAAGATGATCCAGAGGATGGAATCCTGGACCAGGAGAGTGGGAGCCCCGAGATCCCATCTTTGGACATGTATTAGCTGTGTGACCTTGGGCCAGTCACTGAAGTTCTCTCAGCCTCTCATCTTCTATATAACAATGCCGCTGAGTTGTCAAGTGGGAGGATCAAGGGAGATGGCATGGATTAGTGCTTTGTAAATCTTAAAGCACTATCTACATAAAGAAAACACTTATTCTTATCATTTCACCACCCAGCCTCTTCTTAGCCCTTTGCAATGTAGCTTTTCACCCAAGCCCTTCCTGAAGCTCACTGCCAAATCACCACTGACCTGAGAACAACACCGAGAATCACGCTTTTTTCATTGTTCATCTTTAGCTCACTGCAGCCCTTGACCATGTGAACTGTTTTCTCCTGCTGGATGCTGACTCCTCCTTTGCCTTCAGAGAGAGCATACACTAAAGGTCTTCTCCATCTTCTTTCCAGCTGGATCCAGGAAGGGGCCCTAAAGCTCCCTAAACGTCTGTGCTTGGGCCTTGTGTCCTCTCCTTACATTCTCTCCCTTCTTGATCCCCGCGTCTGTGGCTTCAACTTCCTTATCTCTGGAGGTACTTCCCCAAATCTTTATTTCTCGCACTGACCCCTTCTGAGTTCTAGGCTGGCATTTCTAGCGGCTTCTAGGGCACCTCTGTCTGGCTCTCTCCCTCTAAATCAGCATATGGAAACTGTCAAATGGAGACTTGAACCCCAGACTTCAATCCCCAGAAGTCCTTGCTAGGTCCCAGATTGCCCTGTAATCTCCCTGAATCTCACCTGAGTGTGAGATCACAAATTATTATTTAAAGGGGCTCTTAGATTCCCTCCTAATTTTCTGTCAGTGGGGCCACCATTTATCCAGTCTTCAGGTAGACTGTCCTCAGGGTTCTCCCTGGTATCGCTTTCTCCCTCACCTTCCACACTAGGCCTCCTTTCATTCCATCTCCGAAATATCTAGCACATTCCTCTCCTTCCCCTTCCCCTGTAAATCCTTATTACCACGTGCCCGAAATCATGTCTCATCCCTCCTCCGCACACACCTTTGCCACAATCCATCCCAAATATTGTAGCTAGCATAAACTCTCGTGTCTAGATCTGCTCAGAAATCTTCCATAGCTCCCTATTGTCCCCCGAGTTTAATTCACATATCTTTGCCCGACCTTCAAGGCCTTCTCCAATTAGGCACTTCCATACCTTTCCATTCTCGCCTGATACAGGGTGTCCCAAAGTCTTTGTGCAGATTCCAGCTTCCGTAACTTAAAACTACACAAAGGCTTTGGGGACAGGCCATGCTCTAGTGCTCTTTTCCTTACTCTAGCCCTTAGTGCAGTGCCTGGCACACAGGAGGCACCCAATACTGATGGACTGATTCCTGACTCTCTGGCCAAACTGGATTCCTCCGATCTAGCACGTGCCCTGGGCTTTCCCCCCTCCATCCCTAGTCCTTGAGTGCCTTCCTTCCCTCTCTTCAGTTGCAATCTCCCCCCTCAGAACTCCCGTCAGTGCTTTCTTTGGCCATTCTCTGACAAACTCATGGCCACCCGTCTATTGTCACCTAGTTTTCGGCCCCCTCCTCAACGACAAGCTCTAGGAGGGCAGAGCCGGTATCTAAGAACCTAGCACAGTCTTTTGTATTAAGAAGGTGGACAGGGGAGTGAGTGTGTGTGCATGTGTGTGTGCATGCGTGTGTGTGTGTGTGTGTGCATTTGCACGCACACACCACACCCAGGACAAGAGGATGAATCTGGCTGTGTGGGGTGTCAGGGTTGGAGCTGGACTGGCCATGGAAAACCTGGTGTGGACAAACTCTGAGCCGCACGTCTCTGCCCTGAGAAGTAGAGCGGCAGGGCACGCTTGGGCCTCGTTGAGAGAGAAGACAAGGCTCTCTAGTTGTTCTGAGCTGTTTCTAGCCGCCTGGCTATTCCAGAAGGAAGGGAGGAATGGATTTGATGCCTCTGACACATGTAGAGGTCTGGCAAAACCTGCGGGCTACCCCTGCCTGCCGCCTCCTTTTTCCACCTCCCAGGCCGGCCAGCAAGTGCTCTGGGGGCTCTGGTGGCCTCCCCGGGGCTGCTGGCCAGCTCAGTGGCTTTGTCCCTGGGGCCAGGGAGCTCGGAGGGGCTACTGTAAGAGAGGCCGGGTCACTCACCAGCCCATGTCCTGCCCATGCCTGGGTTGACTCTTTGGAATGTAGCATTTGGCCCAGAGGCTGCTGTATGTGAAGCCGGGGCTTGCTTCTTTCCCACGAGCTTGGCTGTGGCTTATTCTGGGATAAAAACTGTGTGTGTCGAGAGAGTCTGCGCCGGGGAGGGTGCTCTCTGGCTCCCCAGCCTTTTCTGGGCTTGTGAGAAGAGGTCAAGACTCCTGGTGCTCCGTCGTCTGGCAATTCTCCGCTCCTCCCAGCCCATCTGAAGGTGCTGAGGAAGAGCTTTCCTGAGAGTCACGAGGCATCTTTCTACTCGTGGGCACTTGTCCTGGGGCTCTCTGCTGGTGACTTGACTTCCCGGTGCCCCCAGCACCCCGGGAGAGGGAGGTCCTGGGCCTTCTGTTAACCTGTCGGAGAGGAAATGCCAGTCTCCTTCTCCAGGCGGCGGATGACAGTCTGGAGAGGGCTTGGGAAAGGGCAGCCTGGTTCCCTGGGATTTGTGACCTTAGAGCCCGAGACTTATCAGTTTGTTCATGGAATCTGAGGTGACAGAGAGAAGGCAAAGGCCACTGCCTGGGAACGGCACATTCTGGACCTTAGAAGTCAGCCGGCACCCAGGATCACAGGGACTGATGGGAGCTGAAACCACAGAGGATGAGCCAGAGGACAGAGTGAGAGGTTGTTTACTCTAACCTTTTTGTGCTTGCAGGGAAATCTGTTTGACTTCCTCCATCTGACAGGCTGGCGGGGGTCCCGAGTGCTGTATTTTGGGGACCACCTTTATAGTGACCTCGCAGTGAGTAAGCCCTTTCTGCCCTCATGCCCTACTTCACATCCCCCTCCCCAAGCTCTATCTGTGCTCAGTGGGTAAGACAGACTCAAAGGGCTCTTGGGTGGGTAGACATCAAATGTCCCAGTAGCTCCTCCTGCTGGCAGAGCCCAGTAGCAGATAGCATAAGGGAGTGAAAGGGACCAGAGTCCATGGCCTGGCCTGGCCTCCCCTGTATTCTCTTGGCTTGCTCAGCCCACCAAGGCTCACTGGCTCCCTCTCTCCCTTCCTGCTGCCATCATGCCCAGGACCTCATGCTGCGCCATGGATGGAGGACGGGCGCCATCATTCCTGAACTGGAGAGGGAGATCAGCATCATCAATACGGAGCAGTACATGCACTCCCTGACCTGGCAGCAGGCCCTCACGGGGCTCCTGGAGAGGATGCAGGTGCCAGCAAGGGGATGGGGGGTGGGGACGCCGACACCCCCGCCAGCCTGTGGGCCAAGAGCCTGACTCCAGTGTACTTCCTGAGAAGCCACCTTCTCGGAGGGCCTTGGCTTAGTTATTCTCTGCGCTCCTCATTCCACAGAAGCAGGCTTGCTGGATAGCCTCCCCTGCCTTGAATTCATACGTATCCCCTTCCCCCTACTAGACTGTAAGCCACAGAGGATACGGATGCTGCTGGTTGCTTGTCCCCTTGTTTGTGGATGAACCAAACCCC
Source organism: Monodelphis domestica (assembly GCF_027887165.1). Classification (NCBI taxonomy): domain Eukaryota; kingdom Metazoa; phylum Chordata; class Mammalia; order Didelphimorphia; family Didelphidae; genus Monodelphis; species Monodelphis domestica. Next base: position 86,501,030 of record NC_077233.1, read on the forward strand.
AAGCCCTGCCCTGGGCGGAGACTAGGCCCGATGAGGCAACTGTCCCATCCTCTAGGACAAGGCCTCTTGTGGGCCACAGGCTGGGCCCCATCCCGGCACCTTGTCCCCATCCCTGTGATCATCTTTCCTAGACCTACAGAGACGAGGAGTCGAGGCAGGTGTTGGCGGCTTGGATGAAAGAACGCCAAGAGATCAGGTGAGGGATCAGCTTGTGGGGAGCAGCGTCACCTCAGGGCAGGTCACTGAGCTCCTCCTTCCCCCTCCCTGGTCACTCCCCCATCCCAAGCCCATCCACACAGGGCTGAGCTCCTGAAGAACGCTGACCAGGAGCCCAAGTTATCCAAGCCCCTCTGCTGGGGGAGAGGAGGTGAGAATAGCAGGTTTAAGGGTGATGCTCTTTGAGGGCTGGAACCCCCACACAGCATTGATTCTAATACAGAAGGCAAAGGTTAAAAAAAAGTCGATTAACTCCAAGTTAAAAATTTCTGAGGCTAAACCAACTTCTCCCATTGTCCTAATGGAGAAACTGAGGCCCAAAGAGCCGGCTACAAGCAAAAAATCGAGTCAGTGGCTAAGCCCTTGATGGATCAGAATCCTTCATTTTCCAGGGAAACTGAGGCCCAGGCAGCCAGAAGGGCCCAGCCTGGAAAGGCCCCGGGGTAGCAGGCTGGCGGGCAGGGGGAGGTCGCCTAGTGATGCCACTCGGGACCCTCTCCCTCCCCAGGGCCGTCACGAAGAAACTCTTCAACCCCCGATTTGGAAGCATCTTCCGCACCTTCCACAACCCCACGTACTTCTCGAGGAGGCTCGTGCGCTTCTCGGACCTGTACATGGCCTCGCTGAGCTGCCTGCTGAACTACAGCGTCAACTTCACCTTCTACCCACGCCGCACGCCACTGCAGCACGAGGCCCCGCTCTGGATGGACCAGCTGTGCACGGGCTGCATGAAGACCCCCTTCCTGGAGGAGATGGTGCACATCCGGTGAGGGAGGGTGGGCGGGGATGTGCCCCCCGCTGGGCTGGGGGCGTGACCGCCCTACCGCCCCCCCCCCAGCAGACGCTGTTACGTCAACCCTGAGGGGGCGATGCCAGAGAAGGGGCTCTTCTGGCGGGTCTCCCAGGGTCCCTCCGCCCTGGGAAGAAGGAGGCTGAACGGAGCCTGACACAAGAACTTTATTTTCTGAGTGACTCAAAGGCTTCTTCCCTGCCCCCTTCTGAGGTACACCGGCCACGGCTCCCAGGGAGGGTGGGGACCGGGACGGAGGGACACTCCGGAACGGCCCGAGAGGGACGCGGGCGCTTCCCCAGTGACGAGGGGAGCTGGTGCCGGTCGTGAGGTCTTCGCTCACTCTCTGGGTCTACGAGGACCCTCCCGGAAGACAATAAACTTCACTTGGCCGGTGTCTGGTTGGCAGGGCAGCCCACGGCTCTTTAGTGCTTCCGGTCCCGCCCCTCGCCCCAGGCCCCAGGCAGTTCGGGTTGGTGAGGGAGAGTCAGGGGGCCCCATCTGGGGCCTGGGCCAGCCTTAGCCCTGGGAGGCTCCAGGGCCCCCGAAGGCGGCTTCTGGCCGGGCCTCTGCAGGAAGAGACTGTGCAAATGGTGGGCTCACTCGGGCCCATGTAAACATCTCCTGGGGACAGGTGGGGGTGGGCGGGCAGAGCCAGGGGTGGGGAGGAGCCACCCCGCCTTCCTGGCCCTGACTACTCCTCTTCAAGGATTCTGTGGGTGTCCGGGAACTCCTCTTCCCGGAACGAGTTCTAGGAAAGACATGGGAGCAGGTCAGGTTTCCTCGGGCCGAGGCCGAATGAAGTCCAGGGGATCCCAGGCAGGCATGGTCCGTGAGAAAGTGATGAGCCTAAGGAGGCTTGGGGGGGGGACCCTGCCCTCCCATCACGCAAGCGTCTGGCAGGGGGCTTGTCGCTACTACTCACATCAAAGGGCTCATAGAAGGTGTCGTGGCCTCCAAAAGTGGGGTTGGGTACGGAGATCAGGGGCGGGCTGGGCCCTTGTTGCCAGGGTGAGAAGTCATCCTCGTCATCTTCAGCCTAGGAGGAGAGGCAGTTTGGGAGCTGGCGGCAGATCAGAGGGCCAGTAGGGGGCGCTGTGGGATAGGCTAAAGGGGCCCGGGAGGAGGGAGGCAAGGAGAAGCAAAGAAGGCCCCAAGGGAGGGCAGGGCCGAGGTCCTTCTACCCTCCCAAACCATCCACTCCCATCTACCTTGAAATAGTGGAACTGGAATCCTTGGCCTTTGACTTTGTGGTGGAAATACAGGGCTGCCAAGCCCAAAAGCAGCCCTGCCCCCAGGGCCGTGCAAGTGCCAACTGCCACAGCAGTGGCGGTCCTTGCCAGCTGTGATAAAGGATGGAAAGGTTTGAAAGTGTTTCCCTTATCCCAAGCCCTATCCTAACACAACACAGCCACCTTCAAACACAGCGGAGCTGCAGATGGGGGGGGAATGCAGGTTCCCCCCCTGCCCGTCCCCAGCTGCTTGATCCTGGTTGAGTTGAGAAATGGGGGGGGGATGCCTCAGAAACCGTCTAGTCCAACCAGCAGTCATTTAGTCCACCACGTTCTTGAAAACTTCTCACGGAAGCCAAGGCAGCCCAAGCCCACTAAGTGCTGGTGTTTTCCGTAACGAAGCCTCATTTTCCCTCCAACCACGGCTCCTGATTGTCCCATCTAGGCCAGCTGAGCCTACATCTGATCCTGCTCCCCCTTGAAAGCCCTGGCAGAGAGCTGTCGTGCCCACCCTCCTCCCAAGTGTGGTCCAGGCTGACGGCAGTAGTTCTCCCAGCACTCCTTCCGTGCTGGGGACTCGAGACCCTTCACTATCCTGCTGCTCTCCCCGGATGTTCCGGAGCCATCCCTGTGGCACCCCCCGAATCCGATACTCCGCACTGTCGACGAACCTCATCCTAGACCTTTGCTCTTCCAAAGGGGCACTCACCGGTTTTGGGGGCGCTGTGAGGGGGCTCTGGATGGCGTGAATAATGCCATTGAAGGCGATGATATCCCACTCCACAACAGCACTGACTCTCACCACATCGGTGCCCTCCTGAATGGGAAAAGGGGAGACTCTTTATGCCTTCATTGACTGGTCCAACGGAGCCTGGCCAGATCTGACTCTGGCCTAGGAACTTTTTGAGTAGGAAGCTGAACAGGGGCTCCGCCAGCAAGGCCAATTCACTGGGGAAAAGCATTTGCCACCCAGTCCCAAATCTAAGTCGTGTGCCGGAATTGGAGGGAATGGGTCTCCCCTGGCTGGGGGCGAGTGGGCCTGTGGAGAGGCTACGACAGGCCTTCTAGGCGTGTTCAGCATGGTCCACGGACTGCAACGAGGGAGGCTTTTGGAGTGCGGTGGGCAGAGCCTTGCTAAAGGAAAGGGCTTGATGCTGCCCAAACCTTGGAAGCTGGCAAAAGGAGCAGAAGCAAGTGATGGACGGTAGGTCCATGGGCTCGCTGCTGGGCTTCTCCTAGAGAGAGCCTCATAGTGAACCCAGGCCAGACACTAGCGAGATGAGAGAGAAGCCATTCATCCACGGGCCATGGCCAGTTGAGGGGAGCTTAGGAAGTAAGCTCCAGGCCCTGCAGTTGGAGGCACAGGGGAAAGGAGGCAAGAGAGAGGCTAGGGAGGCCAGTTGGTTGCCTCAGGGCCTTACCTTGAACATGGTACTGTTCCCAGCAGAGGAGTTGCTGATGAAAAGCTGGTGGCCTGAGTGGGCAGGTAGGATAGTGCCCTGGCTGAGGTTCAAGCTCAGAAAGGTGACATTAGAAGCATGGAGTTCCAAGTCCTGCCAGCTCAGAGTCTGGGGGCAAAACCATCATCCATTGTCTCCCTAGTGGCATGCTTTAAGGCTGTCTCTTCCCGCCCCAATTATGTCACCTATGAGCATTTAGGTCACTGATCCTCCCTCGGAGGGGACACCCCCTGGGAGCTGGAGAGGAGAAAAGCAGCCCCTCCTCACCAGATTGTTCCCAAACCCAGAATTAATGGGGACGAAGAGTGTCTTGGAGGTCAGCTCATCAGATAGGAAGCCAAGGAATTCTAGACCATGTTGCGTGGTGTTGGCATAATCCAGCAGCAACTGGGGAGCAGGGAGGAAAAGATAAGGGAATGAGGCCCGAGAGGATAACCCCCCCATCTCTCTGCCCCTCATCTTTGGCTAAGGTAGCCCACCTGGACCTCAAAGATCTCCAGGGGGGGAAACCACCCTCTCCTTCAGTCATATCCCAGATCCTGCAGCCTCCACCCTCAATCCCATTTAGCTCAACCTCTCCTCTTCCTACGAACCCCATAGAAGGTGGAGAAATTGGCATTGGCGGCCAGTACATCCAGCAGCTTTCCGTTACACACGGTGTACCCATCACCTACAAAGCCGTCCCGGCACTGGCAGGTCACATCTGGATAGAGGATTTGAGTGTTAAATCTTGGGGAAAAAAACCCTGCAAGAGCTGCCTGCTACTCCCACCCACTGGCAGAGCCGGGCGCAGAGGCCAGAAGAGAGCCCTGGAGCCCTCACCACGCAGACGGTAGCAGTAGGCATCCCAGCGCTCGGTAAGGCTGCCCTGCGTTCCACGGAGGATGATGCCCGCGTGGCTGGTGTTACAGCTGGTGCTGGGGTAGACGGCGGGGTAGGCAGCTGTACCATTCGATAGCCAGCCCGTCAGGCACAGGTGGAAACCAAGCTGGATAATTTGGTGAGTGAGGAGGAAGGAAGGAAGGGAGATCCTCCCCAGCATCCTTCAGACCACAGCCCCACTCAGTGTCCATGAACCACCCGCCTCCCCAATGGGTTCTCCTGGCCCCCAGCCCCCTTCTGCCCCAGACCTGCTGAGCAGCTGAGAGTTGATCCAAAGAAGCCAGTTCAGCGCCCTGGGCCAGGCACTGCTTCTCTGCCTCCCCGAAGGTCAGCCTGTACTTGCCTTCTGGAGCCTGCAGGTGGAACACTCCAGCCCGCTTCTCTGTAGGAGGAAGGCCACTGGTCAGGCCACCGGGACAGGGAGGGAGAGACAAATAGGGCACAAGGCTATGGTGAGGGGGGAGAGTGGGAGAGGAAGTTGTGACCTTGGAAGTGCAGGTCAGTGCAAGTGGCCTCCGGGTGGCAGGGCCCAGGACTCTCCAGGCATCGGTCTTCAGGGGGCACAGCTTCCACCAGGCACTGCAGTCCATTCCCCACATAGCCAGGCCGGCACATGCAACGGCGAGTGTTCTGTGGGAGCACCAGGGGCCTCAGTAATCCATCGGCCCCCATACCCCTCCTTCAAAAGGCCAAAGAGACAGAGACCCGAAAGGGGGCCTGGCTGAGGGAAGGAGCCCAAGGACGAGGCCTGGCCTCATCGGGCCTCTCTTTCCTTCTCATTGGCTCAGGGGCAAGGTTGGAGCTGAGGCAGCAGTTTGGATCCAGGACCATCGCCACGGAAGGGAGCAATGCTAGGGCCAGGGGGAGGGTCTGGAGCCAGGACTCACTGGGCCAGTGCTGATGCATTCAGCATGCTCGCTGCAGCCTCCATTCTGGCCATCTGCACAGGGGTCCCGGGCCTGACAGAACACTCCATCACCTTCGTAGTCAGGGAGGCAAGTACAGGTGACCACTGTCCCCTGCTGGCTGCAGCTGGCATGCTGGCTGCAGCCTCCGTGCTGATTCTGGCAGCGGTCAATCACTGGAATAGGCAGGGGAACCATTGGGGGTAAATAAACAAAGCATCATCCCAGCTGAAACTCCCCCCACCAGCAGCCCCTGATGCTTGTCTGCTCAGAGACCCCAAAAAGCCCTCCCTGACTACTCCAGCCCGTACTAAAAACCTGTGGCAACCAAACTAAAAACCAAGCGCCCCGTTATTGTGGGGTGGGGGAGGCTCCAAAAGTCTCAGGGCCCTTTAAGAGCTTAAAATTGAAGGAAGACTTTTGGGATCTCCTGTAAATGCCCATAATCTGGTCATTTCTGGTCCCTTCCTCCCCAATCAGAATGTGAGCCCCCCAGAGGCAGGGCCCAAGCCCACCTTTCCTCTGCCTTGCCCAAACGATAGACTTCTATTCCTCATCTTTGTCTGTAAGCCCAGAAGCCCCCTAAGGGCAGGGCCTGATTACACCCCTCGCCCATCCTGATGCCCAGCAGGTGCCCTCCACCCACCCCCAGGGCCATAAGTGGGGAAGGATCCCACCTACCTGTGCATTTCCGACCATCCCCCTCATAGTCCAGGCTGCATTCACAGAAGTTGTCTTTTCGGCACACAGCCTGGGGATGGCAGGGTGGGGAGCACACAGGCTGCTCATCTGTGCCCCCCATTAAAAGTGGGGTTAGTGATCTGGGTCCTAGTTCTCCAGATCCCTCCCAGACAGCTCTGCCCCAGGACTCCAGCGTGGGACCCTCCTACAAGTGAATGTCTAATGCGAAAGCTTAGGGAATGGAATGACTGCTAGATTGAGCCTCTCTGGGCTCTGGGGAGTCACAGGGCTGGCCCAGGCACTGCCAGTCTTGGCTAAGGAGAATGCCATTCTCGTTCAGGGCAACCCTATCTTGATAGCTGCTAACACTCTTTTGCCTTGGGAATAAACCAGGTTAATAGGACCTGAAGGCTTGTGGGCATGCGTGAAGGGGAAGAAGAGAAAGAAAGAATAAAGGGGATGGGGCTGGTGCCAGGGCACCGAGATGACGTGGCAGTGGCAGGAGAGGGAAAGAGGAAGAAGGCCAGAGGGCTAGGGCAGCTCAGAAGGTTGCTGGAGAGAGGAAAGGAGCCTAAAGCCAGGTCGGAGATCAGTGAAGATTTGGGGAGAGGAAGGAGGTAGAGGGGCTCATGGACTGAGGGCCAAACTGGCCAAAGCGAGCTTGACCTGATCCTCGGTACTTCTCCTTTATCCCCATTCAAGAGAATGCTTTAATTCTACTGAACGTTTTAAGTGAGGCTGGATTCCTAGGACTTCTAGTTTAATAGGAATGGGAATTCAATTTGTTAAAAGCATTTTCTGCATCTATTCATACAATCGTGACTTTCGTTGGGTTTTGTTATTGATATAGTCAGTTATGCTGACAATTTTCCCAATGTTGGACAGGCCTTGCATTCCAGGTACAAATCCCAGCTGGGAATAACACAAGACCTTTCTGACATACTGCTTTCATCTCCTTGCTCATCTTTTATGGGAAATTTTGCGTACCAATACTGGGAAACTGATCTAAAGTTTTCTTTCTCCATTTTTGCCTCCCTGGTTTAGGTATCCAAGTTCCTATTTGTGTCAGAGAAGGAATCTGGTAGTACTCCTCTACCTATTTTTTCCAAATAATTTATATATTATTGGAATTAATTGTTCTTTAAATGTTTGGTCAAATTGGCTTATAAATCCACCTGATTGTGGAGATTTTTTCTTAGCGAGCTCATTTACAGCTTGTTCAATTTCTCTAAGTATTCTATTTCCTTTTCTGTTCATCTAGGCAATGTTCATGTTTGCAAATCTTCATTTCATTTTGATTTTCAGTTTAATTGGCATATAAATTGGGCAAAACAGCTCCTAATAATAGCTTTAATTTCATCTCCTTTTCATTTTTTGACCCCGGATAATCTGGTTTTCTTTTTTTAATCAAATGACCCAATGGTCTATCTATTATATTGGTCTGCTGTTGTTTTTCTTCATAAAAAGTTTCTTTATTAGTTCAATGTTTTTTTTTTTAACTTTCCATTTTATTGATCTCCCCTTAGATTTTCAGGATTTCTCTTCTGTTATTTAATTGGGACCCTTTCATTTGCTTTTGTACTTGTCCCAAGCTCCTTTCCACCACAGCTACATGCCTGCTTCCTTCCTCTACTAAAGTTCAAGTTCTCTAAGAGTAGTTTTAGAAATGCCCTTTTTTCTCTCTTTGTAGATCCTGCTCTAGAGGAGCAAGGGCTTGCCTGAACGAGGCATTTGCTAAATGTTTATTGAATGAATGGGAATATATGTTACTGCCTAGGGCCCAATGTGGAGCGGCTACACCTACCCCATAGACCTTGGCTCTAGCCTGGAGGAACCACCAAGGGCTTGAGCTACCACCTCTCTTTCCCCATATCCGTTCGGCCTCCCCATAATTCACCAGGAAGTTTGGTGGGACACATACCCCACTGGAGGGCACCCTAGCACTCTTGGGTAAAGCCACAGAGTAGGTTTCCAACCTTTGGGCAATCCCTTCTGTGTAAACATGCTAAGGGTCCGAAAGCATGCACACGTGCATCATTAAGAACCTTTAGATGTGTGCAGATGTTTTCAAAGACTTGTGGGCATGTGCACCCAAGGTAGAAAGTAGGAAGGAAGCCAGCCTTTGCTAAGTGCCTACTATGTGCCAGGTGCTGTATTAATCATTTTACTCATACTATTTCATTTGAGCTGAAGCAACCCTGGGGGAAAGGCACTCTTACCATAACCATTTTACAGCTGAGGCAACTGAGGCAAACTGAAATTAAGTGACTTTCCCTGGGTCTGTTGTTAAGTCTTTCAGTTCTATCTGACTCTCTGTGACCCCGTGGAGCATAGTTATCCATGGGTTTTTCTTGGCCAGGCCACGGGAGTGGTTTGCCATTTTGTTTTTCATGGATCCTTTCGTGACTTGCCCAGCATCACAAAGCTAGGAAATGTGTGGCGCTGGATTTGACCTCATATCTTCCTGCCTCCATCCACTCTACCTCCAAAGGGAACAAAGGCAAGTCAGCACACATGCATACATGTGCACAGGGAGACTCACCCAGCTTTATTTCACAGCGCTGTCCGCTCCAGCCCTCATTGCAGAAGCAAAAGCCAGAGCCTGAGACGCCCTCATCACACTTTCCTTGGGCTGTGCACTGACAAGCTGGGGAAACAGAGGGAGAGAGAGTCAAGGAAGAGGATGGAGTTATAGGGAAATATCTTATTGTTTGGAAAACTTTATTTATTATGCGGTTTGTAACTATAACTATGTGACTACAGATACTGTTGCATCCTGGATGTGGCCCTGACTTCAGTAACCCTCCAGGCATGCCGGAGACAGCCACCAGGAATTTTAGGTTCCTCCCTGTCCTAGATCCATCCGCCCAAAGCCCTGGGTCTACTCCCCCAGGCTTTGTGTTTTGATTTCCTCTTGTGTTTGGGCTTTGCCCAAATTTTATTGAATGTTTATATTTTATATTACCCATCTCAATCTGTCTTGCCTTCAAGCTGCCTCCTCTGGCACTGATTCATGAAGAACCCCACCCCCCCATGTCTAAATAAAAATATATATATAAATAAATAAACAAGTAAATGAATGAATACATAAATGTTCAAATAAAAAATATGTATAAATAAATGAATGAATAAATAAATGTCCAAACAAAAAAAATAAATAAACAAGTAAATGAATGAATAAATAAATAAATGTCCAAATAAAAAATAAACAAACGAATGAATGAATGTCCAAATCCTCCATATTGTCCACCTTCCAGAGCCTGGAAGAGAGGGAATTACATCTTCTTTCCAGCTCTCTTTTCTCTCCCAAATGATGTAATAAATTTCTTTCTAAAACTATTTCGAGGGTTTGTTCTCACATACTACAGACTCATCAGGGGAAATGAATGAAAGGAGGATATGAATCGGGGACAGGACTTACGTAGACACTGATGACCAAATGTCCCTGCAGCACAGAGCTCACAGGCAGTCCCATTGAAGCCCTTGTGGCACTTGCAGACTCCTGTCCCTGTCATTCCATCGTCACACACCCCATTGCCGTTACATGGGGCTCCTGGCCCCCCTGGGCACACTGAAAGGAAAGAGATGATAGTCCTAGACCCCCGGGGGCCTTACTGTTCCTCCTAGGACTCCCCAAGATCGTGGGGGGCTGTGATATGAGGGAAAATGAGGTTGGATGAAAGGGAGGTCCTGTAAGGTGGGATATGCTGCTCTTAGAGGAAGGTCAAAGCCCTGGAGGATTCAAGTGTTCCCAGGCCACCTCTTATTAGCTGTTCAGTCCAAAGCAAGTTGTTTGGATTTCCCTATCTGCCAGGGTGGGCCACACTGGTTATACTCTCCTCCCTCCTTTCCTCGATCCTTCACCTGCCTGCGGGATGGTCTTGTCCTGACCCCTGGCACTGGCACCCCTCCAGCAATGTGCTCCAATCTGGACTCACCATTTCCCCTTTTTCCTCCCCCACTCCTTCCAACATCCTGATTTCAGTCTGACCATGGAAGCCCCAAATCCCCTGTGACTTGTCCTGCTTCTCCCTCCTCCCTGACCTCAGAGCACTTTGCCAAGCTTGAGGATTCGGCCTCCCCAATCTCTCTCAAATAACGGATTTAGATCTGGATGGGGCCTGAGTTCAACTCCCTGATTTTACAGGTAAGGAAACCAGGGCCTCTGGCTCCAAATCCAGGGATTTTCCCCCTAAGCATCACTCCATTTATGTGGATGTCACTCTCCTCAGAGAAATATGGTATCACTATCGAGGCTGAATGGCCCAAAGAGAAGCAGGAACTTCGTGTTCAGATATATGCTGTTTATTATTTTTAGCAAAGGCCCTTCTATTCCTGTACTTTCTGGTGTTTTCTTTTTTTTTCTTTTTAAACCCTTACTTTCTGTCTTGGAATCAGTACTGTGTATTGGCTCCAAGTCAGAAGAGTCGTAAGGGCTAGGCAGTAGGGGTTAAGTGACTTGTCCAGGGTCACACAGCTAGGAAG